>NC_090656.1:252597642-252969423 GCF_040937935.1 Hyperolius riggenbachi
TTTAATGGCTCTGGTCCATTGAGTGTCCGTATCCCCAAATCTCTTTCCCATTTAGGTATAAACCAATGTTTGTTAAAGTTATCTCCCCATATGATATCGTAAATAGTAGAAGTTCCTTTTAAATTTTTGAAGTGGATGTTTAGTAATCTGAATATTTCTTTATGTTATGGGAAATTCATAATATTAGTTTTTTGGATAAGATTTTGCAGCCTTAGATAGCCAAACTCTTCTTTTTATATCAATGGGTATTGAGAAGTTATGCTTTGGATTGTTCTGAGCCTGTTATTATCACATACCGTATATACTCGGATACAAGTCGACCCCGTGTATAAGTCGACCCCCCAAATTTGACCCTCACCAGGTGGAATTTTTCAATTATTCAAGTATAAGTCTATATGTAATTATATGTAAGCCAGCCAGGTATGTGCCTCCAGTATAGGTAGCCAGTACTGTTATCCCCAGTATAGGCTAGGCAGGTAGGTGCATCCAGTGTATGTAGCAAGGTATAGTTGCCCCCAGTATAGGTAGGTAGCCAGTATAGTTGCCCCCAGCATAGGTAGGCAGCCAGGTATAGTTGTCCCCAGTATAGGAAGGTAGCCAGTATAGTTGTCCCCAGTATAGGAAGGTAGCCAGTATAGTTGCCCCTAGCATAGGTAGGTAGCCAGTATAGTTGCCCCTAGCATAGGTAGGTAGCCAGTATAGATGCCCCAGCATTGATAGGCAGCCAGGCATAGTTGCCCCCAGTATAGGAAGGTAGCCAGTATAGATGCCAGTATAGATGCCCCAGCATTGATAGGCAGCCAGGTATAGTTCCCCCAGTATAGGAAGGTAGCCAGTACAGTTGCCCCCATGTATAGGATGCAGCGGTGGGGAGAGCGGGCATGGAGGCAAACATCTCACCTTCTATCCTCCATCTACTTCCTCTCCCAGGCATCCCATGCGCTGATACCAGCGTCTCCTGTGATGACATCACTAGCCACCCCACCCCCGTGTCAGTACGCTTAGTACGCTGTGTCGAAAAATGTGCATGGTTCCAACACTGAAGAAAGCGGCATGCACAGCGGGGTGCAGCAGAAAAGTGGGCGTGGCCATGGCATGTTGTGGGTGGAGCCAAATACTAGCAAAATACAGGTAGTCCCCGGTTAACAAATGAGATAGGGACTTGTAGGTCAGTTCTTATCCTTTATCTGTCCTCTTTTGTCCCCCTCTTTTCTTCCTGTGCCTCTTTTGTCCCCCTCTGTCTCACCTCAGTTTGTGCCTCTTGTTCCCGTCTCATCTCTTTTCTCCCTGTGTCTCTTTTGTCTGCCTGTTCCCCCTGAGTTACCTCTTGTCCCCTTTTGTCTCAGCTCTTCCCTCTGCCCTAGTCAGGTATAGGTGCCCCCAGTATAGGTATCCAGGCATAGGTGCCCCCAGTATAGGTAGCCAGCTATAGGTGGTGCCCCAGTATAGGTAGCCTGGTGTAGATACCCCCAGTATAGGTAGCCTGGTATAGCTGGTGCCCCAGTATAGGCCAGCAAGATACAGGTGCTCCCAGTATAGGTATTCAACTATAGTTGGTGTCCCCAGTATAGGTAGCCTGGTATAGCTGGTGCCCCAGTATAGGCCAGCAAGATACAGGTGCTCCCAGTATAGGTATTCAACTATAGGTGGTGCCCCGGTATAGGTAGCCTGGTATAGCTGGTGCCCCAGTATAGGTAGCCTGGTATAGGTGGTGCCCCAGTATAGGCCAGCAAGATACAGGTGCTCCCAGTATAGGTATTCAACTATAGGTGGTGCCCCGGTATAGGTAGCCTGGTATAGCTGGTGCCCCAGTATAGGTAGCCTGGTATAGCTGGTGCCCCAGTATAGGCCAGCAAGATACAGGTGCTCCCAGTATAGGTATTCAACTATAGGTGGTGCCCCGGTATAGGTATCTGGTATAGTTGCCCCCAGTATACTGTATGTAGACTGGTATGGGTGGTGCACCAGTATAGGTTAGCCAGGTACAGGTGCCCCCAGTATAGGTAGCAGCTATAGGCGCCCCAGTATAAGTAGCCAAGTATAGGTGGTCCCCCAGTATAGGTAGCCAGGTACAGGTGGTGCCCTCAGAATAGGTAGCCAAGTATAGGTGGTGCCCCATTATAGGTAGCTAGGTATAGGTGGTTTCAGCCTCAGTATAGGTAGCCAGATATAGGTGGTGGCCCAGTATAGGTAGCCTGTAACCAGATATAGGTGGTGCCACAGTACAGAAAGTCCGCTGTAGCGGACTCACTCATCTGCTTCCCAAGTTCAAGCGCTGATGTCACTCTTCTTTCAGTGCTGGAACGCGGTGTGCTGGTTAGTGAGCCAAAGGCCCTTCCAGAGCTTTGGGGGGCCCAGAAGCTCTGGGCCCCTCACTGCAGTGTCAGTTGTGAGTCCCCCCCGCCTGAAGGACACCTGAGTAGGTATGGGTCTTTCCCTTCTTTTGGGATAGTTACTATGGTAGCTTGTAAAATTTCTTTATAAAGGATACCTGAGGATTTAATAGAGTCGAACAAGTTGTCCAAGAAGGGGAGAAGGTAAGAGATTTATAGTATTTATTGATTAACCCGTCTGGTCCGGGTGATTTGTTTTGCTTTAAGGTTTTAATTGCTTTTAAGATCTCTATAGTTGAGATCAGAGTTGAAAGGGAGTCAATATGTTCTTGCTTGATTGTAGGTAGATGTATTTTGGTAAGAAAGTCTTTATATTTTCAGCAGTAGGTTGGGTAACGCCATCTGCATCCTTTAGATTATATAGTTCAGCATAGTATTGTGCAAATCTATTAGCTATAGCTTTGGGGTCCAATATCTTAGATTTCTGGTCTTTATCCCATATCCATGCAAGGTTAGCCTTCTTTTTCTTATTTTTTACTTGGTTAGCTAACAAGGCCCCCTGCTCTATTACCTTGAGCATAGAATTTGGCTCTCATTTTCAAAAATATTTTGTTCAAATTTGTACATATAGAGGCCCATATGCAAATCACTTTTTCACTTGAGTTTTCTCCTAGGTGAAATTTTGAAACTTTTCAATAAAATGCCCTTTAAACCTCCAGCAAGTAAATACTCAAAATAATTTTGATAGTACTTTTTCGCCTACTTTTTGGTACTTTTTCCATTGCAAAGTGCTAAAAAGTTTTTAAAAATCAAAGCTGACAAATGATCTCCTAGGAGAAAACTCTGGAGAAAAGTGAATTGCATATGGCCCAGAATGTGTGCAGCGTGTACCCGGATTTATAAAATTGTGTTAAATTTTGCGCTGTTGGTCTTATGAATCTGTTCGTAGTCTTGAACTTGTTTTAGTAAGTTCTGGTGACTTATTGATCTTTGCTTTTTAGCTGAGCCTGTAACGAGATGCAGACACCTCTCATAAATGCTTTTTGTGTAACCCAGAGCAGCTTGGGATTTGTGTCAGGAGTTGCATTCATCTCAAAAAATTCTTCTAATGCATTTTTTATTTGATCTTTTATTTCTGTGATTTAGCAATGATTTATTTAAGCAGGCCATACACTGGCTCGATTCGCGGCCGTTTCGACAGCAGATTCGATCCTGGGATCGAATCTGCTGCCAATCGTTGGCAGTAAACGCAGCCGCCGATCCGATTTCCTCCCGAAATCGGATCGGTCCGTCGATCGCGCCGTGCGGGAAATTACCCTCGATCGCCCGCGGGTAAAGTGCGCGTCGCTAGCGGCGGCCGATCCGATCAAGTATACATTACCTGAGGCTGGCTCCCGGGCGTCTTCTCCGCGCTGCACGGCTCTGTTCCGGCTCCATCCATCCCGGCGCTTCCTGCGTCACTGCAGTGACCAGGAAGTTCAAATAGAGGGCGCTCTATTTGAACTTCCTGGTCACGGAGTAACACAGGAAGCGCCGGGATGGAGCCGGAACAGAGCCTGAAAAGAGCCATGCAATGCGGAGAAGGTGCCCGGGAGCCAGCATCAGGTAATGTATACGGGGGGGGGGGGGGGGACAGGCGGCAGGAGCAGCTCAGCAGATGGTGAACGGTTTCAGGCTGAAATCGATTCACAATCTGTTTGCAGTAAAGGCAGCCATACGATCCCTCTCTGATCAGATTCCATCAGATAGGGATCTGTCAGCTGGTCGATCTAATGGCACATCGACCAGTGTATGGCCACCTTTAGTCTCCATAATGGGAAATGTTTTTTTTTTTTTTTTTTTTTTGCAGTTATCAAGTATGTCAGTGATTAGAGGGGTGTGGTCAGACCATGTAATTAGACCAATTTTAGATTTTGAGATGTCTTGTAGTAGATATTTATTTGTTAAAGGAATACTATCGATTGAAACTACTTTTTTTTTTAATACTCTATATTAGTGTACACATTACCACTAGTGCTAGGGGCACTTTATTTATTCACCCAGGTCTCTCTCCCTCTATTTCTGCTTAAAAATGTATTTCTCACACAGGCAGCTCACAAATATATTTCACTGTGTCACTCACAGCATGCAGGAGACATGAGGAGAAATAGGCTGATCTGAGGTGGTAACAGGTAACTAAATGAGCTGGAATATTGCTGGAATATAACTAGCTATAACACTAGTCTGTGTTTACACTCAGACTGGCTGCCTGCTTGTGGTGATTCACTCCAGGCTGCATCCACTTTACAAGCTGCTGAGAGGGGCAAACCACTGTGTACAATTAGCATTATTAGTATCTTTATCAGTCAAGAGAATCAAAGATAATAAACACACATTGCTAGAATCTTTAACCCCTTACCACCATATCAATAAGATTCTTTCAGCAAGGTGATAATTAAACTATAAACTGAGGAGTTGATAGCAACTCCCCTGTGCAGAGACATGGTCTAGCCCTCTGGGAGCCATCAGTATTTAGATACATTTTGTATCCAACACTGACTCCAAAACTGAGGATTTTACAGCTGAGAGGAACAGCTGTGTGAGGAATCAAATTGCTCCTAGTACTTGTCCTAATGTGTGCTACAACATACAGCATTTACAAATAAATGCATACATCGATAGTATTCCTTTAACCTTCCTGGCAGTTGAAGCCGCGCAGGAGGTTTTCTCAGGCCCTGCTGGGCCGATTTGCTTCAATTTTTTTTTGCTGAATGCAGCTAGCACTTTGCTAGCTGCGTCAGCACATCGATTGCCGCTGCCCCGCGCTCGATCGCCGCTATCCGTCGCGCCGCGCGGCCCCCCCCCCCAGACCCGTGCGCTGCCTGGTCAATCTGTGCCAGGCAGCGCTGAGGGGTGGATCGGGACTCCCAATGACGTCGGTGACGTCATCCCGCCCCATCGCCATGGCGACGGGGGAAGCCCTCCAGGAAATCCCATTCTTTGAACGGGATTTCCTGATTGGAGATCGCCAAAGATGATCGAAGCGGGCGGGGGGATGCCTTGGGCTCGCTACATGATTAAAGAAAAAAAAAAAACTGCTGCACTGCCTCCTGGCGGAAATCATTAGACCGCCAGGAAGGTTAAGGCTAGATCTATTCTGGAATATGATTGGTGGGTATGTGAAAAGTATGTGTAGTCTTCTTCAGATGCATGTTGACAGCGCCAAATATCATCCAACTTTCCTCCTCCTATATATTTCTTAACCTCCTTAGCGGTATGACCGACACTGTCAGGCATACCGCTCTCTGTCCTCAGGATTCCCCCAGAATTAGTTCATATGCTCACATGGCTGTAAAAGCTTTAGCTAGCACTAGGCTAGCTAGTAAAGGTGTCCCGTACCCCCCGATCTCCCGATCCAGCCAGTTTATACATGTACCCAGCCTGGATCCAGCGATCGCGCAGCCTCCAGGCACAGCTCCTGTTTCTCTATGGGGAGGATCGGGTTTGCGCATGACGTCGGTGATGTCATGTGCGATTCTCCCCATAGTGAAGACCGGAGCTGTGCCTGGAGGCTGCGCGATCGCTGGATCCAGGCTGGGTACATGTATAAACGGGGGGACTAGGGGGTACCGGACACCTTTACTAGCTAGCCTAGTGCTAGCTAAAGCTTTTACAGCCATGTGAGCATATGAATTAATCCTGGGGGCATAAACAAACAAAACCTCCTGAGCGTTGTGACACTCAGGAGGTTAAGGGTGTTGGGTCGTTTTTTGGTTAGTTGTGTTCAGGGAAATATCTAATACAGTATTAAAGAGAATCTGTATTGTTAAAATCGCACAAAAGTAAACATACCAGTGCGTTAGGGGACATCTCCTATTACCCTCTGTCACAATTTCGCCGCTCCTCGCCGCATTAAAAGTGGTTAAAAACAGTTTTAAAAAGTTTGTTTATAAACAAACAAAATGGCCACCAAAACAGGAAGTAGGTTGATGTACTGTATGTCCACACATAGAAAATACAACCATACACAAGCAGGCTGTATACAGCATTCCTTTTGAATCTCAAGAGATCATTTGTGCGTTTCTTTCCCCCTGTTCTCATGCACTGAAGTTTCAGGCTGCTCGTTTCTTCCTGCAAACAGCTTTGGCCTTGTCTGTAATTCTTCAGTATGTGAAAGCCCAGCCAGCTCAGAGGACGATTTATCCAGCTTGTAAAAGATAAGAGAGAAGAGAGAAGCTGCTCTAATCTAAATAATACACAGGCAGTGTGCATAGAGGGGCCTGGAAGGGGGAATTCATAGCAGAACCACAACACTGAAGAACTTGGCAGCCTTCCAGACACAGGCTGACAAGTCTGACAAGGGAAAGATACATTGATTTATTACAGAGATGGTGATAGTAGAAAGTGCTGCAGTAAGCCAGAACACATTAGAATAGCTTTTGGAACTTGTAGGATGATAAAAAACAGGATGCAATTTTTGTTACGGAGTCTCTTTAAAGTCTCCTATCAAGATCAGATTTCCTTTCTGGATTTTTTTTTGCTGTCGTTAGGACTTGTTTAATAAATGGTGTCTGATTTTCATTGGGGGAGTAAATGTTTACGAACGTTATGGGTTTATTATTGAGTTCTGCTACTAGGATTATGAATCTTCCATGTGTCAGGTATTGTTTTGATATGATTAAATGTTACCGAGGAGCTAATTGCTATTATTACTCCTTTTTTCTTTGCATTTGCTGAGGCCGAAAATATGTGGTGGAATTTATGCTGAGTAAACTTTGGGGGAGCTTCCGAATTAAAAGGCGACTCCTGCACACAAATTATATCTGCTTTTTCTTTTATAGCATCATTCTATAGTCTGGGCCTTTTGTAGGGAGAGTTTGAACCTTTTGCATTAAAAGAGTACAGTGTATTCTCGTATTCTAACACTAGGGGGATGGTCTTGTTAATATAGCACCAAGGAAGTTTGGATGTGGGCCTGGGGAGATCGATCATGTTATTTGGGAGATCGCTCAATGCATTTGAAGGTTACATCGGGATAGGTATGGCATAAAACAGTATGAATAAGCATATAAAGATAGTAAAACATAACACTTATATATAAAAGTAGAAAAAAACAATAACATAATGAGCAGTTGTGATCACAAACTTGATGTACACAACTCGTGTCAACAATAGTGATCAAATCTCCAGGGGGTAGAATTCCACGGAATTAATTTTTCCGCGATTCCAGACGGAATTTGGTGGTTCCGTTCCGTCACATCGGAACGGAATTGCTATAGCGGAAATTCCACGGAACAATGCGTAATTCTGGCGGAATGCGGAATTTTGTAAGTCAATAACAAGGAAGCCCCTAGCAGAAGATTAAAGTGAGAACAACAGGATTTCTTCATGAAAATCGGAATTTCTGCTCCAATCAGAGGCTTACAAAAACCACCCAAACGGATTTCTGCATGAAAATCGGAATTATTTCAGCACCACTTACAGTGTTAACAAACAATAATCAATCCTATGTTAGCAAGCAGCTCCCTAGCTATCTCACCTATCCCAACCATTTTGTATAGGTCCCAAAGCTTACGCGACACCACCTGCGGCGCCAAAACCCACTGCCATGGAACCACCGTCAGGTCCCAAAGCTTACGCCTCTACAATCCCCTCCCAGCCATTGTTGCAGTCTTATACCGCCCTCCGGGCTCCACACGACAATTTCTCGACAACCTTGCCTCCTGGCTCCCACACATCCTCTCCTCTGACCTCCCCACCATCATCCTCGGGGATTTCAATATACCCATCAATGAACCCAAGAACTCTGTTGCGACCCGGCTACTCACCATAGCCAACTCACATGGCCTAGTACAACACACCAACGCCCCCACTCACACTGCACGTCACACTCTCGACCTTATATTCACTAAATCCACCACCATTGCAGACCTCGACATCGCACCATTTCCACCCTCAGACCATTACCTTCTCGCCTTCAACCTCCTCACGGAAGGCACCTCCAAACTACCCGCCCACCCACCTGGTCGATGGCAGCGAGACCTACGCAAGCTCAACCCTGGCGTCCTTGCTGACTCCCTCCATGGCCTATCCTCCACTCTCCCCACCCTAACCTGTCCTAATCTTGCTGCAGCTCAGTATCACCAAATTCTCTCATCAGCCCTAGAGAAAGCTGCTCCACCAATATTCTGCCGCCACCGACCCCCTAACCCCCAGCCCTGGCGCACTACCCATACTCGCAACCTCCAGAGGGAAACACGCGCCACTGAACGAAAATGGCGGAAAACTCGACTAAACCAGGATTTCCTACAGTACAAGACTAACCTGCAGCAGTTCCACACTGCCCTTGCTCATGCGAAGCAGGAATACTTTACCAAGCTCATCGGAGCACAAGCTTCCAATCCCCGGCGTCTTTTTAGCACCTTCAACTCCCTGCTTAAACCCACCCCCCCACCTTCTGTTTCCTCCCTCTCTGCCACAGATTTAGCCACCCACTTCACCAACAAAATAGTCTCCATCCGTCAGGAAATATCCAATCTTCAATCTTCACCTCCCACCTGCTCACAACCTACTCCTTCTCCACCCTATCCTCCCCTCACCTCCTTCACTCCTACTACCACTGAGGAGGTCAACCACCTACTGCAGACTTCCCATACCACTACCTCCCCCCTTGACCCTATCCCCTCTGATCTACTTCAGCCTCACTTCACGGATCTGGCCCCAGTCCTCACTACCATGTTTAACCTCTCCCTATCCACAGGCACCTTCCCCTCAGACTTCAAGCAGGCCACTGTACTGCCTCTGCTCAAGAAACCCTCCCTCGACCCCTCGCTACCCTCCAACTACCGCCCGATCTCCCTCCTCCCCTTCGCCTCAAAACTCCTTGAGCGTCTGGTTCACAAACGCCTGACCCAGTACCTCAATGCCAACTCACTACTAGACCCACTGCAATCTGGATTTCGGCCTGCCCACTCAACCGAAACGGCTCTCACCAAAGTGGTCAATGACCTTGCCTTAGCTAAAGCTGAAGGTAAATACACCATTCTCCTCCTCCTTGACCTTTCAGCAGCTTTTGATACAGTAGATCATCCCCTACTCCTCCAGTCCCTCCAATCCATGGGCATTCACGATCTCGCCCTGACCTGGCTTTCATCCTACCTCTCCAACCGCTCCTTCACGACCTCCTTCAATGAGTCCTCGTCCACCCCCAACCACCTCTCAGTGGGAGTCCCCCAAGGCTCGGTCCTTGGCCCCCTACTGTTCTCCCTATACACATCCTCCATTGGCAAGGTTATCTCCTCCATGGGTTTTAACTATCATCTGTATGCAGATGACACCCAAATCTATCTCCACACCTCTGACATATCCACCACTACCATGGACAAGGTCTCCTCCTGCCTATCTGCCATCTCCTCCTGGATGTCCGCTAGGTTCCTAAAACTAAATCTAGACAAAACGGAATTTATGATCTTCCCACCCCGGTCATCCCTGGACCTCCCAGATGTGCAGGTCACTGTTAACCACACTACTATTCACCCTACCTCTCAAGCCCGCTGTCTGGGTGTCACCCTGGACTCCGCACTCTCCTTCACTCCCCACATCCAAAACCTCACAAAGTCCTGCAACTTCCACCTTCGTAACATCTGTA
This sequence comes from Hyperolius riggenbachi, assembly GCF_040937935.1. Classification (NCBI taxonomy): domain Eukaryota; kingdom Metazoa; phylum Chordata; class Amphibia; order Anura; family Hyperoliidae; genus Hyperolius; species Hyperolius riggenbachi. The sequence continues at coordinate 252,607,603 of NC_090656.1, forward strand.
AGATTCGCCCTTTCCTGACCCCTGCCACCACCAAACTCCTCATCTATGTCCTCATAATTTCCCGCCTCGACTACTGCAATGCCCTTCTGTCTGGACTCCCTAAGACCCGAATAGCCCCACTGCAGTCCATCATGAATGCGGCTGCCAGAATTATCCACTCCTCCCATCGCTCCACCAGGGCGGCTCCCCTCCGTGAATCCCTCCACTGGCTTCCTATCCAGTCCAGAATCAGATTCAAGATATTGTGTCTGACCTACAAATCCATCCACAAAACCTGTCCAACCTACATTTCTGATCTTACTCAGAGATACACACCAAGCCGCTCACTCCGCTCCTCCAATGAACTTCGCCTGACCGTCCCCCGCATCACCCAGTCCCATGCACGCCTCCAAGACTTCTCAAGAGCCGCTCCGACACTATGGAACTCCCTACCTTCACCCATTAGGGCAGCCCCCTCCTTCAACACCTTCAAGAAGGCCCTCAAAACTCACCTTTTCACTCTTGCCTACCACCCCTCACAATTGCTCTAAACCCACAGCCGAACTCTGGTCCCCTACCTCTCGTGTCCCTACCTCTCCCTCTAGATTGTAAGCCTTTGGGCAGGGTCCTCACTCCTTTTGTGTCCTACCTGATCATGCACCTCTATTATTGTGCACCCATGCTATGCATTTGAGTGAACCTAACTTGCCTAACTCCATGCTCCCATCCAGTGACTGACTAAGCATTACCTGGTACTCATACTGTGCTGTGTGATCTGGTTTTCTTGTATTCCTGTATTGTCATATTGCTGTTTGTCACCCCTAAATATTGTCTGTAACCTAAATTAATGTCCAGCACTGCGTAATATGTTGGCGCTTTATAAATACAACAAATAAATAAATAAATAAACACCTCCTGCGGCGCAAAGCCCACTGCCATTGAACCACCGCCAGGCCCCAAAGCTTACGTGACACCTCCTGTGGCGCAAAACCCACCTCCATGGAACCACCACCAGGTCCCAAAGCTTACGCAACACCTCCTGCAGCGCCCAAACCACCGCCATGGGACCACCGCCAGGTCCCATAGCTTATGCGACACCTCCTGCAGCGCCAAAACCACCGCCAGGTCCCATAGCTTATGTGACACCTCCTGCGGCGCCAAAACCACCGCTATGGAACCACCGCCAGGTCCCATAGCTTACGCGACACCTCCTGTGGCGCAAAAACCACCGCCATAGAACCACCGCCAGGTCCCAAAGCTTACGCGACACCTCCTGTGGTGCCAAAACCACTGCCATGGACCCACAGCCAGGTCCCATAGCTTACGCAACACCTCCTGCGGCGCCAAAACCACCGCCATGGGATCACCGCTAGGTCCCATGGCTTAAATGACATCTCCTGCTGCACCAAAACGACCGCCATGGGACCACCGCTAGGTCCCATGGCGTAAGTGACACCTCCTGCTGCAAAAAAATAAAAAAAATTCCAGGGGGAACAGACACTAGGTCCCATGGGCTACCACTTAGCATAAACGAGGTTTCACTTGAGATTACTTTAATTGTTCCGCCAGAATGCAGAATTCCGCGGAAATGTAATGGCGACGAAATTTAGCGCTGGCGGAATTCCGCAATTCCGGCGGAACGGAATTTGCTCTTTCCAATCATCCCTAATCAGAGCAGTCTTCTCCTTTATCAGACATATAAATATTGATCAGTTTTTAAATGACAAAATTCTATATTTTGGTATCTTATAAATAGGCAAGAGTGGAGTAGGTCAAGTAGAGATTCTTGGCTCTCGAATGGCTCAGCGTGGAGTAAGAGGAATGATTTGTAATCAAGAAGGTATTATTTCAGCAAGTTTCAGGTTTCCGCTGAGGAAGGGGAAGAAGATGGAGCTTCTTCTGTTATTCTAGAGTGGTTGTTGTCAGGATGGAATAGTTTTCCATTGTGCAATGCAATATTGTGGGATTTAGCCTGTGATTTGGCAGGTGAGGGAGTTTGTGGTTTTGCACGAGTTGTGGATTCTAGAAGAGTCCATGTACGTAGCAATGCTAATCCATCAGCAGGTTTGTTCACGACGATGAAGGTCCATCTTTGAAAACAATTATTTTAGTAGGGAGTCCCTATTTGTATTGTATTTGCAAGTCTCTTAGTTGTTTTGTGAAGTCTTGGAAGGACTTTCTGAGTGTTGCAGTTGCAGCCGAGATATTTTTTGTAGGAATTTATCTGGAAGGTCTGGGGGTTTCCTCTTGGTGGACATGAGTTTGCCTTTCACGTGATAGAAATGCAGTCTCACTAGCACATCTCTGGGAACGGTGTTTGGCAGATTCTTAGGTTTTGGGATTCTGTGTATTCTATCAATGATTAAATCAGAGTCGTTTGCTGAGGGTAGCAGTATTATAAACATTGCCGTGACAAAGTCAGAGAGATCCTCATTTGGGATAGATTCCGGGATGCCCCTGAACTTGATATTATTTCGTCTGGAACGATCTTCCTGGTCGATTAGTTTTTGTTTCATCCAGGTTACGTTGTCCTCAGGGCCGGATTTGTACTCTTTACTGCCCAAGGCCAATGTCACCAGCCGTCCCCCTTCACTATAGGTAGCCAGATGACCCCTCCCCCCCTTTCCCTCTAGTATAAGTAGTCTAATGACCCCCTCCAGTATAGGTAGCAGGATAACCCCTTCCCTCTTACCCTCTTGTATAGGTAGCCTGATGACCCCCCAGTATAGGTAGCCTGATGACCCCTCCCCTTTCGTATAGGTAGTATGATGACTCCCTCAAGCCCTCCCTTTCCCACTCCCCCTCTTTCAGTACAGCTCGCCTCCACACCGCAGCAGCAGCCATCAGTGTCACTCATGTCTCCACTCATCTCCAGTGCAGAAGCTTCCTCTTCCCCTCTGTCTCCAATGCTGCCCAAGTCCATAGCCGCCCGCCACAACTCCACAGAGAGCAAGGTGGCTGCTGCACAGGAAGCTAGCAGCAGAGTACCACGGTCAGGCGCTCACCTGATCTCCCTGCATTGCTGCATTTGCAAGCTTGCAAATGCTGCACCAGTGTAGCCTGCTGCTTTGGTGCCCTTCCTCCTGTGGTGCCCTAGGCCATGGCCTCGGTGGCCCTGCCTAAATCTGGCCCTGATTGTTTGAGAGATCATTGTGGGCATCTACCAGCTTGTTATGCGCTGATGCAAACTGCGACATTTATGTTTCTAAGTGATCTGTACGATCTCCCAGATCGTTGCTCATTCTTTGTAGCTCAGATATAGCTCTTGTTGTAATGTCTCTTTGTAAAGTGTCTTTGAGAGAGATGAGCATGTCTTTCAGTACATTTTCAGTTGCTGTATTGTTAGAGGCTGGAGACAGTGAGAGGGGATCTTCATCTGAATCTGGCGTGGTGTCTAAGATGGCGCCTGAGGCCGCATGCTTTTTAGCAGGGAGATTCTTAAAGAGACTCTGAAGTCTCTAAAAAAAGTCTTTTTATGTCATAAATCTGTTTAATACTTTATCCCTAACTAAACCACCGCATCCCCGGCCGCCGATGTAAACTATCTAAATTCTCCCTAACTTTACTCCCCCCTCCCTCTTCAGTCTTCCCTGCAAAATCCACGACTCTCTTGGTCGTGGATTTTGCTGCCCTCTAGTCTTCCGTGTGAGGCAGAGCTATGAGCTGCAGCCCTGCCTCACACCACACGTGTCTATCAGCGGCGGATCTCCGCCTCTCCCCTGCCCCTCTCAGTGAAGGAAGGCTGAGAGGGGCGGGGAGAGGAGGAGATCCGCCGCTGACAGACGCGCTGAGAGGCAGAGTTGCGGCTCATAGCTCTGCCTCACACTGAAGTGCTCCCCGGATTGCCCCCCAGGGAGTTTGGGGGGGATTTAGATAGTTTAGAGCGGCGGGGATGCGGCGGTTTAGTTAGGGATAAAGTATTACACAGATTTATGACATAAAAAGACTTTTTTTAGAGACTTCAGAGTCTCTTTAAGTGGCGTGGTGTCTGCAGAGGGTGCGATAGGGCGTTTGTTTTGCTCACCTCTAGGTTTGGGAGATACACTGGTCGATTGCCACCAGATCAACCAGCAGATAGAGCCATCTGTGATCGAATCTGATCAAAGAGGGATCTATTGGCTGCCTACACTGCAAACAGATTTTGAATCGATTTCACTATGAAATTGATTCACAATCTGTGGAGCTGCGGCCGCCCCAGCATACATTACCTGATCTGGCCGGCGCGAGTCCCCTGGTCCCCGTTGTCTCTTCTCTGCTCTAGGCTCCAGCTTCACTTTACTTCCTGTTGGAAAGTTTAAACAGTAGATGGCGCTCTACTGTTTAAACTCCCCTGACAGGAAGTAAGTGAAGCCAGCCGGAGCCCATTGCGGAGAAGGGACGGCAGGGACACGCGCCGGCGGATCAGGTAATGTATTGCCGGCCGCTAGCGTCGCTCGTCAGACATTCGAACGCCTCTATAAACGCACTCCCGACACGCCGGGGATTGAGTAAAATTTTCCGCACGGACGGATTGACGGAATGGATTGATTTCAGATGGAAATCGGTCGATCAGTCAGCATTTTCGCATCGATTTCACAGCAGATTCGATCACAGTGATCGAATCTGCGGTCTATTGGCAGGAAATCGAGTAAGTGTATGGGAACCTTTACCCTTCTCTCTGCCTTGCTTCTGCTTGGAAGGCACTGTGTCCTCTCTTGCCTGCTTCCTGCATGTCGTCTTGTTTCTGCGGCGGCCATCTTTGCCATTCCCCATGTCGTCTTTGTAAAAGGCGGGAAGTTTTGCTGGCGGAGCTGTTACCCTCTTGCTGCGGTTTATTCTGTTCGGGCTGCGATGAGGATGTCAGTGGTATTTCACCATTGTGCAACACCTCTTGTGCCGGTGCAAGCTGTTTTACAGGAACCGAGAGCCGGCGCTCCACTAAGCTACGCGACCAAGCCACGCCCCCGTCTTACTGTACTCTGGTGCCACTGATCTGAGGTCTGGTACTTGAATGGAGAGGCTCAGGCAGTGGCACCAGGAGAGTCAGGGAGACAGCACAGTGAAGAGGACCAGTCACTGATCTGAGGTCTGTAATGGCACCCTGCCCACAGTCTGCCCAGAGCCCCAGCCAGCACCCTGTTCCAGGAAGCACCCAGCCTGCACCCTACCCCAGCCTGCACCCTACCCCAGCCAGCACCCTACCCAAGCCAGCACCGTGCCCCAGCCAGCACCCTACCCCAGCCAGCACCGTGCCCCAGCCAGCACCCTACCCCAGCCAGCACCGTGCCCCAGCCAGCACCCTACCCAAGCCAGCACCCTACCCCAGCCAGCACCCTACCCCAGCCAGCACCCTACCCCAGCCTGCACCCTACCCCAGCCAGCACCCTACCCAAGCCAGCACCGTGCCCCAGCCAGCACCCTACCCCAGCCAGCACCGTGCCCCAGCCAGCACCCTACCCCAGCCAGCACCGTGCCCCAGCCAGCACCCTACCCCAGCCAGCACCCTACCCAAGCCAGCACCGTGCCTCAGCCAGCACCCTACCCCAGCCAGCACCGTGCCCCAGCCAGCACCCTACCCCAGCCAGCACCCTACCCCAGCCAGCACCCTACCCCAGCCAGCACCCTACCCAAGCCAGTACCGTGCCCCAGTCAGCACCCTGAAGGGGCAATTTCAGTGTTACCCAGATATGCCTCTTTCCGCCTATAGATGTGTTAAATGGTGGCTCCATGCTCTCACCACCTGGTTCTTACCCTCTCGCGCCCCCATGTCTTTTTCAGCAGTCTGGGGCCAGATTACCTCATCACAATGCAGATGTGAAATAAGGACAAGCATTTTTTGGTGGGGGAGCGAATGATATAAAGAGCTGTGAAATGCTGCTGACAATAATTGCAGATGTTTCTCAGACGATACCGCTGTGGGTGTAATGAGGGGGACGGCGGACACAGTTGAACGACGGCTCATTGCGCTGACGGGTGACAATGACAGCTCTGATATGTTTGTCATTCGCCTGTCGGTGGGGAGTCGCTTTTTTTTTTTTTCGTTCTGACTCCACTACAGCACACAGAGAGAGCTGCGGGATCTTCCCAGCTATACATCGAACCCTCAGAGCCCCCCATCGGCAGCAAAGCGCCCCCCTGCGACGAGGCCTCTTTGATTAGAGTTGTTTTTGTTTTGTAAGCGTTCTGCTGGCTGATTACAGCAGTCAAAAAAACAAAAACAAGCAGAAATGTCTCTTTTCTGATCATCGTCTGGGAATTCAGTCGCAAAGAATTATCTGTTTATATCTCATCTATTGCGTTCAAATTTCTAGCAGATATTAAATACAGTGGCGTAGCTAAGGAGCTGTGGGCCCCGATGCAAGTTTTACATTGGGGCCCCCCAAGCACTCTATACAGAGCAATTGATGCGACGCACCAAAACCCGCCAATGGCAACTACAGTGTCTGAGGTGCAAGAAGGGGATGGGGAACTGTGTTAATGATTACTACTATTCAAAGTAGCTATAGAAGTCATTATTATGAGCACAGGACCAATAGAGAGCTAATACTTCAGTTGAGGGCCCTGATGCGGTGGCCACCTCTGCACCCCCTATTGCTACGCCACTGAATAAATAATTGTGTGTGTGGGGGGGGGGGGGGGGGAGGATAAGGGGCTTAAAGAAAAATACCTTTTATCATAAAACTGAGATTGCTTATATCGTTGCTGCACAAGACACTTTTGTAGCTGATTGCTATTAAGACTGACCACCTCAAAATAACCTGCAGCAAGGTGTTTAGTTTAGACTGTGGAAAATACTGTAGATTACGCTTTTTTTTTTTTGCTGCCATGGTAACAATGCAGTTTGGTGTACAGGATGCTCAGGTATCTATCTCTGTCATGTCATCAGAAAAGGCGGAATTAAAAATTCATATGTCCTTTGTATTGACTTTTATGTCAGCGCAAGTTTTTTTTATCCATTATTCATTAACAGCAGTTTAAAGGCAACCAGAGACGAAGCACCCTTGTGTATTTTACCATATACATCAGTAAGAACATTAGAGAAAACACTTACCATGCTCTCTGTTTCATCCTCACTGCTAAAAGTGTCTGTTATCAGCTGTGATAAGAATCCCGGACTGAGCATTTAGTCTGGCTTTGCAGGGAATAATTATAGCTGAGTCATAGCAGAGCCACAAGGGGGCAGGCTTGGGCTTGAAAAGACACCAGATAAGACAGGCTCAGCTGTAATCTTTCCATAGCAAAGCTAGACTGAGTGCTCAGTCGGGGATTCTTATCAGAGGTGATAACAGTCAGATTAAACAGAGAACAATGAAACAAAGAGCAGATTAGGTGTTTACTGTCATGTTCCCACTGATTTATAAGGTAAAATACAAGAGGGTGCTTCATCTCTGCTTCTCTTTAACTGCCAAAATAGTAAGATACCAGCCAGCCTCCCTACTCACTTGCACACTGTTTTGTCAGTTGGACTTTGCAACTGCTGTTCAGGAAGTGCTGTGGAAAACAAAGAAAACCCTGAGAATCCCCCATGAGGAGCTGGACTGGCCCAAAACCTGTCGGTCTTACCTTTTTTCGCGATAGTGGTCCTTTAAGTGGTTAATCTATTCAATGCATAGATTTGTAGATGTTGTAGAAGGCCTCGAATAATGGAGTAATATAGTAGGCGTTTATTACGCTGCCAGCTAACTTGTATGTAGGCCTCGCGCCATATACGTGAAGCGCAATGACAAACTATTCATTTCAGTTTCATTGAAAAAAAAAAACTAAATAAAAAATTGAGTGAAAAACAGAGATAAACCACTAGGGGGTCGTTTATTTAATTTCCTTAATTAACACATTGATGACTTTCTTTTTATAAGACTGCTTACTCTTGCCGAATTGGCCTAATTAGAATAATTTTGAATGTATTTTAGATGAACTTAAATTGGAAGTAGCTCTTCAATGGTCTCAGTGGAGGCTGGTTATTACTGCTGCCTATATAAATTAAATTAGTGTTTGTTCTCCATCTCTATTCTAGCTGGTGAAATGCCGATGCTGTCTATCAGTGCCCTGAGCCCTCTAGTGGCTGGGGGTGGTAATGCAGTTGTGAGTTAATCCTGCCTGTGTACAGAGCAATCAGTGTCGAAAGTTTTTCATCAGTTTAAAGCCCATCTAATCAGTGGCATACCTAGGGCATTTGACACCCGGTGCTGAGTATTAAATGCTCCCCCCAAAAAAGGAAAGGAGTGCATTGTGCTAAGTGTGAAACTGCGGGTAGTGCCAGGTATAGGTACTCCCAGTATAGGTAGCCTACTATAGTTGCCCCCTGTATAGGTAGCAAGCTATACTTCACAGGAAGTAGGTGCACAACCGCTCTGTGTGAGAACCCGGACTTGTAGCTCACAGGAAGTAGGTGCACATCCTCTCTGTGTGAGAACATGGACTTGTAGCTCACAGGAAGTAGGTGCACATCCTCTCTGTGTGAGAACATGGACTTGTAGCTCACAGGAAGTAGGTGCACATCCGCTCTGTGTGAGAACCCGGACTTGTAGCTCACAGGAAGTAGGTGCACATCCTCTCTGTGTGAGAACCCGGACTTGTAGCTCACAGGAAGTAGGTGCCCATCGGCTCTGTGAGAGAACCCGGACTTGTAGCTCTCAGGAAGTAGGTGCTTATCGACTTTGTGTGAGAACCCGGACTTGTAGCTCACAGGAAGTAGGTGCCCATCGACTCTGTGTGAGAACCCGAACTTGTAGCTCACAGGAAGTAGGTGCAGTTCACAGGAAGCGCTTGGCTAATGTTTTTGTATAGGATGGATCACACTACAGCGATGTAATTTTTTTTTCCCAAACGCGGGTCCTGCAGTATTTCTGAGGTGATTCAGCCTCAATGTTAAGTATAGGAAAGTGGAAAATCGCTCTAAAAAGCACTAGAACAGAGCGAACAGAGAAATATCGCTAGGCTTATGCCTAGAATTTCTTAGAAAAATCACTTCTAAAAACGCTGAGCGTTGGCTATTATGCTAGCGCTTTTAGGAGTGCACCGGCCCTTATACTCACAACCATGGGTTACCGTTAGGCTACCCATAGGTATTAGTGGAACTCAGACCCGTTACCTCGGGGTATCTTAAGATGTCACTCTCTGTACTGTAGATAGGAAAAGCGGGGAAAAGACCCCTCCACCCGAGATGGACTTGATATGGACAACAATTGTAAAACAGGATAAAGCGAAGTTAAAATACATAAAACAACATGCAAAAAAGTGGGGAATGGTACTCACCTCCCCCTAAAGGAATTCACACCAATGAGTTTTCAATTTGAAAATTGCATATTCAGTTCTGGTCGCACTAATTAAAATTGGTATCAATCCACCCGATTGCTTTGATAATTTCCCTTATTCAGTTTCGGCTTTAGTTTGGCTTTCATCTAAGCAACTTAATTCGTATGTCTGCGCAATAATATCTCCAAATCCTTAAATGTCACGGATCACTAATATCCGCCTACGTATGATTTGGAAAAACTTTATTTGGATTTTTGTTTTGTAAACAGTCCCTAAAACTATTATTTTTTTTACCATTTCACCTGAAAAATATTGTGAAAAAAAGAAAAAATACATTTAAAAACAATATTCCCTTTTAAGGTGCTTCAGAAAGACCCATCTTAGTTTTTTTAAGTAGCCCAATGTGCACTTTTGACCCATTTTAACATATATTACTTATACCGTCCAATGAATCATTCTCCTTGATGTGCGGCGCCATCCGTCTGAAGTCCAAGATGAAACGCGTAGGGGAATGGAGACAATAAGAATAAAATATGGTGCTGTGTGTGTTAATAAATAGATGAAAGAAGCCAAGTTTTCTTATAAATTAAAAAAAAGTTCTGGCCCACCTAAGTGGAGGGGGGTGGTTGGGGGGGACGACAGTCCGTAGCTGCCTGCCAACTATCTGATACAGTAAGAAGACTCGGAAACCGCTGGTCACAGTTTGTTTCTTTTTATATCTATATTTTATTTTGTACATTTTATAGGCAACTATGCCAAAGAGGACCTGTAGTGAGAATCACATATTGAATAAAATTGCTTATTTTATTTTTTTTACAATATTAATTTATAGATGATTTAGGCAGTGTTTGTTTCCTCTCCCTGATTTATATTCTGAAATGTATCCCTGGTGGTGACATCTTTACTTCTGCCAGGTGATCTGTGCGGAATGTTCGTTACTGAGAGTTCTATGCACAGAGAGTACTTGAGAGATTGAGAGCCCCAATAGTGCAATATGTCTGTGGTGGTATACTCACAAAGATGGGTTACGCTGGTAACCACTGTGTAGGCAGGTGGGGACAGGGCCAGATTTTCCATAAGGCACTGTAGGCACGTGCCTACAGGCGCTCAGTGATGGAGAGGCGCCTCCCTTCCTCCTTCCCTATGCAGAGTCCTGATGAGAGTGTAAATGGGAGGTTACTCACCTGACTCTCAGCATTCCACTGACCAGATCTCCCTTCAGTCAGGGCACCTCTAGCTACTTATTGCTGAGGGTACTTCTGGCTACCTAATACTTGGGGGCACCTCTAGCTACTTAATGTTTTGGGTATGTCTGGCTACTTAATACTATGGGGCATAGCAATAAGGAGGAGACAACAGAAGCTGGCACTACGGCAGTGTGCAGGTATACTATACATAAACAGTATCTCAACAGAACAATTCCTGGGGTATTCAATAAATGGACGTCTGCATGCTCTAGACCAGGGCTTTTCAATCTTTTCACTAATTGTACCACTTTTAACACCTGAAAATGTTCAAGTACCACCAGTGTGCATGCGCAGTAGAGCAGAGCACGGCTGTTTCCACCAGAATCACAGTGGAGAGCCGCTACTTTGCATGTGGGCATACTGACGGGCAAATCTTTGGGGGGTGGGTCCCAGTGCTCGATCCTCTCTACTGAGGAAGAAGGGGGAAGTCTCTCTTATGCTGAGAATACACGTTTCGTTTTTGCCTTCGTTTTAGCCTTCGATTCGTTCAGTAAACGAATCGAGTGTTGAAAACGTATGTGAAAATAGTCATAATCTCATTATAGTTTCGATTAATAGACCCCAAAAACGAACGACTAGTGATCGAACATGTTTGATATTATCTCTCTTTATCCATCTAATCGAGCCATTGGTAGGCTTGATGGCTGTTCAGATCGATTATATGTTCGTTTATGTTAGTCCGTCCCTGTAAAAAGGGATTTTCGTTTCGTTTCTTTGCAGCCTTCGATCATTGGAAAAACGAAACCATCAGAATCGAAAAAAAAAAACGAAACCGTGGGTGGTGATATTAACCGTACGTTCGATTATTTCGGGAACGAAAAGGACAAAAGGCACAATCGAAACGAAGGCTAAAACGAAGGCAAAAACGAAACGTGTATTCCCAGCATAAGCCAGGTGAAAGGTGCACAGTGATAGTGCGTATACTTCAATACAGGAAGTGAGCAGTGCTGTCACTTCCTGTATACGCACCGTCACTGTGCACTATTCACCTGGCTGTCTCTTCACTGCTGATCTGAGATCTGAAGTATGCCGCGGGGCAGCACAGCACAGCCAGGAGTGAGTGAGGGGGAGCTGAACTTTATGGAGGCAGGATGGGACCAGGACAAGTGACAGGCAAACCTGGTGTGTACCACCTGGCCAACAGCAAAGTACCACAGGTTGAAAAGCCCTGCTGTAGACCGGAAATACAGGTCAACAATCTTGCATCAGGTAAAAGCCACACACGCCTTTGAAGACGCCAACCTAGTGAAACGGCCGTTAGGCGGGCCGCAGCCACCGTTGTGCTCCACAACCAGGTCCACACTCCGAATGGGTTTGTGCACTTTTAATGAGAAACATTGTTTGAAGACATTTGTATTATATTGAGCCGAGGACAATAAAGCTCATTTTGTGTAATGCAAATGTGGTGCCAGACCTCATGTTCTTTTACCTGATCTAATACTACGGAGCACCTGTGGCTACCTATGACAGGCAAGGGAAGTAAAGAAGAAGTGACAGCTGGGAAAGCCAGCACACTTGCAGTGCAGTTTGGTGGGGATTTGTAGGATCATGGAGGGCGGAGTCTAATGCTGGGAATACACGGTTCGTTTTTGAGTCATTTAGATGGTTCGATAGATCATTTCCGACATGTCTGATCTCCCGCTGATCGATTCGCGGCTCGATTTCTGATTGCAGTGAATGGAAAAAGATAAGAAAAACAAGCGTAAGATAAGAGAATGGACTGCAGAATCGAACAGCAAAAACGATTGAGCAGAGAATCGAGGGCCAGAAACGCACAGTGTATTCCCAGCATTAGGTGACAGGACATCTGTGCCTATAGGCTCCTATAAGGTAGATCCAGGCCTGGGTGGGGAGAGTAGACCTACTCCACTCGGGTTAAGAATGTCTCTCTCCATAGAAAAGGAAAATGGGGTGATACCCACTAGGAGTGGAAACAGGAAATAAACAATTAGTAAAACCGAGGTGCCAGATACGGATAAAAAAGTTAAAAGCTGTTTAAAAAGTCACACCTCCCACAGTTGGACTGGAAAGTCAATTTTAACTGTAAAATTGTTTTTATTGTTTTTTTTTTAATAAAACCAAGTTTACAGTTAAAATTAAAGAGACTCTTTATATATAAAAAAAAGGCCCCTGGGGGGTACCTACTTTGGGAGCCACTGGATCCGATTGAGGCTTCCTCTGTCCTCCTGCGTCCCACAGTGGTCTCGCTGCCCCCCCCCCTCCCCGTAGCCACAGGCGACAATTTGTCAGGCTGTGGCGCAGACGCAGTGGCGCCTGTAAAGTTTACCTTCCCCGACTCCAGCGCAGGCACAGTTGCGGCTTTCGGATCGGAATCAGAAGGAAATAACCGATCCCAGTTAGGATCAGCTATTTCCACCTGATCCTGAGCCAAGAGCCGGCGTGGGAGCCGGGAAGGTAAATATTTACATGGCCACCGTTCGGAGGGGCACAGCGAGACCACCGTGGGACGGAGGAGGACAGGGAAGCCTCAGTCGGATCCAGGGGCTTCCCCCTCCCGAGGTAAGTCCCCCCCAGGGGGCCCTTTTTTCGATACAGGTTTTCTTTAACTTTCGAGTGCATCTGTGGGAGGTACGTCCACCACTACCTCCCATTTTTAAACAGTTTTTCACCTTTTTATCCTTATCTGGCGCCGCTGTTTTACCAATTGTTTATGCACAGCGGGAGCTACTGCTTGCTTGGCAGTCGTAAAAAGCAACAAGGGTCACAGACAGGAAACTGTCAGGACCATGGTCATGACATCACACTGTGGGAGGGGTTTCACCAAAACATCAGCCATACAGACCCCCCTGATGATCTATTTAAGAAAAGGTAAAGATTTCTGGTGAGAAAGGGGGTATCAGCTACTGATTGGGATGAAGCTCAATCCTGGATTAAAGTTCCTATTTAAAGGGTACCCAAGGCAAAGCTAAAGGTAAAAAAAGATACTTACCTAAGAAGGTTCCTGGATCCTGCAGAGGCTTCCCATGTATCCCTGGCCCCCAGCATTGCTGCAATAGGACCCCGAAATATAACAGACAGGCCGGTTCTAGACTCTACTGCTGCCTGATACAAACTTGTCAGGATGCATGTGTAGTAGCACGGAGCTGCTTCGTGCACGAGCGTGGCTGTACTGTGCGGCCGTGCATGTGTAGTAGCACGGAGCTGCTTGTACATGAGCGTGGCTGTACTGTGCGGCCGTGCATGTGTAGTAGCACGGAGCTGCTTCGTGCACGAACGTGGTTGTAATGTGCGGCCGTGCATTTGTAGTAGCACGGAGCAGCTCCGTGCACGAGCGTGGCTGTACTTTGCGGCCGTGCATGTGTAGTAGCATGGAGCAGCTTCGTGCACTAGCGTGGCTGTACTGTGCGGTCGTGCATGTGTAGTAGCACGGAGCTGCTTCGTGCACGAGCGTGGTTGTACTATGCGGCCGTGCATGTGTAGTAGCACGGAGCTGCTTGTGCACGAGCGTGGCTGTACTGTGCGGCCGTGCATGTGCAGTAGCACGGAGTTGCTTCGTGCATGAGCGTGGCTGTACTGTGCGGCCGCGCATGTGTAGTAGCATGGAGAAGCTTCGTGCACAAGCGTGGCTGTACTGTGTGGCCGTGCATGTGTAGTAGCATGGAGAAGCTTCGTGCACAAGCGTGGCTGTACTGTGCGGCCGTGCATGTGTAGCAGTGCGGAGCAGCTTCGTGCACGAGCGTGGCTGTACTGTGCGGCCTTGCATGTGTAGTAGCACGGAGCTGCTTCGTGCACGAGCGTGGCTGTACTGTGCGGCCGTGCATGTGTAGTAGCACAGAGCTGCTTCGTGCAGGAGCGTGGCTGTACTGTGCGGCCGTGCATGTGTAGTAGCTCGGAGCTGCTTCGTGCACGAGCGTGGCAGTACTGTGCGGCCGTGCATGTGTAGTAGCACGGAAGCTGCTTCGTGCACGAGCGTGGCTGTACTGTGCGGCCGTGCATGTGTAGTAGCACAGAGCTGCTTCGTGCATGAGCGTAGCAGTGCTGTGCGGCCGTGCATGTGTAGTAGCACGGAGCTGCTTCGTGCACGAGCGTGGCTGTACTGTGCGGCCGTGCATGTGTAGTAGCACGGAGTAGCTTCGTGCACGAGCGTGGCTGTACTGTGCGGCCGTGCATGTGCAGTAGCTCGGAGCTGCTTCGTGCACGGGCGTGGCTGTACTGTGCGGCCGTGCATGTGTAGTAGCTCGGAGCAGCTTCGTGCACGAGCGTGGCTGTACTGTGCGGCCGTGCATGTGTAGTAGCATGGAGAAGCTTCGTGCACAAGCGTGGCTGTACTGTGCGGCCGTGCATGTGTAGCAGTGCGGAGCAGCTTCGTGCACGAGCGTGGCTGTACTGTGCGGCCGTGCATGTGTAGTAGCACGGAGCTGCTTGTACATGAGCGTGGCTGTACTGTGCGGCCGTGCATGTGTAGTAGCACGGAGCTGCTTCGTGCACGAACGTGGTTGTAATGTGCGGCCGTGCATTTGTAGTAGCACGGAGCAGCTCCGTGCACGAGCGTGGCTGTACTTTGCGGCCGTGCATGTGTAGTAGCATGGAGCAGCTTCGTGCACTAGCGTGGCTGTACTGTGCGGTCGTGCATGTGTAGTAGCACGGAGCTGCTTCGTGCACGAGCGTGGTTGTACTATGCGGCCGTGCATGTGTAGTAGCACGGAGCTGCTTGTGCACGAGCGTGGCTGTACTGTGCGGCCGTGCATGTGCAGTAGCACGGAGTTGCTTCGTGCATGAGCGTGGCTGTACTGTGCGGCCGCGCATGTGTAGTAGCATGGAGAAGCTTCGTGCACAAGCGTGGCTGTACTGTGTGGCCGTGCATGTGTAGTAGCATGGAGAAGCTTCGTGCACAAGCGTGGCTGTACTGTGCGGCCGTGCATGTGTAGCAGTGCGGAGCAGCTTCGTGCACGAGCGTGGCTGTACTGTGCGGCCTTGCATGTGTAGTAGCACGGAGCTGCTTCGTGCACGAGCGTGGCTGTACTGTGCGGCCGTGCATGTGTAGTAGCACAGAGCTGCTTCGTGCAGGAGCGTGGCTGTACTGTGCGGCCGTGCATGTGTAGTAGCTCGGAGCTGCTTCGTGCACGAGCGTGGCAGTACTGTGCGGCCGTGCATGTGTAGTAGCACGGAAGCTGCTTCGTGCACGAGCGTGGCTGTACTGTGCGGCCGTGCATGTGTAGTAGCATGGAGAAGCTTCGTGCACAAGCGTGGCTGTACTGTGCGGCCGTGCATGTGTAGCAGTGCGGAGCAGCTTCGTGCACGAGCGTGGCTGTACTGTGCGGCCCTGCATTTGTAGTAGCACGGAGCAGCTTCGTGCATGAGCGTGGCTGTACTGTGCGGCCGTGCATGTGTAGTAGCACGGAGCTGCTTCGTGCACGAGCGTGGCTGTACTGTGCGGCCGTGCATGTGTAGTAGCACAGAGCTGCTTCGTGCACGAGCGTGGCTGTACTGTGCGGCGGTGCATGTGTAGTAGCACGGAGCAGCTTTGTGCACGAGCATGGCTGTACTGTGCGGCCGTGCATGTGTAGTAGCACGGAGCTGCTTCGTGCACGAGCGTGGCTGTACTGTGCAGCCGTGCATGTGTAGTAGCACGGAGCTGCTTCGTGCACGAGCGTGGCTGTACTGTGCGGCCGTGCATGTGTAGTAGCACGGAGCCGCTTCGTGCATGAGCGTGGCTGTACTGTGCGGCCGTGCATGTGTAGTAGCACGGAGCAGCTCCGGCGCGAGCGTGGTTGTACTGTGCGGCCGTGCATGTGTAGTAGCACGGAGCAGCTTTGTGCACGAGCATGGCTGTACTGTGCGGCCGTGCATGTGTAGTAGCACGGAGCTGCTTCGTGCACGAGCGTGGCTGTACTGTGCGGCCGTGCATGTGTAGTAGCACGGAGCTGCTTCGTGCACGAGCGTGGCTGTACTGTGCGGCCGTGCATGTGTAGTAGCACGGAGCTGCTTCGTGTACGAGCGTGGCTGTACTGTGCGGCCGTGCATGTGTAGTAGCATGGAGAAGCTTCGTGCACAAGCGTGGCTGTACTGTGCGGCCGTGCATGTGTAGCAGCACGGAGCTGCTTCGTGCACGAGCGTGGCTGTACTGTGCGGCCGTGCATGTGTAGTAGCACGGAGCTGCTTGTGCATGAGCGTGGCTGTACTGTGCGGCCGTGCATGTGTAGTAGCACGGAGCTGCTTCGTGCACGAGTGTGGCTGTACTGTGCGGCCGTGCATGTGTAGCAGCACGGAGCTGCTTCGTGCACGAGCGTGGCTGTACTGTGCGGCCGTGCATGTGTAGTAGCACGGAGCTGCTTCGTGCACGAGCGTGGCTGTACTGTGCGGCCGTGCATGTGTAGTAGCACGGAGCTGCTTCGTGCACGAGCGTGGCTGTACTGTGCGGCCGTGCATGTGTAGTAGCACGGAGCCGCTTCGTGCACGAGCGTGGCTGTACTGTGCGGCCGTGCATGTGTAGTAGCACGGAGCAGCTCCGTGCGCGAGCGTGGCTGTACTGTGCGGCCGTGCATGTGTAGTAGCACGGAGCAGCTCCGTGCATGAGTGTGGCTGTACTGTGCGGCCGTGCATGTGTAGTAGCACGGAGCTGCTTCGTGCATGAGCGTGGCTGTACTGTGCGGCCGTGCATGTGTAGTAGCATGGAGCTGCTTCATGCATGAGCGTGGCTGTACTGTGCGGCCGTGCATGTGTAGTAGCACTGAGCTGCTTCGTGCACAAGCGTGGCTGTACTGTGCGGCCGTGCATGTGTAGTAGCACGGAGCTGCTTCGTGCACGAGCGTGGCTGTACTGTGCGCCCGTGCATGTGTAGTAGCATGGAGCTACTTCGTGCACGAGCGTGGCTGTACTGTGCGCCCGTGCATGTGTAGTAGCATGGAGAAGCTTCGTGCACAAGCGTGGCTGTACTGTGCGGCCGTGCATGTGTAGCAGTGCGGAGCAGCTTCGTGCACGAGCGTGGCTGTACTGTGCGGCCTTGCATGTGTAGTAGCACGGAGCTGCTTCGTGCACGAGCGTGGCTGTACTGTGCGGCCGTGCATGTGTAGTAGCACAGAGCTGCTTCGTGCAGGAGCGTGGCTGTACTGTGCGGCCGTGCATGTGTAGTATCTCGGAGCTGCTTCGTGCACGGGCGTGGCTGTACTGTGCGGCCGTGCATGTGTAGTAGCTCGGAGCAGCTTCGTGCACGAGCGTGGCTGTACTGTGCGGCCGTGCATGTGTAGTAGCACGGAGCTGCTTCGTGCATGAGCGTGGCTGTACTGTGCGGCCGTGCATGTGTAGTAGCACGGAGCTGCTTCGTGCACGAGCGTGGCTGTACTGTGCGGCCGTGATGTGTAGTAGCACGGAGCAGCTTTGTGCACGAGCATGGCTGTACTGTGCGGCCGTGCATGTGTAGTAGCACGGAGCTGCTTCGTGCGCGAGCGTGGCTGTACTGTGCGGCCATGCATGTGTAGTAGCTCGGAGCAGCTTCGTGCACGTGCGTGGCTGTACTGTGCGGCCGTGCATGTGTAGTAGCACGGAGCAGCTTTGTGCACGAGCGTGGCTGTACTGTGCGGCCGTGCATGTGTAGTAGCACGGAGATGCTTCGTGCACGAGCGTGGCCGTACTGTGCGGCCTTGCATGTGTAGTAGCACGGAGCTGCTTCGTGCACGAGCGTGGCTGTACTGTGCGGCCGTGCATGTGTAGTAGCACAGAGCTGCTTCGTGCACGAGCTTGGCTGTACTGTGCAGCCGTGTATGTGTAGTAGCACGGAGCAGCTCTGTGCACGAGCGTGGCTGTACTTAGCGGCCGTGCATGTGTAGTAGCACGGAGCTGCTTCGTGCACGAGCATGGCTGTACTGTGCGGCCGTGCATGTGTAGTAGCACGGAGTAGCTTCGTGCACGAGCGTGGCTGTACTGAGCGGCCGTGCATGTGTAGTAGCATGGAGCTGCTTCGTGCACGAGCGTGGCTGTACTGTGCGGCCGTGCATGTGTAGTAGCACGGAGCTGCTTCGTGCACGAGCGTGGCTGTAATGTGCGGCCGTGCATGTGTAGTAGCACGGAGCATCTCTGTGCATGAGCGTGGCTGTACTGTGCGGCCGTGCATGTGTAGTAGCACGGAGCTGCTTGTGCACGAGCGTGGCTGTACTGTGCGGCCGTGCATGTGTAGTAGCACGGAGCTGCTTCGTGCACGAGCGTGGCTGTACTGTGCGGCCGTGCATGTGTAGCAGCACGGAGCTGCTTCGTGCACGAGCGTGGCTGTACTGTGCGGCCGTGCATGTGTAGTAGCTCGGAGCAGCTTCGTGCACGAGCGTGGCTGTACTGTGCGGCCGTGCATGTGTAGTAGCACGGAGCTGCTTCGTGCATGAGCGTGGCTGTACTGTGCGGCCGTGCATGTGTAGTAGTACGGAGCTGCTTCGTGCACGAGCGTGGCTGTACTGTGCGGCCGTGATGTGTAGTAGCACGGAGCAGCTTTGTGCACGAGCGTGGCTGTACTGTGCGGCCGTGCATGTGTAGTAGCACGGAGCTGCTTCGTGCACGAGCTTGGCTGTACTGTGCAGCCGTGTATGTGTAGTAGCACGGAACAGCTCTGTGCACGAGCGTGGCTGTACTTAGCGGCCGTGCATGTGTAGTAGCACGGAGCTGCTTCGTGCACGAGCGTGGCTGTACTGTGCGGCCGTGCATGTGTAGTAGCACGGAGTAGCTTCGTGCACGAGCGTGGCTGTACTGAGCGGCCGTGCATGTGTAGTAGCATGGAGCTGCTTCGTGCACGAGCGTGGCTGTACTGTGCGGCCGTGCATGTGTAGTAGCACGGAGCTGCTTCGTGCACGAGCGTGGCTGTAATGTGCGGCCGTGCATGTGTAGTAGCACGGAGCATCTCTGTGCACGAGCGTGGCTGTACTGTGCGGCCGTGCATGTGTAGTAGCACGGAGCTGCTTGTGCACGAGCGTGGCTGTACTGTGCGGCCGTGCATGTGTAGTAGCACGGAGCTGCTTCGTGCACGAGCGTGGCTGTACTGTGCGGCCGTGCATGTGTAGCAGCACGGAGCTGCTTCGTGCACGAGCGTGGCTGTACTGTGCGGCCGTGCATGTGTAGTAGCACGGAGCTGCTTGTGCATGAGCGTGGCTGTACTGTGCGGCCGTGCATGTGTAGTAGCACGGAGCTGCTTCGTGCACGAGTGTGGCTGTACTGTGCGGCCGTGCATGTGTAGCAGCACGGAGCTGCTTCGTGCACGAGCGTGGCTGTACTGTGCGGCCGTGCATGTGTAGTAGCACGGAGCTGCTTCGTGCACGAGCGTGGCTGTACTGTGCGGCCGTGCATGTGTAGTAGCACGGAGCTGCTTCGTGCACGAGCGTGGCTGTACTGTGGGGCCGTGCATGTGTAGTAGCATGGAGCTGCTTTGTGCACGAGCGTGGCTGTACTGTGCGGCCGTGCATGTGTAGTAGCATGGAGCTGCTTCGTGCACGAGCGTCGCTGTACTGTGCGGCCGTGCATGTGTAGTAGCACGGAGTAGCTCTGTGCACGAGCGTGGCTGTACTGTGCGGCCGTGCATGTGTAGTAGCACGGAGCTGCTTCGTGCACGAGCGTGGCTGTACTGTGCGGCCGTGCATGTGTAGTAGCACGGAGCTGCTTCGTGCACGAGCGTGGCTGTACTGTGCGGCCGTGCATGTGTAATAGCACGGAGCTGCTTGTGCATGAGCGTGGCTGTACTGTGCGGCCGTGCATGTGTAGTAGCACAGAGCTGCTTCCTGCACGAGCTTGGCAGTACTATGCGGCCGTGCATGTGTAGTAGCACGGAGCTGCTTGTGCATGAGCGTGGCTGTACTGTGCGGCCGTGCATGTGCAGTAGCACGGAGCTGCTTCGTGCACGAGTGTGGCTGTACTGTGCGGCCGTGCATGTGTAGTAGCACGGAGCTGCTTTGTGCACGAGCGTGGCCGAGCGTGGCTGTACTGTGCGGCCGTGCATGTGTAGTAGTACGGAGCTGCTTCGTGCACGAGCGTGGCTGTACTGTGCGGCCGTGCATGTGTAGTAGCACGGAGCTGCTTCGTGCACGAGCGTGACTGTACTGTGCGGCCGTGCATGTGTAGTAGCACAGAGCTGCTTCGTGCACGAGCGTGGCTGTACTGTGCGGCCGTGCATGTGTAGTAGCACGGAGCTGCTCCGTGCACGAGCGTGGCTGTACTGTGGGGCCGTGCATGTGTAGTAGCATGGAGCTGCTTTGTGCACGAGCGTGGCTGTACTGTGTGGCCGTGCATGTGTAGTAGCATGGAGCTGCTTCGTGCACGAGCGTGGCTGTACTGTGCGGCCGTGCATGTGTAGTAGCACGGAGCAGCTCTGTGCACGAGCGTGGCTGTACTGTGCGGCCGTGCATGTGTAGTAGCACGGAGCAGCTCTGTGCACGAGCGTGGCTGTACTGTGCGGCCGTGCATGTGTAGTAGCACGGAGCTGCTTCGTGCACGAGCGTGGCTGTACTGTGCGGCCGTGCATGTGTAGTAGCATGGAGCTACTTCGTGCACGAGCGTGGCTGTACTGTGCGCCCGTGCATGTGTAGTAGCATGGAGAAGCTTCGTGCACAAGCGTGGCTGTACTGTGCGGCCGTGCATGTGTAGCAGTGCGGAGCAGCTTCGTGCACGAGCGTGGCTGTACTGTGCGGCCTTGCATGTGTAGTAGCACGGAGCTGCTTCGTGCACGAGCGTGGCTGTACTGTGCGGCCGTGCATGTGTAGTAGCACAGAGCTGCTTCGTGCAGGAGCGTGGCTGTACTGTGCGGCCGTGCATGTGTAGTATCTCGGAGCTGCTTCGTGCACGGGCGTGGCTGTACTGTGCGGCCGTGCATGTGTAGTAGCTCGGAGCAGCTTCGTGCACGAGCGTGGCTGTACTGTGCGGCCGTGCATGTGTAGTAGCACGGAGCTGCTTCGTGCATGAGCGTGGCTGTACTGTGCGGCCGTGCATGTGTAGTAGCACGGAGCTGCTTCGTGCACGAGCGTGGCTGTACTGTGCGGCCGTGATGTGTAGTAGCACGGAGCAGCTTTGTGCACGAGCATGGCTGTACTGTGCGGCCGTGCATGTGTAGTAGCACGGAGCTGCTTCGTGCGCGAGCGTGGCTGTACTGTGCGGCCATGCATGTGTAGTAGCTCGGAGCAGCTTCGTGCACGTGCGTGGCTGTACTGTGCGGCCGTGCATGTGTAGTAGCACGGAGCAGCTTTGTGCACGAGCGTGGCTGTACTGTGCGGCCGTGCATGTGTAGTAGCACGGAGATGCTTCGTGCACGAGCGTGGCCGTACTGTGCGGCCGTGCATGTGTAGTAGCACAGAGCTGCTTCGTGCACGAGCTTGGCTGTACTGTGCAGCCGTGTATGTGTAGTAGCACGGAGCAGCTCTGTGCACGAGCGTGGCTGTACTTAGCGGCCGTGCATGTGTAGTAGCACGGAGCTGCTTCGTGCACGAGCATGGCTGTACTGTGCGGCCGTGCATGTGTAGTAGCACGGAGCTGCTTCGTGCACGAGCGTGGCTGTAATGTGCGGCCGTGCATGTGTAGTAGCACGGAGCATCTCTGTGCATGAGCGTGGCTGTACTGTGCGGCCGTGCATGTGTAGTAGCACGGAGCTGCTTGTGCACGAGCGTGGCTGTACTGTGCGGCCGTGCATGTGTAGTAGCACGGAGCTGCTTCGTGCACGAGCGTGGCTGTACTGTGCGGCCGTGCATGTGTAGCAGCACGGAGCTGCTTCGTGCACGAGCGTGGCTGTACTGTGCGGCCGTGCATGTGTAGTAGCTCGGAGCAGCTTCGTGCACGAGCGTGGCTGTACTGTGCGGCCGTGCATGTGTAGTAGCACGGAGCTGCTTCGTGCATGAGCGTGGCTGTACTGTGCGGCCGTGCATGTGTAGTAGTACGGAGCTGCTTCGTGCACGAGCGTGGCTGTACTGTGCGGCCGTGCATGTGTAGTAGCACGGAGCAGCTTTGTGCACGAGCATGGCTGTACTGTGCAGCCGTGCATGTGTAGTAGCACGGAGCTGCTTCGTGCGCGAGTGTGGCTGTACTGTGCGGCCATGCATGTGTAGTAGCTCGGAGCAGCTTCGTGCACGTGCGTGGCTGTACTGTGCGGCCGTGCATGTGTAGTAGCACGGAGCAGCTTTGTGCACGAGCGTGGCTGTACTGTGCGGCCGTGCATGTGTAGTAGCACGGAGATGCTTCGTGCACGAGCGTGGCCGTACTGTGCGGCCTTGCATGTGTAGTAGCACGGAGCTGCTTCGTGCACGAGCGTGGCTGTACTGTGCGGCCGTGCATGTGTAGTAGCACGGAGCTGCTTCGTGCACGAGCTTGGCTGTTCTGTGCAGCCGTGTATGTGTAGTAGCACGGAACAGCTCTGTGCACGAGCGTGGCTGTACTTAGCGGCCGTGCATGTGTAGTAGCACGGAGCTGCTTCGTGCACGAGCGTGGCTGTACTGTGCGGCCGTGCATGTGTAGTAGCACGGAGTAGCTTCGTGCACGAGCGTGGCTGTACTGAGCGGCCGTGCATGTGTAGTAGCATGGAGCTGCTTCGTGCACGAGCGTGGCTGTACTGTGCGGCCGTGCATGTGTAGTAGCACGGAGCTGCTTCGTGCACGAGCGTGGCTGTAATGTGCGGCCGTGCATGTGTAGTAGCACGGAGCATCTCTGTGCACGAGCGTGGCTGTACTGTGCGGCCGTGCATGTGTAGTAGCACGGAGCTGCTTGTGCACGAGCGTGGCTGTACTGTGCGGCCGTGCATGTGTAGTAGCACGGAGCTGCTTCGTGCACGAGCGTGGCTGTACTGTGCGGCCGTGCATGTGTAGCAGCACGGAGCTGCTTCGTGCACGAGCGTGGCTGTACTGTGCGGCCGTGCATGTGTAGTAGCACGGAGCTGCTTGTGCATGAGCGTGGCTGTACTGTGCGGCCGTGCATGTGTAGTAGCACGGAGCTGCTTCGTGCACGAGTGTGGCTGTACTGTGCGGCCGTGCATGTGTAGCAGCACGGAGCTGCTTCGTGCACGAGCGTGGCTGTACTGTGCGGCCGTGCATGTGTAGTAGCACGGAGCTGCTTCGTGCACGAGCGTGGCTGTACTGTGCGGCCGTGCATGTGTAGTAGCACGGAGCTGCTTCGTGCACGAGCGTGGCTGTACTGTGGGGCCGTGCATGTGTAGTAGCATGGAGCTGCTTTGTGCACGAGCGTGGCTGTACTGTGCGGCCGTGCATGTGTAGTAGCATGGAGCTGCTTCGTGCACGAGCGTCGCTGTACTGTGCGGCCGTGCATGTGTAGTAGCACGGAGTAGCTCTGTGCACGAGCGTGGCTGTACTGTGCGGCCGTGCATGTGTAGTAGCACGGAGCTGCTTCGTGCACGAGCGTGGCTGTACTGTGCGGCCGTGCATGTGTAGTAGCACGGAGCTGCTTCGTGCACGAGCGTGGCTGTACTGTGCGGCCGTGCATGTGTAGTAGTACGGAGCTGCTTCGTGCACGAGCGTGGCTGTACTGTGCGGCCGTGCATGTGTAGTAGCACGGAGCTGCTTCGTGCACGAGCGTGACTGTACTGTGCGGCCGTGCATGTGTAGTAGCACAGAGCTGCTTCGTGCACGAGCGTGGCTGTACTGTGCGGCCGTGCATGTGTAGTAGCACGGAGCTGCTCCGTGCACGAGCGTGGCTGTACTGTGGGGCCGTGCATGTGTAGTAGCATGGAGCTGCTTTGTGCACGAGCGTGGCTGTACTGTGTGGCCGTGCATGTGTAGTAGCATGGAGCTGCTTCGTGCACGAGCGTGGCTGTACTGTGCGGCCGTGCATGTGTAGTAGCACGGAGCAGCTCTGTGCACGAGCGTGGCTGTACTGTGCGGCCGTGCATGTGTAGTAGCACGGAGCAGCTCTGTGCACGAGCGTGGCTGTACTGTGCGGCCGTGCATGTGTAGTAGCACGGAGCTGCTTCGTGCACGAGCGTGGCTGTACTGTGCGGCCGTGCATGTGTAGTAGCACGGAGCTGCTTCGTGCACGAGCGTGGCTGTACTGTGCGGCCGTGCATGTGTAGTAGCACGGAGCTGCTTGTGCACGAGCGTGGCTGTACTGTGCGGCCGTGCATGTGTAGTAGCACGGAGCTGCTTGTGCACGAGCGTGGCAGTACTGTGCGGCCGTGCATGTGCAGTAGCACGGAGCTGCTTCGTGCACGAGCGTGGCTGTACTGTGCGGCCGTGCATGTGTAGTAGCACAGTGCTGCTTCGTGCACGAGCGTGGCTGTACTGTGCGGCCGTGCATGTGTAGTAGCACTGAGCTGCTTCGTGCACGAGAGTGGCTGTACTGTGCGGCCGTGCATGTGTAGTAGCACGGAGCAGCTCCGGCGCGAGCGTGGCTGTACTGTGCGGCCGTGCATGTGTAGTAGCACGGAGCAGCTCCGTGCACGAGCGTGGCTGTACTGTGCGGCCGTGCATGTGTAGTAGCACGGAGCTGCTTCGTGCACGAGCGTGGTTGTACTGTGCGGCCGTGCATGTGTAGTAGCACGGAGCTGCTTCGTGCACGAGCGTGGCTGTACTGTGCGGCCGTGCATGTGTAGTAGCACAGAGCTGCTTCGTGCACGAGCGTGGCTGTACTGTGCAGCCGTGCATGTGTAGTAGCACGGAGCTGCTTCGTGCACGAGCGTGGCTGTACTGTGCGGCCGTGCATGTGTAGTAGCACGGAGCAGCTCCGCGCGCGAGCGTGGCTGTACTGTGCGGCCGTGCATGTGTAGTAGCACGGAGCAGCTTTGTGCACGAGCATGGCTGTACTGTGCGGCCGTGCATGTGTAGTAGCACGGAGCTGCTTCGTGCACGAGCGTGGCTGTACTGTGCGGCCGTGCATGTGTAGTAGCACGGAGCCGCTTCGTGCACGAGCGTGGCTGTACTGTGCGGCCGTGCATGTGTAGTAGCACGGAGCAGCTCCGTGCACGAGCGTGGCTGTACTGTGCGGCCATGCATGTGTAGTAGCACGGAGCAGCTCCGTGCATGAGTGTGGCTGTACTGTGCAGCCGTGCATGTATAGTAGCTCAGGGCTGCTTGTGCACGAGCGTGGCTGTACTGTGCGGCCGTGCATGTGTAGTAGCACTGAGCTGCTTCGTGCACAAGCGTGGCTGTACTGTGCGGCCGTGCATGTGTAGTAGCACGGAGCTGCTTCGTGCACGAGCGTGGCTGTACTGTGCGGCCGTGCATGTGTAGTAGCATGGAGCTACTTCGTGCACGAGCGTGGCTGTACTGTGCGCCCGTGCATGTGTAGTAGCATGGAGAAGCTTCGTGCACAAGTGTGGCTGTACTGTGCGGCCGTTGCATGTGTAGCAGTGCGGAGCAGCTTCGTGCACGAGCGTGGCTGTACTGTGCGGCCGTGCATGTGTAGTAGCTCGGAGCTGCTTCGTGCACGGGCGTGGCTGTACTGTGCGGCCGTGCATGTGTAGTAGCTCGGAGCAGCTTCGTGCACGAGCGTGGCTGTACTGTGCGGCCGTGCATGTGTAGTAGCACGGAGCTGCTTCGAGCACGAGCGTGGCTGTATCTGTGCGGCCGTGATGTGTAGTAGCACGGAGCAGCTTTGTGCACGAGCATGGCTGTACTGTGCGGCCGTGCATGTGTAGTAGCACGGAGCTGCTTCGTGCGCGAGCGTGGCTGTACTGTGCGGCCATGCATGTGTAGTAGCTCGGAGCAGCTTCGTGCACGTGCGTGGCTGTACTGTGCGGCCATGCATGTGTAGTAGCACGGAGCTGCTTCGTGCACGAGCGTGGCTGTACTGTGCGGCCGTGCATGTGTAGTAGCACGGAGCAGCTTTGTGCACGAGCGTGGCTGTACCTGTGCGGCCGTGCATGTGTAGTAGCACGGAGATGCTTCGTGCACGAGCGTGGCCGTACTGTGCGGCCTTGCATGTGTAGTAGCACGGAGCTGCTTCGTGCACGAGCGTGGCTGTACTGTGCAGCCGTGTATGTGTAGTAGCACGGAGCAGCTCTGTGCACGAGCGTGGCTGTACTTAGCGGCCGTGCATGTGTAGTAGCACGGAGCTGCTTCGTGCACGAGCGTGGCTGTACTGTGCGGCCCGTGCATGTGTAGTAGCACGGAGTAGCTTCGTGCACGAGCGTGGCTGTACTGAGCGGCCGTTGCATGTGTAGTAGCATGGAGCTGCTTCGTGCACGAGCGTGGCTGTACTGTGCGGCCGTGCATGTGTAGTAGCACGGAGCTGCTTCGTGCACGAGCGTGGCTGTAATGTGCGGCCCGTGCATGTGTAGTAGCACGGAGCATCTCTGTGCACGAGCGTGGCTGTACTGTGCGGCCGTGCATTTGTAGTAGCACGGAGCTGCTTGTGCACGAGCGTGGCTGTACTGTGCGGCCGGCATGTGTAGTAGCACGGAGCTGCTTCGTGCACGAGCGTGGCTGTACTGTGCGGCCGTGCATGTGTAGCAGCACGGAGCTGCTTCGTGCACGAGCGTGGCCTGTACTGTGCGGCCGTGCATTGTGTAGTAGCACGGAGCTGCTTCGTGCACGAGCGTGGCTGTACTGTGCGGCCGTGCATGTGTAGCAGCACGGAGCTGCTTGTGCACGAGCGTGGCTGTACTGTGCGGCCGTGCATGTGTAGCAGCACGGAGCTGCTTCAATGCACGAGCGTGGCTGTCCTGTGTGGCCGTGCATGTGTAGTAGCACGGAGCTGCTTGTGCATGAGCGTGGCTGTACTGTGCGGCCGTGCATGTGTAGTAGCACGGAGCTGCTTCGTGCACGAGTGTGGCTGTACTGTGCGGCCGTGCATGTGTAGCAGCACGGAGCTGCTTCGTGCACGAGCGTGGCTGTACTGTGCGGCCGTGCATGTGTAGTAGCACGGAGCTGCTTCGTGCACGAGCGTGGCTGTACTGTGCGGCCGTGCATGTGTAGTAGCACGGAGCTGCTTCGTGCACGAGCGTGGCTGTACTGTGGGGCCGTGCATGTGTAGTAGCATGGAGCTGCTTCGTGCACGAGCGTGGCTGTACTGTGCGGCCGTGCATGTGTAGTAGCACGGAGTAGCTCTGTGCACGAGCGTGGCTGTACTGTGCGGCCGTGCATGTGTAGTAGCACGGAGCTGCTTCGTGCACAAGCGTGGCTGTACTGTGCGGCCGTGCATGTGTAGTAGCACGGAGCTGCTTCGTGCACGAGCGTGGCTGTACTGTGCGGCCGTGCATGTGTAGTAGCATGGAGCTACTTCGTGCACGAGCGTGGCTGTACTGTGCGCCCGTGCATGTGTAGTAGCATGGAGAAGCTTCGTGCACAAGCGTGGCTGTACTGTGCGGCCGTGCATGTGTAGCAGTGCGGAGCAGCTTCGTGCACGAGCGTGGCTGTACTGTGCGGGCCATGCATGTGTAGTAGCTCGGAGCTGCTTCGTGCACGGGCGTGGCTGTACTGTGCGGCCGTGCATGTGTAGTAGCTCGGAGCAGCTTCGTGCACGAGCGTGGCTGTACTGTGCGGCCGTGCATGTGTAGTAGCACGGAGCTGCTTCGTGCACGAGCGTGGCTGTACTGTGCGGCCGTGATGTGTAGTAGCACGGAGCAGCTTTGTGCACGAGCATGGCTGTACTGTGCGGCCGTGCATGTGTAGTAGCACGGAGCTGCTTCGTGCGCGAGCGTGGCTGTACTGTGCGGCCATGCATGTGTAGTAGCTCGGAGCAGCTTCGTGCACGTGTGTGGCTGTACTGTGCGGCCCGTGCATGTGTAGTAGCACGGAGCTGCTTCGTGCACGAGCGTGGCTGTACTGTGCGGCCGTGCATGTGTAGTAGCACGGAGCAGCTTTGTGCACGAGCGTGGCTGTACTGTGCGGCCGTGCATGTGTAGTAGCACGGAGATGCTTCGTGCACGAGCGTGGCCGTACTGTGCGGCCTTGCATGTGTAGTAGCACGGAGCTGCTTCGTGCACGAGCGTGGCTGTACTGTGCGGCCGTGCATGTGTAGTAGCACGGAGCTGCTTCGTGCACGAGCTTGGCTGTACTGTGCAGCCGTGTATGTGTAGTAGCACGGAGCAGCTCTATGCACGAGCGTGGCTGTACTTAGCGGCCGTGCATGTGTAGTAGCACGGAGCTGCTTCATGCACGAGCGTGGCTGTACTGTGCGGCCGTGCATGTGTAGTAGCACGGAGTAGCTTCGTGCACGAGCGTGGCTGTACTGAGCGGCCGTGCATGTGTAGTAGGCATGGAGCTGCTTCGTGCACGAGCGTGGCTGTACTGGTGCGGTCCGGTGCATGTGTAGTAGCACGGAGCTGCTTCGTGCACGAGCATGGCTGTAGTGTGCGGCCGTGCATGTGTAGTAGCACGGAGCATCTCTGTGCACGAGCGTGGCTGTACTGTGCGGCCGTTGCATTTGTAGTAGCACGGAGCTGCTTGTGCACGAGCGTGGCTGTACTGTGCGGCCGTGCATGTGTAGTAGCACGGAGCTGCTTCGTGCACGAGCGTGGCTGTACTGTGCGGACCGTGCATGTGTAGCAGCACGGAGCTGCTTCGTGCACGAGCGTGGCTGTACTGTGCGGCCGTGCATGTGTAGTAGCACGGAGCTGCTTCGTGCACGAGCGTGGCTGTACTGTGCGGCCCCGTGCGTGTGTAGCAGCACGGAGCTGCTTGTGCTACGAGCGTGGCTGTACTGTGCGGCCTGCATGTGTAGCAGCACGGAGCTGCTTCATGCACGAGCGTGGCTGTCCTGTGCGGTCCGTGCATGTGTAGTAGCACGGAGCTGCTTCGTGCACGAGTGTGGCTGTACTGTGCGGCCGTGCATGTGTAGCAGCACGGAGCTGCTTCGTGCACGAGCGTGGCTGTACTGTGCGGCCGTGCATGTGTAGTAGCACGGAGCTGCTTCGTGCACGAGCGTGGCTGTACTGGAGCTGCTTTGTGCACGAGCGTGGCTGTACTGTGCGGCCGTGCATGTGTAGTAGCATGGAGCTGCTTCGTGCACGAGCGTGGCTGTACTGTAGCGGCCGTGCATGTGTAGTAGCACGGAGTAGCTCTGTGCACGAGCGTGGCTGTACTGTGCGGCCGTGCATGTGTAGTAGCACAGAGCTGCTTCGTGCACACGAGCGTGGCTGTACTGTGCGGCCCTGCATGTGTAGTAGCACGGAGCTGCTTGTGCATGAGCGTGGCTGTACTGTGCGGCCGTGCATGTGTAGTAGCACAGAGCTGCTTGTGCATGAGCGTGGCTGTACTTGTGCGGCCGTGCATGTGTAGTAGCACAGAGCTGCTTCCTGCACGAGCGTGGCTGTACTATGCGGCCGTGCATGTGTAGTATCACAGAGCTTGCTGCTTGTGCATGAGCGTGGGCTGTACTGTGCGGCGTGCATGTGCAGTAGCACGGAGCTGCTTCGTGCACGAGCGTGGCTGTACTGTGCGGCCGTGCATGTGTAGTAGCACGGAGCTGCTGTTGTGCACGAGCGTGGCTGTACTGTGCGGCCCGTGCATGTGTAGTAGCACGGGAGCTGCTTCGTGCACGAGCGTGCTGCCTGTACTGTGCGGGCCGTGCATGTGTAGTAGCACGGAGCTGCTTCGTGCACGAGCGTGGCTGTACTATGCGGCCGTGCATGTGTAGTAGCATGGAGCCTGTCTTGTGCACACGAGCGTGGCTGTACTGTGCGGCCCGTGCATGTGCAGTAGCACGGAGCTGCTTCGTGCACGAGCGTGGCTGTACTGTGCGGGCCGTGCATGTGTGTAGTAGCACGGAGCTGCTTCGTGCACGAGCGTGGCTGTACTGTGCGGCCGTGCATGTGTAGTAGCACGGAGCTGCTTCGTGCACGAGCGTGACTGTACTGTGCGGCCGTGCATGTTGTAGTAGCACAGAGCTGCTTCGTGCACGAGCGTGGCTGTACTGTGCGGCGTGCATGTGTAGTAGCACGGAGCTGCTTCGTGCACGAGCGTGGCTGTACTGGTGGGGGCCGTGCATGTGTAGTAGCATGGAGCTGCTTTGTGCACGAGCGTGGCTGTACTGTGCGGCCGTGCATGTGTAGTAGCACGGAGCAGCTCTGTGCACGAGCGTGGCTGTACTGTGCGGACCGTGCATGTGTAGTAGCACGGAGCAGCTCTGTGCACGAGCGTGGCTGTACTGTGCGGGCCGTGCATGTGTAGTAGCACGGAGCTGCTTCGTGCCACGAGCGTGGCTGTACTGTGCGGCCGTGCATGTGTAGTAGCACGGAGCTGGCTTGTGCATGAGCGTGGCTGTACTGTGCGGCCGTGCATGTGTAGTAGCACAGAGCTGCTTCCTGCACGAGCGTGGCTGTACTATGCGGCCGTGCATGTGTAGTAGCACGGAGCTGCTTGTGCACGAGCGTGGCAGTACTGTGCGCCCGTGCATGTGCAGTAGCACGGAGCTGCTTCGTGCACGAGCGTGGCTGTACTGTGCGGCCGTGCATGTGTAGTAGCACAGTGCTGCTTCGTGCACGAGCGTGGCTGTACTGTGCGGCCGTGCATGTGTAGTAGCACTGAGCTGCTTCGTGCACGAGCGTTGCTGTACTGTGCGGCAGTGCATGTGTAGTAGCACGGAGCTGCTTCGTGCACGAGAGTGGCTGTACTGTGCGGCCGTGCATGTGTAGTAGCACGGAGCTGCTTGTGCATGAGCGTGGCTGTACTGTGCGGCCGTGCATGTGTAGTAGCACAGAGCTGCTTCCTGCACGAGCGTGGCTGTACTATGCGGCCGTGCATGTGTAGTAGCACGGAGCTGCTTGTGCATGTGCGTGGCTGTACTGTGAGGCCGTGCATGTACAGTAGCACGGAGCTGCTTCGTGCACGAGCGTGGCTGTACTGTGCGGCCGTGCATGTGTAGTAGCACGGAGCTGCTTCGTGCACGAGCGTGGCTGTACTGTGCGGCCCTGCATGTGTAGTAGCACGGAGCTGCTTCGTGCACGAGCGTGGCTGTACTGTGCGGCCGTGCATGTGTAGTAGCACAGAGCTGCTTCGTGCACGAGCGTGGCTGTACTATGCGCCCGTGCATGTGTAGTAGCACGGAGCTGCTTGTGCACGAGCGTGGCTGTACTGTGCGGCCGTGCATGTGCAAGTAGCACGGAGCTGCTTCGTGCACGAGCGTGGCTGTACTGTGCGGCCGTGCATGTGTAGTAGCACGGAGCTGCTTCGTGCACGAGCGTGGCTGTACTGTGCGGCCGTGCATGTGTAGTAGCACGGAGCTGCTTCGTGCACGAGCGTGGCTGTACTGTGCGGCCGTGCATGTGTAGTAGCACAGAGCTGCTTCGTGCACGAGCGTGGCTGTACTGTGCGGCCGTGCATGTGTAGTAGCACGGAGCTGCTTCGTGCACGAGCATGGCTGTACTGTGGGGCCGTGCATGTGTAGTAGCATGGAGCTGCTTTGTGCACGAGCGTGGCTGTACTGTGCGGCCGTGCATGTGTAGTAGCACGGAGCAGCTCTGTGCACGAGCGTGGCTGTACTGTGCGGCCGTGCATGTGTAGTAGCACGGAGCTGCTTCGTGCACGAGCGTGGCTGTACTGTGCGGCCCTGCATGTGTAGTAGCACGGAGCTGCTTCGTGCACGAGCGTGGCTGTACTGTGCGGCCGTGCATGTGTAGTAGCAGAGAGCTGCTTCCTGCACGAGCGTGGCTGTACTATGCGGCCGTGCATGTGTAGTAGCACGGAGCTGCTTGTGCACGAGCGTGGCAGTACTGTGCGGCCGTGCATGTGCAGTAGCACGGAGCTGCTTCGTGCACGAGCGTGGCTGTACTGTGCGGCCGTGCATGTGTAGTAGCACAGTGCTGCTTCGTGCACGAGCGTGGCTGTACTGTGCAGCCCTGCATGTGTAGTAGCATGGAGAAGCTTTGTGCACGAGCGTGGCTGTACTGTGCGGCCGTGCATGTGTAGTAGCACGGAACAGCTCTGTGCGCGAGCGTGGCTGTACTGTGCGGCCGTGCATGTGTAGTAGCACGGAGCAGCTCTGTGCACGAGCGTGGCTGTACTTAGCGGCCGTGCATGTGTAGTAGCACGGAGCTGCTTCGTGCACGAGCGTGGCTGTACTGTGCGGCCGTGCATGTGTAGTAGCACGGAGCTGCTTCGTGCACGAGCGTGGCTGTACTGTGCGGCCGTGCATGTGTAGTAGCACAGTGCTGCTTCGTGCACGAGCGTGGCTGTACTGTGCGGCCGTGCATGTGTAGTAGCATGGAGCTGCTTCGTGCATGAGCGTGGCTGTACTGTGCGGCCGTGCATGTGTAGTAGCACGGAGCTGCTTCGTGCACGAGCATGGCTGTAATGTGCGGCCGTGCATGTGTAGTAGCACGGAGCATCTCTGTGCACGAGCGTGCCTGTACTGTGCGGCCGTGCATTTGTAGTAGCACGGAGCTGCTTGTGCACGAGCGTGGCTGTACTGTGTGGCCGTGCATGTGTAGTAGCACGGAGCTGCTTCGTGCACGAGCGTGGCTGTACTGTGCGGCCGTGCATGTGTAGCAGCACGGAGCTGCTTCCTGCACGAGCGTGGCTGTACTATGCGGCCGTGCATGTGTAGTAGCACGGAGCTGCTTGTGCACGAGCGTGGCAGTACTGTGCGGCCGTGCATGTGCAGTAGCACGGAGCTGCTTCGTGCACGAGCGTGGCTGTACTGTGCGGCCGTGCATGTGTAGTAGCACAGTGCTGCTTCGTGCACGAGCGTGGCTGTACTGTGCGGCCGTGCATGTATAGTAGCACTGAGCTGCTTCGTGCACGAGCGTTGCTGTACTGTGCGGCCGTGCATGTGTAGTAGCACGGAGCTGCTTCGTGCACGAGAGTGGCTGTACTGTGCGGCCGTGCATGTGTAGTAGCACGGAGCTGCTTGTGCATGAGCGTGGCTGTACTGTGCGGCCGTGCATGTGTAGTAGCACAGAGCTGCTTCCTGCACGAGCGTGGCTGTACTATGCGGCCGTGCATGTGTAGTAGCACGGAGCTGCTTGTGCATGTGCGTGGCTGTACTGTGAGGCCGTGCATGTACAGTAGCACGGAGCTGCTTCGTGCACGAGCGTGGCTGTACTGTGCGGCCGTGCATGTGTAGTAGCACGGAGCTGCTTCGTGCACGAGCGTGGCTGTACTGTGCGGCCCTGCATGTGTAGTAGCACGGAGCTGCTTCGTGCACGAGCGTGGCTGTACTGTGCGGCCGTGCATGTGTAGTAGCACAGAGCTGCTTCGTGCACGAGCGTGGCTGTACTATGCGCCCGTGCATGTGTAGTAGCACGGAGCTGCTTGTGCACGAGCGTGGCTGTACTGTGCGGCCGTGCATGTGCAGTAGCACGGAGCTGCTTCGTGCACGAGCGTGGCTGTACTGTGCGGCCGTGCATGTGTAGTAGCACGGAGCTGCTTCGTGCACGAGCGTGGCTGTACTGTGCGGCCGTGCATGTGTAGTAGCACGGAGCTGCTTCGTGCACGAGCGTGGCTGTACTGTGCGGCCGTGCATGTGTAGTAGCACAGAGCTGCTTCGTGCACGAGCGTGGCTGTACTGTGCGGCCGTGCATGTGTAGTAGCACGGAGCTGCTTCGTGCACGAGCGTGGCTGTACTGTGGGGCCGTGCATGTGTAGTAGCATGGAGCTGCTTTGTGCACGAGCGTGGCTGTACTGTGCGGCCGTGCATGTGTAGTAGCACGGAGCAGCTTTGTGCACGAGCGTGGCTGTACTGTGCGGCCGTGCATGTGTAGTAGCACGGAGCTGCTTCGTGCACGAGTGTGGCTGTACTGTGCGGCCCTGCATGTGTAGTAGCACGGAGCTGCTTCGTGCACGAGCGTGGCTGTACTGTGCGGCCGTGCATGTGTAGTAGCAGAGAGCTGCTTCCTGCACGAGCGTGGCTGTACTATGCGGCCGTGCATGTGTAGTAGCACGGAGCTGCTTGTGCACGAGCGTGGCAGTACTGTGCGGCCGTGCATGTGCAGTAGCACGGAGCTGCTTCGTGCACGAGCGTGGCTGTACTGTGCGGCCGTGCATGTGTAGTAGCACAGTGCTGCTTCGTGCACGAGCGTGGCTGTACTGTGCAGCCCTGCATGTGTAGTAGCATGGAGAAGCTTTGTGCACGAGCGTGGCTGTACTGTGCGGCCGTGCATGTGTAGTAGCACGGAACAGCTCTGTGCGCGAGCGTGGCTGTACTGTGCGGCCGTGCATGTGTAGTAGCACGGAGCTGCTTGTGCACGAGCGTGGCTGTACTGTGCAGCTGTGCATGTGTAGTAGCACAGAGCTGCTTCGTGCACGAGCGTGGCTGTACTGTGCGGCCGTGCATGTGTAGTAGCACGGAGCTGCTTGTGCACGAGCGTGGCTGTACTGTGCGGCCGTGCATGTGCAGTAGCACGGAGCTGCTTCGTGCACGAGCGTGGCTGTACTGTTCGGCCGTGCATATGTAGTAGCACGGAGCTGCTTCGTGCACGAGCGTGGCTGTACTGTGCGGCCGTGCATGTGTAGTAGCACGGAGCTGCTTCGTGCACGAGCGTGGCTGTACTGTGCGGCCGTGCATGTGTAGTAGCACGGAGCTGCTTCGTGCACGAGCGTGGCTGTACTGTGCGGCCGTGCATGTGTAGTAGCACGGAGCTGCTTCGTGCACGAGCGTGGCTGTACTGTGCGGCCGGGCATGTGTAGTAGCACGGAGCTGCTTCGTGCACGAGCGTGGCTGTACTGTGCGGCCGTGCATGTGCAGTAGCACGGAGCTGCTTCGTGCACGAGCGTGGCTGTACTGTGCGGCCGTGCATGTGTAGTAGCACAGTGCTGCTTCGTGCACGAGTGTGGCTGTACTGTGCAGCCCTGCATGTGTAGTAGCATGGAGAAGCTTTGTGCACGAGCGTGGCTGTACTGTGCGGCCGTGCATGTGTAGTAGCACGGAACAGCTCTGTGCGCGAGCGTGGCTGTACTGTGCGGCCGTGCATGTGTAGTAGCACGGAGCTGCTTGTGCACGAGCGTGGCTGTACTGTGCGGCCGTGCATGTGTAGTAGCACGGAGCTGCTTCGTGCACGAGAGTGGCTGTACTGTGCGGCCGTGCATGTGTAGTAGCACGGAGCTGCTTGTGCATGAGCGTGGCTGTACTGTGCGGCCGTGCATGTGTAGTAGCACAGAGCTGCTTCCTGCACGAGCGTGGCTGTACTATGCGGCCGTGCATGTGTAGTAGCACAGAGCTGCTTGTGCATGTGCGTGGCTGTACTGTGAGGCCGTGCATGTACAGTAGCACGGAGCTGCTTCGTGCACGAGCGTGGCTGTACTGTGCGGCCGTGCATGTGTAGTAGCACGGAGCTGCTTCGTGCACGAGCGTGGCTGTACTGTGCGGCCCTGCATGTGTAGTAGCACGGAGCTGCTTCGTGCACGAGCGTGGCTGTACTGTGCGGCCGTGCATGTGTAGTAGCACAGAGCTGCTTCGTGCACGAGCGTGGCTGTACTATGCGCCCGTGCATGTGTAGTAGCACGGAGCTGCTTGTGCACGAGCGTGGCTGTACTGTGCGGCCGTGCATGTGCAGTAGCACGGAGCTGCTTCGTGCACGAGCGTGGCTGTACTGTGCGGCCGTGCATGTGTAGTAGCACGGAGCTGCTTCGTGCACGAGCGTGGCTGTACTGTGCGGCCGTGCATGTGTAGTAGCACGGAGCTGCTTCGTGCACGAGCGTGGCTGTACTGTGCGGCCGTGCATGTGTAGTAGCACAGAGCTGCTTCGTGCACGAGCGTGGCTGTACTGTGCGGCCGTGCATGTGTAGTAGCACGGAGCTGCTTCGTGCACGAGCGTGGCTGTACTGTGGGGCCGTGCATGTGTAGTAGCATGGAGCTGCTTTGTGCACGAGCGTGGCTGTACTGTGCGGCCGTGCATGTGTAGTAGCACGGAGCAGCTCTGTGCACGAGCGTGGCTGTACTGTGCGGCCGTGCATGTGTAGTAGCACGGAGCTGCTTCGTGCACGAGTGTGGCTGTACTGTGCGGCCCTGCATGTGTAGTAGCACGGAGCTGCTTCGTGCACGAGCGTGGCTGTACTGTGCGGCCGTGCATGTGTAGTAGCAGAGAGCTGCTTCCTGCACGAGCGTGGCTGTACTATGCGGCCGTGCATGTGTAGTAGCACGGAGCTGCTTGTGCACGAGCGTGGCAGTACTGTGCGGCCGTGCATGTGCAGTAGCACGGAGCTGCTTCGTGCACGAGCGTGGCTGTACTGTGCGGCCGTGCATGTGTAGTAGCACAGTGCTGCTTCGTGCACGAGCGTGGCTGTACTGTGCAGCCCTGCATGTGTAGTAGCATGGAGAAGCTTTGTGCACGAGCGTGGCTGTACTGTGCGGCCGTGCATGTGTAGTAGCACGGAACAGCTCTGTGCGCGAGCGTGGCTGTACTGTGCGGCCGTGCATGTGTAGTAGCACGGAGCTGCTTGTGCACGAGCGTGGCTGTACTGTGCGGCTGTGCATGTGTAGTAGCACAGAGCTGCTTCGTGCACGAGCGTGGCTGTACTGTGCGGCCGTGCATGTGTAGTAGCACGGAGCTGCTTGTGCACGAGCGTGGCTGTACTGTGCGGCCGTGCATGTGCAGTAGCACGGAGCTGCTTCGTGCACGAGCGTGGCTGTACTGTTCGGCCGTGCATATGTAGTAGCACGGAGCTGCTTCGTGCACGAGCGTGGCTGTACTGTGCGGCCGTGCATGTGTAGTAGCACGGAGCTGCTTCGTGCACGAGCGTGGCTGTACTGTGCGGCCGTGCATGTGTAGTAGCACGGAGCAGCTTCGTGCACGAGCGTGGCTGTACTGTGCGGCCGTGCATGTGTAGTAGCACGGAGCTGCTTCGTGCACGAGCGTGGCTGTACTGTGCGGCCGGGCATGTGTAGTAGCACGGAGCTGCTTCGTGCACGAGCGTGGCTGTACTGTGCGGCCGTGCATGTGTAGTAGCACGGAGCTGCTTCGTGCACGAGCGTGGCTGTACTGTGCGGCCGTGCATGTGTAGTAGCACAGTGCTGCTTCGTGCACGAGTGTGGCTGTACTGTGCGGCCGTGCATGTGTAGTAGCACGGAGTTGCTTCGTGCACGAGCGTGGCTGTACTGTGCGGCCGTGCATGTGTAGTAGCACGGAGCTGCTTCGTGCACGAGCGTGGCTGTACTGTGCGGCCGTGCATGTGTAGTAGCACGGAGCTGCTTGTGCACGAGCGTGGCTGTACTGTGCGGCTGTGCATGTGTAGTAGCACAGAGCTGCTTCGTGCACGAGCGTGGCTGTACTGTGCGGCCGTGCATGTGTAGTAGCACGGAGCTGCTTCGTGCACGAGCGTGGCTGTACTGTGCGGCCGTGCATGTGCAGTAGCACGGAGCTGCTTCGTGCACGAGCGTGGCTGTACTGTGCGGCCGTGCATGTGTAGTAGCACGGAGCTGCTTCGTGCACGAGCGTGGCTGTACTGTGCGGCCGTGCATGTGTAGTAGCACAGAGCTGCTTCGTGCATGAGTGGCCCCATAGTACTATGCAGGAGCGGTCACACTTGTGCATGAAGAGGGGCGGGGTCACAATCTTCAGGAGGGTCCTGGCCGGCTGCAGTAGGCAGTAAGGAGGATGTGGGAACCCTCTATAAAATCCAGCTGCTTCCCTCTTCTTGGCTAAGGATCAGTTTTTTAGCTTCACCTTGGATTCACTGTAAAGGATAACCGAGGTGAGCGGAATATGGAGGCTGCCATATTTATTTCCTGTTAAACAATACCAGTTGCCTGGCAGTCCTGCTGATCTACTTGGCTGCAGTAGTGTCTGACTCACACACCAGAAACAAGCATGCAGCTAATACAGTCAGACGTCAGAAACACCTGATCTACTGCATGCTTGTACCGGGCCTGTTCTCACTGGGGTGATTAGCGGGCGATTCCCGCTAAGCACAGAATCGCCGGCGATCAGTAGCGATTTTAAAAGCACTGGCGCAATACTAACTATACGGCAGTGATCTCAGTGCTGCGATTGTGGGAGATTCGCGGTAATCGCAACACACACTACATGCCGCGTTTTACCTAAATTCTAGAGAGATTGTGGTTAGAATGCTAAAAAGCTCTAATCGCGATCGTTCAAAAATTGCGAGAGTGTACAGTGATCTTACCGTGTTAATAGCTTAGAACAGCCCTCAGAGTCTATGGCCAAAAGTGTTAGAGGCAGTCAGGCAGAGGATCAGCAGGACCAGAGCCGGGCCGAGGCATAGGCTGGAGAGGCTCCAGCCTCAGGGCGCAGTGTAGGAGGGGGCGCACAATTCATTCAGCTGTCATTCCTAATTGTGTTTGAAGCAGAAAGAAATAAGAAAAGGGGATACATAGCAGTGACTGCAAGCCAGATAACTAGATATTAAGGTGTTGGGGAGGTTGTGGGCCCTGTGGCCCTCTTAGTCTAATAGCAATCAGTGTGTGACGGCTGGGGTGGGAGGGATGGAGGAGGGGCCTCTTAGTGTAATAGCAATCAGTGTGTGACGGCTGGGGTGGGAGGAATGGGAGGGGCCTCTTAGTGTAATAGCAATCAGTGTTTGATGGCTAGGGTGGGAGGGATGGAGGAGGGGCCTCTTAGTGTAATAGCAATCAGTGTGTGACGGCTCGGGTGGGAGGGATGGAGAAGGGGCCTCTTAGTGTAATAGCAATCAGTGTGTGACAGCTGGGGTGGGAGGGATGGGGAGGGGCCTCTTAGTGTAATAGCAATCAGTGTGTGACGGCTGGGGTGGGAGGGATGGAGGAGGGGCCTCTTAGTGTAATAGCAATCAGTGTGTGACGGCTGGGGTGGGAGGAATGGGAGGGGCCTCTTAGTGTAATAGCAATCAGTGTTTGATGGCTAGGGTGGGAGGGATGGAGGAGGGGCCTCTTAGTGTAATAGCAATCAGTGTGTGACGGCTCGGGTGGGAGGGATGGAGAAGAGGCCTCTTAGTGTAATAGCAATCAGTGTGTGACAGCTGGGGTGGGAGGGATGGGGAGGGGCCTCTTAGTGTAATAGCAATCAGTGTGTGACGGCTGGGGTGGGAGGGATGGAGGAGGGGCCTCTTAGTGTAATAGCAATCAGTGTGTGACGGCTGGGGTGGGAGGGATGGGAGGGGCCTCTTAGTGTAATAGCAATCAGTGTGTGACGGCTCGGGTGGGAGGGATGGGAGGGGCCTCTTAGTGTAATAGCAGTCAGTGTGTGGCGGCTGGGGTGGGAGGGATGGAGGAGGGGCCTCTTAGTGTAATAGCAATCAGTGTGTGACGGCTCGGGTGGGAGGGATGGAGGAGGGGCCTCTTAGTGTAATAGCAATCAGTGTGTGACAGCTGGGGTGGGAGGGATGGAGGGAGGGGCCTCTTAGTGTAATAGCAATCAGTGTGTGACGGCTCGGGTGGGAGGGATGGAGGAGGAGCCTCTTAGTGTAATAGCAATCAGTGTGTGATGGCTGGGGTGGAAGGGATGGGGGAGGGGCCTCTTAGTGTAATAGCAATCAGTGTGTGACAGCTGGGGTGGGAGGGATGGAGGGAGGGGCCTCTTAGTGTAATAGCAATCAGTGTGTGACGGCTCGGGTGGGAGGGATGGGAGGGGCCTCTTAGTGTAATAGCAATCAGTGTGTGATGGCTGGGGTGGGAGGGATGGGGGAGGGGCCTCTTAGTGTAATAGCAATCAGTGTGTGACGGCTGGGGTGGGAGGGATGGGAGGGGCCTCTTAGTGTAATAGCAATCAGTGTGTGACAGCTGGGGTGGGAGGGATGGAGGGAGGGGCCTCTTAGTGTAATAGCAATCAGTGTGTGACGGCTGGGGTGGGAGGGATGGAGGAGGGGCCTCTTAGTGTAATAGCAATCAGTGTGTGACGGCTGGGGTGGGAGGGATGGGAGGGGTCTCTTAGTGTAATAGCAGTCAGTGTGTGGCGGCTGGGGTGGGAGGGATGGAGGAGGGGCCTCTTAGTGTAATAGCAATCAGTGTGTGACGGCTGGGGTGGGAGGGATGGGAGGGGCCTCTTAGTGTAATAGCAATCAGTGTGTGACGGCTGGGGTGGGAGGGATGGAGGAGGGGCCTCTTAGTGTAATAGCAATCAGTGTGTGACGGCTGGGGTGGGAGGGATGGGAGGGGCCTCTTAGTGTAATAGCAATCAGTGTGTGACGGCTCGGGTGGGAGGGATGGGAGGGGCCTCTTAGTGTAATAGCAGTCAGTGTGTGGCGGCTGGGGTGGGAGGGATGGAGGAGGGGCCTCTTAGTGTAATAGCAATCAGTGTGTGACGGCTCGGGTGGGAGGGATGGGAGGGGCCTCTTAGTGTAATAGCAATCAGTGTGTGATGGCTGGGGTGGGAGGGATGGGGGAGGGGCCTCTTAGTGTAATAGCAATCAGTGTGTGACAGCTGGGGTGGGAGGGATGGGAGGGGCCTCTTAGTGTAATAGCAATCAGTGTGTGACAGCTGGGGTGGGAGGGATGGAGGAGGGGCCTCTTAGTGTAATAGCAATCAGTGTGTGACGGCTGGGGTGGGAGGGATGGGAGGGGCCTCTTAGTCTAATAGCAATCAGTATGTGACGGCTGGGGTGGGAGGGATGGAGGGGCGCACTTTGGTGTCTCAGCCTTGGGTGCTGGAGGACCTTGTCCCAGCTCTGAGCAGGACTGCCAGGTAACTGATATTGCTTAACAGGAAATAACTATGACAGCCTCCATATGCCTCTCACTTCAATTGTCCTTTAAATAGTGATGTAATAACATCAGCAGAGAAACAGCTGAGATGACAAGCGCCCCCCCCCCCCCTTCTTTCCCTCCCGTCACGATGGACTATGTATAAATAAGGGAAAAAAAAGATAAAAATAAAAAACAGACCTCAGAGTACCTCTGCCGACGCTGGCGGCCATAGGCGGATAATCTGCTTTCAATCCTCACATAAACTTAAAGTGAAGGTGACCCAGATAGCCGGACGTGATGCATGCGTGCTGACATTACACAGTGGCTGTATTACATACACCTTTCTTCCCTCCTGATCCTGACAGGCGTGTGCGGACATCTGCTCCTGACATGTTCATATTGTGCATTCACCCGGACCCCCGGGGGGAGACTCCGGCTGCAGCGAGCTCGCAACTGATGCCACCTACAGCCATAAGCAGAGGCGATGTCAGGGGAGCATGGATACACTGAGCAGCAGGGTGTCCCCCAGGGGCAGCACTCCGCTGATACGCCCGATCTTCTGCTCGGGATCCAAGAGGAATGTACTTAAAGAGGCCCTGTGGTGAGAAGAATATGGAGGCTGCTATATTTATTTCCTGTTAAACAATACCAGTTGCCTGGCAGTCCTGCTGGTCTATTTGGCTGCTGTATTGTCTGAATCACACCGGAAACAAGCATGCAGCTAATCTTGTCGGATCTGGTAATAATGTCAGAAACACCTGATATGCTGCATGCTTGTTAAGGGGCTGTGGCTTAAAGTATTGGAGGCAGAGGATCAGCAGGGCTGCCAGGCAAATGGTATTTTTTAAAAGGAAATAAATATTATGATGTGGAATTGTGAATTACGGTGCGTAATTACGCATAGGCGTAATTTCTGCTCATCACTAATCCATTTGCTATATGAGGAGAGAGGAGTTAGGGTTAGGGAATATTACAAAGGTATTTAGGTTGAAGAAAAGACATACGTCCTTCGAGTTCAACCATACCGGCCAGACTTTGCTATGGGTGGGTTCTGGCCATGCTGTGGGGGAAGGGAGAGGTACAGCACTGGACACACTTGATATTGCTGGTCAGAAGGGTTTACACGCGATACACTTGCTATGAGAGGTGGGATTAATAATTGTTATACTGACCACACATTGCAGGGGTTGGGGTGGGGAGTCTCCCCATGTTTGCTGTGGGAAGTGAGGGAGGGATACTATGCTGGACACACTTGCTAAGGGGTGACTAGTTAAAGGACCACTATCTTGAAAAAGTAGGCAGCTAAAATCTGACAGAACCGACAGCTTTTGGGCCAGTCCATCTCCTCATGGGGGATTCTCTGGATTTTCTTTGTTTTCAACAACATTTCCTGAACAGAAGTTTAAAGGGGCACTATGGCGAAAAATTGTAAAATTGAAAATATGTGCAAACATATACAAATTATAAGTATGTTTCTTCCAGAGTAAAATGAGCCATAAATTACTTTTCTCCTATGTTGTTGTCACTTACAGTAGGTTGTAGAAGCCTGACAGAAGTGACAGGTTTTGGACTAGTCCATCTCTTCATGGGGGATTCTCAGGGATTTATTTATTTTCAAAAGCACTTAGTGAATGGCAGTTGCTCTGTCCAACTGCCAAAAAACTGTGTAGCGAGCAGGGAAGCTGGCCAGCATCATTGTATGAATCCTTTTTAGGGAATATCTTTATAAAGAATAAAAGCCTTGCTGAGAGTCCCCCCATGAAGAGATGGACTAGTCCAAATCCTGTCACTTTTGTCATATTTCTACTGCCTGCTGTAAGTGACAGCAACATTGGAGAAAAGTAATTTATGGCTCATTTTACTCTGGAAAAAAACCTACTTCTTGTTTGTTTGCACATATTTTAAATTTTACAGTTTTTCGCCATAGCGCCCCTTTAACTGCCAAAATAGTAAGATGCCAGCCTCCCTAATCACTTGCACACTATTTTGTCAGTTAGGTCAGTTAAGGTGCCCATACACTCGTCAGATTGGCAGCAGATAGATAAGAAATGCATCTGATGATCTATCTGATGCGTTTTTAGAACATTTTTTACTAGGATAGAATTCCAATAGATTTCAGTTTGAAATCTATTGAAATTCGATCTGATGGCATTTTTTTGCCATCAGATTTCCATTAAGGCCAATGCAAACTGATAAGCAATCTCATCAGATCGACCTAAATTTTCCACCCTGCCAGTTCGATGGAAATCCATCGAAATCGGCCGTCGATCGGTCGATTGGCCAACCGATTTGCAATCGATTGATCGATCGGTCGGTCAGAAAATCGGCTGAGTGTATGGGCTGCTTTAGACTTTGCAAGTGCCATTCAGGAAATGTGTCTGAATACCAAGAAAACCCTGAGGATCCCCCATAAGGAGATGGACTGGCCCAAAACCTGTCGGTTCTGTCAGATTTTAACTGCCTACTTTTTTCACGATAGTGGTCCTATAAGTAGATCATCACGTGGCCGTGGTGACCTCTGAACTCATTTATCAGCTCAGCAGCGTCAGCCAGAATGGAGAAGTGCAGGACATCAGGCACTAGACTGGCCTACCCTTACATAGCGTTGCACCACCCTCCTTTAGCATGGAGCTTGGTAGCGCCCCCCCTGCTGGTGACACCTGGTGCGGTCTGCACCTACTGCACTCCCCTAGTGATGCCACTGTGCAGTATTTCATTCGGTATGTTATAGATGCGCTAGTTTGAAAGCATGTCCCGTAACGAGCGCTAGGCAACTGCCGCACGCCGGCCACAGCCACGTGACATGCAAGCGACCCTGCACACTGCCGTAATTATAGTTTTCCATGTGGTAACAGCCTTAGTGAAATACGATTAACACTTGCAATGAAAACCTGCATTGTGTTACACTATTTTACCGCAGGGGAACGCAACAAGAATGCAAGGCAATGAGGCCTAGCTCAATTAATGCATTGCGTTGCGCTGGAAGTGGCAATCTGCCATCGAGCTGACGCAGGGACAACAGGGCGCTACCACCAGACTTCCGTGGCGGTAAACGTAATGTAAGTGAATGGGGAATGCGTTAATTTTAAAAAAGGTTGGTGGCGGCGCACATGTGCGAAATGACAGGAATACAGAGGGAAAGCCCAGGAATCTCAGGAATGTACTTCCTGTCCGAGGAGTACGTCACTGGGTGAGGGGCGTGCGGGGGAGGGGGGGCAGCGCGATGCATT
Source organism: Hyperolius riggenbachi (assembly GCF_040937935.1). Taxonomy (NCBI): domain Eukaryota; kingdom Metazoa; phylum Chordata; class Amphibia; order Anura; family Hyperoliidae; genus Hyperolius; species Hyperolius riggenbachi. Next base: position 252,651,707 of record NC_090656.1, read on the forward strand.
TGTCCCTGATGGTGCACTCTGCTGCAGAGTCATACGTCGTGCACATGGCAATTTTATTGTTACTAACGCAGGGAGAGCACCTGCCATCAACCCATTAGTGCCCCACGCATTACCGGGTTAACTTGCGCATTGCTATGGTAATGTGAGGGGTAACGTGCATCACCATGGCAACGCATGCATTAGCACAGTAATGCATTTCGCACTAGTGGGTTAACAACTGGTGCTCTCCCTGCACTAGTGCGCACAGCAATTTTACCGGCGCTTAGGCCATCTGGCCCCTTATAGCTTAACCTGTGACGGAAAATGTTCTGGAGTTTCATTACACTCAGTAAAAGGAGGGAAAAGTTACACCTCTTGCCGTCCCTAAGATGAGGGCAGCACCGTGCCATACCCCTCTCCCTACCCAGTGCACCCCACCCCTCTCCTCACGCAGCGCGGTGCTGCACCCCTCTCAAAACCCAGTGCATCCCACCCCCTCTTCCCACCTAGTATTGCGCAACACCTCTCTCTCCACCCAGCACCGTGCCACACCCCTCTCCCCATCCAGCGCCATGCCACACCCCTCTCCCCACCCAGAGCAATGCCACACCCCTTTCCCCACCCAGCACCACGCCCAACCCCTCTCCCCACCCAGCGCCATGCCACACCCCTCTCCCCACCCATCGCCATGCCACACCCCTCACCCCACCCAGAGCTGTGCCACACCCCTCTCCCCACCCAGCACCACGCCCAACCCCTCTCCCCACCCAGTGCCATGCCACACCCCTCTCCCCACCCAGTACCACGCCCCAGCCAGCGCCACGTGTCACACCTCGCACCACCCCGCGCTGCACCCTACCCCTCTATCCACCCAGCACGCTTGTCTTCCCATCCAGCCAGATCCACTCAGATTAATATACTCGTCCAGCATGGCAGAGCAGGTCTCTCCAGTAATAAAGCTGAGCTAATGCAGTTCTTATGATATCATAATCATCGCAAGGCAGGCAGGGTCAGAAATTACACTGATAGATCCAAAGAGACAGGCTATAAAATATGTCATCCGATAAAAGTTAATAATTGAATCTCTGGCTGTTATTTCCAGAAGCTGAGAGGGGGGAGGAGGCGGCTTGTGCTCCTGCGAAATGACTTCATGCGAAAGCAGCAGCCTGAGAGCGCAATCCGCTTCATTTAGCTTTTATTGAGTTTGTAAAACGCTGACGGTTTGTGCGCAGAGGTTAAAAGGCCACCGAGGGGCTAATCTATAGATATAACCCCCCCATCCCCCCACCACTGTGTGTCCATTACCACAGATCAATAAACACGTCATTTACTTTATTTAAAACAGTATAAGCATTTTATCTGCGAGGGCTACACTCCGACGCACAGAACGTTACTCACGGAGAACTGTCTCACCTTATCGTTTTCCCGCCTTATCCATAACATCATTTTTCAACACCCGGCGTGAGCAAGACGTCCGAAAAATAGCGTGAGAGCAGTAATATCAACGGTATGATAATCAGCTTATCGCGAGTCATTTTTCTCTTATTTTCTTATTTGCTTGCTGCGGGCTGAAGATTCCCAATAGTGTAGATAAGGTGAGAGAAGTTATAGCGAAGGTAAAGAGGAACTTCACAGAAAGTTAAAAGTAGGGGAAGAAATACAACAATACAAGTGAGAAGTTAAAGGGAACCAGAGATGAACGTTTCACACAAAATAAACATATCAGTTGATAGCTTGTAAAGAATAAATGCTCTACCTGATAATTTCGCCGCTCTGGTGTGCCTTTTTTAGTGTTTTTTATCCATTCTTGCTCCAGGAAAAATCAAATATGGCCGCCGGCTCATATCCCTTCTGCTCCCGGGTTATGAGTTGTTCTGGATGTGCTGTCTAGGCTATATGAGACTAGGCTGCTATCTAGGCTATATGAGAAAGGCTGCTGCAGCCGGTATGATGTGCAGCTGCCTGTAGGAAGTGTCTCTCATAGGAATGAAACTGCAGTCATCATCAGTATCTACAGTATGCAGACAGAGTGCAGACAGAGCACACAGGGATCATATTGCAGCCACACTCTCTCAGCAGGAGCAGCCCCTCCCATGTCATCACAGCTCTCAGTATGCAAAGCAGGAAATCTGAGCCAGGAGGGGGCAGGCTTGGGCTTGAAAAGGCTCCACAGAAGATTGACTCAGCTATAATGATTCCAGGTCAAACCTAGACTGAGCCAGTCAGGTATTCTTATCACAGCTGATAATAGATTAATTAAGCAGATAAGAATGAAACTAAAAGCATGGTAGGTGTTTACTGTCATGTTCCCACTGATAAATATAATAAAATACATGAGGGTGCTTCGTCTCTGGTTCTCTTTAAAGGGGTACTATGGGAAACATTGTAAAATTTTAAATATGTGCAAACATATACAAATAAGAAGTACATTTTTTCCTGAGTAAAATGAGCCATAAATTACTTTTCTCCTATGTTGCTGTCACCTACAGTAGGTAGTAGAAATCTGACAGAAGCTACAGGTTTTGGACTAGTCCATCTCTGCATGGGGGATCCTCAGGGATTTATTTATTTTCAAAAGCACTTAGTGAATGGCAATTGCTCTCTCCAGCTGCCAAAAAACTGTGTAGCGAGCAGGGAAGCTGGCCAGCATCATTGTTTAAATCATTTTTAGGGAATATCTTTATAAAGAATAAAAGCCTTGCTAAGAATCCCCTATGAAGACAGATGGACTAGTCCAAAACCTGTCGCTTCTGTCAGATTTCTACTACCTACTTTGTAGGTAGAAAAAAACAAAGTCTTGTAAAAGTAATACCTTTTAATGGCTAACTGATAAAGTTAAATAATGCAAGCATTCAGGGATCTAGTCTCCTTCTTCAGGCATATTTCCAGATGGTAGCACAAGCTTTCTGGGATCTAGTCCCCTTCTTCAGACATATTTCCAGATGGTAGCACAAGCTTTCTGGGATCTAGTCCCCTTCTTCAGGCATATTTCCAGATGGTAGCACAAGCTTTCTGGGATCTAGTCCCCTTCTTCAGGCATATTTCCAGATGGTAGCACAAGTTTTCTGGGATCTATTTCCCTTCTTCATGGATATTTCCAGATGGTAGCACAAGCTTTCTGGGATCTATTCCCCTTCTTCATGGATATTTCCAGATGGTAGCACAAGCTTTCTGGGATCTAGTCCCCTTCTTCAGGCACATTTCCAGATGTTAGCACAAGCTTTCTGGGATCTAGTCCCCTTCTTCAGGCATATTTCCAGATGTTAGAACAAGCTTTCTGGGATCTAGTCCCCTTCTTCAGGCACATTTCCAGATGTTAGCACAAGCTTTCTGGGATCTAGTCCCCTTCTTCAGGCATATTTCCAGATGGTAGCACAAGCTTTCTGGGATCTATTCCCCTTCTTCATGGATATTTCCAGATGGTAGCACAAGCTTTCTGGGATCTATTCTCCTTCTTCAGGGATATTTCCAGATGGTAGCACAAGCTTTCTGGGATCTAGTCCCCTTCTTCAGGCATATTTCCAGATGGTAGCACAAGCTTTCTGGGATCTATTCCCCTTCTTCATGGATATTTCCAGATGGTAGCACAAGCTTTCTGGGATCTATTCTCCTTCTTCAGGGATATTTCCAGATGGTAGCACAAGCTTTCTGGGATCTAGTCCCCTTCTTCAGGCATATTTCCAGATGTTAGCACAAGCTTTCTGAGATCTATTCCCCTTCTTCAGGGATATTTCCAGATGTTAGCACAAGCTTTCTGGGATCTAGTCCCCTTCTTCAGGCACATTTCCAGATGTTAGCACAAGCTTTCTGGGATCTAGTCCCCTTCTTCAGGCATATTTCGAGATGGTAGCACAAGCTTTCTAGGATCTAGTCCCCTTCTTCAGGCATATTTCCAGATGTGAGCTGAAGTAAAACACTGATGCAGGTAAATAGTAAACACGAAGATGACAGTTGTGCATTTATCTTGGTGTTTACTATTTACCTGCATCAATGTTTTACTTCAGCTAACATCTGGAAATATGCCTGAAGAAGGGGACTAGATCTCAGAAAGCTTGCATTATTTAACTTTATCAGTTAGCCATTAAAAGGCATTACTTTTACAAGACTTTGTTTTTTTCTACCTACATAATTTGTTTGGCTAACAGGGTACAGAAACCTTTTTACTACTACTACCTACTGTAAGTGACAGCAACATAGGAGAAAAGTAATTTATGGCTTATTTTACTTCTTATTTGTCTATGTTTGCACATATTTTAAATTTTACACCATAGTGCCCCTTTAAGTAACAGAAGACAGGTTAAGAAATGATTGATACTCTCCGTGTTTTCTATTATGCTGGTGATACACGGTACGACCCGGCTGCTCGATTAGCCGCCGGATCGACTCCCGCCGTGCCACCGCGCTGTCCGGATCGATTCCCGCTCGTCCCCGTGGGCGCTTCCTTATCTTCCGCTCGACACCCCGTTATTGTCCGCCTGCGGGGATCGAGCGGGGTCATCGGACCTGTCGGTAATTATCAATGGAGCTATCAGCGGCTCGATTGATAAGGGGAAACGTACCGTGTATCCCCAGCATTTCTTCATCGGCGTGGCAACCGTCCAGGAGAAACGATTTATTCAGTGTTCCAAGACAATTAAACATGTAAAATTCCACTAGATTACAGTGTACCTGAGATGAAACACAAGGATTTAGGGCTCGTTCGCACCTAGGGCGTTTTTTTTTTTTAGCGCCGGCGATTTAAAAAAAAAAAAACGCCCTAAAACCGCTTGTGCAATGAATCCTTATGGGCTAGTTCACATCGCGCGTTTCGTCTGTTTTCCGCTCAGCAAAGCGCTGCCTGTACTATTTTTAGGCCAATTTTGCTACAATGGAAGGTATAGGAAAAGCGCAAAACGCTCACAAAATTGCTTGGTGCGGCAATTGCGTTGCACCTTTAAGAATAAATACATTGTATTTATTATTTTCCGGGTCAAAGAGTCACTTGTGTCAGGAAGTGAGAAAAATAGAATCGCTCTGCAAATGTGCTTTGAAAAGCGCTGTACACAAAATCGTAGCGCGCAGGTAAGTGCCGGGAGGGGGAAAAATCGTTTGTGATTTCGATTTTAGATGTGAACAAGGCCTAATACTTACCTGTGGCTTCCTCCAGCCTCCTGTAGCCTGTGGGCTCCCTCAGTGTCTGTCTGGTCCCGTCCGTTCTCCCGCTGCCAGCCTAGCAGTCGCTGACTACTGCGCACGCGGGGCCCTTGCTGCGCTCCTCCTTGTTCGTGTTCCAGCAGCCAGGAGCGTTCTGCACTTGCGCAGTCTGTTAAGATCTGTAACTGCCCTGCTGCACAACACTCCCGGCCAGAAGGATTTATTTAATGGATCGATTGAGAAATGTGTGGCCAGGTTAAGAAGTATGTGGGCGGGTCACTCACTAATTAATCAAGCAGTAATTGTTTTAGATCATCTATATCAGGGGTCAGGAACCTTTTTGGCTGAGAGAGCCATATGCGCCACATATTTTAAAATATAATTTTGTGAGAGCCATACAATATGTTTCAAACTGGCACAGTGTGTATACAGTTGATGTGACGGGCAGAGGAAGTGTCAGACACGTCTTCAGCTTTTCTTGGGTTTCAGCAACATCAGCAGTTTCCCCCGAGAGCCAGACAGGAGAAATACCGACTAACAGCTTGCACAATTAGCTAGCTGACTTGGGGGTTCATTCCCTTTTTAGTAGGTTGAGATCCCCGCACTTTGGCCCAATAGGCTGTTTGTCAAGTGACAGGCTGCCTATTGGGCCAATCAAAGTGCAGGGATCTCGTCCAACAAAGTCACTGGACATGACAGGGTCCAGGATGGGACAATTGGAGCGGCTGTTAGTTTTGGGGGGAGCGCGAGTAAGTTAGCAGTGCACACTTCAGCACTAGCATGCCGACTTTGAAAATGTTACTTGCGCTGCCACACTAAGCTGTGCTGCTTGAGCCGTGTGGCTTAGTGAATCAACCCCTAACTGTGAGCCAGATGCAGCCATCAAAACAGCCACATCTGGCTCCCGAGTCATAGGTTCCCTACCCCTGGTCTATATGGGTTGATGCAACTTTAGGACAATACTTGGACTTGTAAAGACCCAGGCTGTACATAAACAATATAATGCTTATGTTATAAAGCAGATACAAGCCACTTACAGCAGTTATACACAGAGTTTGTTATGTGGATATCTCTTCACTGGCCGAGCACCTGAACTGTACGGTTCAACCAACCGTGTCAACTAGCCCAGATTTACCACATGGCCACACCATAAACCCAGCTGAGTTCAGTTTTGTTGCCTGGAGTCCAGTAAGGGCTTAGACACACTATAAGCACTTTCCTGACCGTTTTTTTGGCCATCAGAGCTTTCCCATTGACTTAAACAGTAAAATTTCACCGCAATCGCGATTTTACCACGATTTTAATGTAAGTCAATGGGAGCGTTTAAAAAAAAAAAATGCTCTCAGAAAGCTCTAAGGGCCAAAAAGCACTCAGAAAAACGCTTATAGTGTGTCTGAGCCTTAAAGGTAGCCATACATCAGGCGACTTGGCGGCCGATTGACCGTCCGATTTAAAGAGAACCCGAGGTGGGTTTGAAAAATGTTATCTGCATACAGAGGCTGGACCTGCCTATACAGCCCAGCCTCTGTTGCTATCCCAAACCCCCCTAAGGTCCCCCTGCACTCTGCAATCCCTCATAAATCACAGCGTGCTGTGAGGCTGTGTTTACATCTGTAGTGTCAGTCTCGGCTGCTCCCCCGCCTCCTGCATAGCTCCGGTCCCTGCCCCCGTCCCTTCCCTCCAATCAGCAGGGAGGGAAGGGATGCAGGCGGGGACCGGAGTTCTGCAGGAGGCGGGGAGAGCAGCAGACTGACACTATAGAGATAAACACAGCCAGCTCTGACAAGCTGTTTGTCAGCAGCGTGGCTGTGATTTATGAGGGATTGCAGAGTGCAGGGGGACCTTAGGGGGGTTTGGGATAGCAACACAGGCTGGGCTGTATAGGCAGATCCAGCCTCTGTATGCAGATAACATTCTTCAAACCCACCTCGGGTTCTCTTTAATGATTATAATTGAATCGGATGAAAATCAATGCTGCCAAGTGCATGCATGACCGACAATGCGACCAATTTCAGGACAAAATCATAAGTGGATCACGCATGCTGCAAGTTGTTGGGCTGACTTGCTTGATCAGGTGCGCGGCGGTAACAGCATGCCATTTAGGGACAATCGGAGAATGCAGCAAAACCCCACGCCGCTGTCCCTCCTAATGTTAAGTGTCCCCCCGGTGCCCAGTGCATGTTATACATTACCTGTCCGCAGCCTCCGCTGCTCCAGGAGCACTTTGCTCTACATACACGCGAGCCCCATGTGGTTTCCTAGTAAGGGCACAAGTCAGACGTCACACACGCGGCCATGTTACTAGGCAACCACGTGGTGCGTTTGTATGCAGAATAGAGTGCGCCTGGAACCAGTGGGGGACAAGGCCGCGGATAGGTAATGTGTAGCATGCACTGGGGAGGGGGGGGGGCACAATTAACATTAGGGGGGAAGCGCTGGGGCGGCTAGATGGTTGGATGCGGCGTCACAAGGCCAATTCCTGATCGATTGAAATCAGCATGAAATTGATCAGGAATCGGTCTGTGCTGTATGAGCAGCTGACAGATCTCTCTCTAATCAGATTTGATTAGAGAGAGATTTGTCTCTTGGTCTAATCTGCCCATCACCGCTAGATGTATGGCTACCTTTAGTCTCTAACAGAGGCGCTTGGCCCAGCTACAGACCTGCACTGTACCTACTCCTACCTATTTACCTATATTGCCTGATGAAGCGGGATCATACCTGCGAAACGAGTTGCATTTTCCCCTGGAGTATGTAAATAAATTTGTTCTGCTAAACTTTGTTGGCATATCCTGTGTCTGGAGGAGGTAAGTCCACCACGGCCTCCACAAATTTTAAACTTTTTATACATTTTTTATTCTTCTGGTGCCTCTGTGTCCCTGTTACTTTTAGTCTATGTCCAGGAGATCCACTTACCCTGAAAATCCCAGATAAAAGTCTGCTTTACCGATCACTCCTCCCTTGTGTCACCTCTGGGCCTGTTCTTTGCCCATTCTATAGCTGTGACAGCAGCACATCTAGGCCCAATCACAGCGCAGGACTGCTGGCTGCCTGCCCTCACCTGGCTATGTCTCTCCTCTGACATACGGCGGAGGTAACATGACATATGTGTGCTCATCTATTGCACTGGCACAACTTGGCAGCTGAAATTGCAGCCCTCGGCCTCCTCAGTGTCTCTAATGGGGACAGTGAAATATCAAAGACAGATCATCCCCTCTGGCTGCGCTGTGTTGACTGAAGTGGAGGCGGGAGGGGGTCAGGGATGTGGTGATCCACTGAGAGTCTATTAATTATGTATTGGGTACATCATTCTGCTCAATTCCTTGTAGTACTGAGTGTCTGAGATAAGCTTGACCCTTCGCAGTCTGATGAAAGCCCTGTAACCTGCATTACCTGGAGGGGGAGGGAGACAGTGCGTGTGGCTGGAAAGTGTGCTGGTTAAGGGCTCTGCCTCTGAGTAAACAGGGGATTGCATCTCGGCTCTTCCTGCTCAGTAAACCAGCACCTATTCAGTAAGGAGTCCTCGGGCTAGACTCCCTAGCACTGCTGCTGCCTATAGAGCGCCCCCTAGTGGCTGCAGCTCTGGCGCTTTGAGTTCACCAGGAGAAAAGCACAATATAAATGTTCTGTGTCTTGTGTTACAACATCTGCTTCTATAATAAACTAATCGAGGAAGGGAAGAGTAGATACTACACCTAGATGTTCGGGTTCGCGAACGTTCGCCGAACATGGCCGCGATGTTCGGGTGTTCGCGCCGAACTCCGAACATAATGGAAGTCAATGGGGACCCGAACTTTCGTGCTTTGTAAAGCTTCCTTACATGCTACATACCCCAAATTAGCAGGGTATGTGCACCTTGGGAGTGGGTACAAGAGGAAAAAAAATATTTGAAAAAGAGCTTATAGTTTTTGAGAAAATTGATTGTAAAGTTTCAAAGGAAAAACTGTCTTTTAAATGCGGAAAATGTCATGTTTCTTTGCACAGGTAACATGCTTTTTGTCGCCATGCAGTCATAAATGTAATACAGAGAAGAGGTTCCAGGAAAAGGGACCAGTAACCGTAACGCTAACCCAGCAGCAGCAGCAGCACACGTGATGGAACAGGAGGAGGGCGGCACAGGAGGAGAAGGCCACGCTTTGAGACACAACCCAGGCCTTGCATGAGGACAAGAAGCGTGCGGATAGCAATGCTTTTTGCCGCCATGCAGTCATAAATGTAATAAAGATGAGAGGTTTAATAAACAGGGACCGGAAACGCTAACCCAGCAGCAGCACACGTGATGGAACAGGAGGAGGCGCAGGAGGAGAAGGCCACGCTTTTTGAGACACAGCATCCCAGGCCTTGCATGAGGACAAATAGCGTGCGGATATAGCAATGCTTTTTGCCGCCATGCAGTCATAAATGTAATAAAGATGAGAGGTTCAATAAGCAGGGACCGGAAACGCTAACCCAGCAGCAGCAGCAGCAGCACCAGCACACGTGAGGGAACAGGAAGAGCCGCAGGAGGAGAAGGCCACGCTTTTTGAGACACAACATCCCAGGCCTTGCATGAGGACAAATAGCGTGCGGATATAGCAATGCTTTTTGCCGCCATGCAGTCATAAATGTAATAAAGATGAGAGGTTCAATAAACAGGGACCGGAAACGCTAACCCAGCAGCAGCAGCAGCACACGTGAGGGAACAGGAGGAGCCGCAGGAGGAGAATGCCACGCTTTTTGAGACACAACAACCCAGGCCTTGCATGAGGACAAATAGCGTGCGGATATAGCAATGCTTTTTGCCGCCATGCAGTCATAAATGTAATAAAGATGAGAGGTTCAATAAACAGGGACCGGAAACGCTAACCCAGCAGCAGCAGCAGCAGCACACGTGTGGGAACAGGAGGAGCCTCAGGAGGAGAAGGCCACGCTTTTTGAGACACAACATCCCAGGCCTTGCATGAGGACAAATAGCGTGCGGATATAGCAATGCTTTTTGCCGCCATGCAGTCATAAATGTAATAAAGATGAGAGGTTCAATAAACAGGGACCGGAAACGCTAACCCAGCAGCAGCAGCAGCAGCACACGTGATGGAACAGGAGGAGGCGCAGGAGGAGAAGGCCACGCTTTTTGAGACACAGCATCCCAGGCCTTGCATGAGGACAAATAGCGTGCGGATATAGCAATGCTTTTTGCCGCCATGCAGTCATAAATGTAATAAAGATGAGAGGTTCAATAAGCAGGGACCGGAAACGCTAACCCAGCAGCAGCAGCAGCAGCACCAGCACACGTGAGGGAACAGGAAGAGCCGCAGGAGGAGAAGGCCACGCTTTTTGAGACACAACATCCCAGGCCTTGCATGAGGACAAATAGCGTGCGGATATAGCAATGCTTTTTGCCGCCATGCAGTCATAAATGTAATAAAGATGAGAGGTTCAATAAACAGGGACCGGAAACGCTAACCCAGCAGCAGCAGCAGCAGCAGCACACGTGATGGAACAGGAGGAGGCGCAGGAGGAGAATGCCACGCTTTTTGAGACACAGCATCCCAGGCCTTGCATGAGGACAAATAGCGTGCGGATATAGCAATGCTTTTTGCCGCCATGCAGTCATATATGTAATAAAGATGAGAGGTTCAATAAACAGGGACCGGAAACGCTAACCCAGCAGCAGCAGCAGCACACGTGAGGGAACAGGAGGAGCCGCAGGAGGAGAATGCCACGCTTTTTGAGACACAGCATCCCAGGCCTTGCATGAGGAAAAATAGCGTGCGGATATAGCAGCAATGCTTTTTGCCGCCATGCAGTCATAAATGTAATAAAGATGAGAGGTTCAATAAACAGGGACCGGAAATGCTAACCCAGCAGCAGCAGCAGCAGCACACGTGAGGGAACAGGAGGAGCCGCAGGAGGAGAAGGCCACGCTTTTTGAGACACAACATCCCAGGCCTTGCATGAGGACAAATAGCGTGCGGATATAGCAATGCTTTTTGCCGCCATGCAGTCATAAATGTAATAAAGATGAGAGGTTCAATAAACAGGGACCGGAAACGCTAACCCATCACAGATGGTCATTGTTCATGTTACTTGGTTGGGGTCCAGGCGTGTTGCGTAGTAGTTTCCAATCCAGGATTGATTCATTTTAATTTGAGTCAGACGGTCTGCATTTTCTGTGGAGAGGCGGATACGCCGATCTGTGACGATGCCTCCGGCAGCACTGAAACAGCGTTCCGACATAACGCTGGCTGCCGGGCAAGCCAGCACCTCTATTGCGTACATTGCCAGTTCGTGCCAGGTGTCTAGCTTCGATACCCAATAGTTGAAGGGTGCAGATGGATTGTTCAACACAGCTACGCCATCTGACATGTAGTCCTTGACCATCTTCTCCAGGCGATCGGTGTTGGAGGTGGATCTGCACGCTTGCTGTTCTGTGGGCTGCTGCTGCATGGGTGTCATAAAATTTTCCCACTCCAAGGACACTGCCGATACCATTCCCTTTTGGGCACTAGCTGCGGCTTGTGTTGTTTGCTGCCCTCCTGGTCGTCCTGGGTTTGCGGAAGTCAGTCTGTCGGCGTACAACTGGCTAGAGGAGGATGTCAATCTCCTCTTTAAAGTCTCCACAAGGGCCTGCTGGTATTCTTCCACTTTGACCTGTCTAACTCTTTCTTCAAGCAGTTTTGGAACATTGTGTTTGTACCGTGGATCCAGAAGGGTATAAACCCAGTAATTGGTGTTGTCCAGAATGCGCACAATGCGTGGGTCGCGTTCAATGCAGTCTAGCATGAATTGAGCCATGTGTGCCAGAGTCCTGCCAGAGTCCTCATCATCCTCTTGTGAGCGTTGTGATAGTTGTTGTGATGCATCATAGTCATCACCTTCTTCCTGGTCTGCTTCTGCTGACCATTCGCGCTGAATTGTGGAAGTCCAACGTGCACCGCTCTGGCCCTCGTCAGTGGTGGCAGGAAATTCCTGCTCAAACTCCAGCTGTTCCTCCTCCTCTTCTTCGTCATAGCTGCTGGGGCCAGCGTTTCCTGATGCGGATGGCCTGATGTTGGTACCATCACGCTGATCGTTTTCTCCTTCAGATTCCCCCAGTTGCATCAGGACAGCTGTTTCCTTGATTTTCAACATTGACCTCTTCAGTAAACACAGCAGTGGTATGGTAATGCTGACTGAAGAGTTGTCACTGCTCACAAGCAACGTGGATTGCTCAAAATTTTGGAGGACTTGGCAGAGGTCCAACATGTTGGCCCAATCGGATCCACAGAAGCTTGGCAGCTGTCCGGATGCGCCTCGGTACTGCGCCGTCATGTACTGGACCACTGCACTCTTCTGCTTGCAAAAGCGGGCTAGCATGTGCAGTGTAGAATTCCAGCGCGTAGGGACATCACACAGCAAGCGATGGTGGGGGAGATTGAAGCACTCCTGCATCTTGGCAAGTGCCCCCGAAGCAGTACTTGAATTTCTACAATGTTTGGCCACTCGTCGCACCTTCAACAGAAGATCGGCCACGCCTGGGTATGTCTTCAGGAACCGCTGAACTACTAGGTTCATCACGTGCGCCAGGCAAGGGATGTGTGTCAGCTTAGCCAACCTTAAAGCGCGAATGAGATTACTCCCATTATCACACACAACCATGCCCGGTTTCAGGTCCAGCGGTGCCAGCCACAAATCCGTCTGTTCCTTTATTCCCCTCCAAATTTCCTCCCCTGTGTGCTGCTTATCCCCAAGGCAGATCAGCTTCAGCAACGCTTGCTGACGCATGCCAACAGCTGTGCTGCACTGCTTCCACGATCCTACTGCTGCTGGGTTAGCGTTTCCAGATGAGGTACAGCTTTGAGATGCGTTGTAGGAGAAGGAGTCAGAGAGGTAGGTGCTGCTGTTGTTATCCAGTGGGAGGGACGGCGGTGCAGCTGTTTGCGGCGTGGGCAACACCCGCGCCATAGCAGGTGAGGAATCGCTGCCAGGCTCCACAAGGTTCACCCAGTGCGCGGTAAGGGAGATGTATCGACCCTGGCCGAACGCACTCGTCCAGGTGTCAGTGGTGAGGTGAACTTGCAGGCAACGGCATTCTTCAAGCTTCGGGTTATTTTGCTGACCACGTGCTCATGCAACTCAGGCACTGCAGAGCGCGCAAAGTGGTAGCGGCTGGGAACCACGTAACGTGGGGTGGCCACTGACATCATGCCCTTGAAGCTGTTTGTCTCCACCACTCGATATGGCAGCATTTCGCAGGCCAGAAGCTTGGCTATGCTGGCTGTTACTGCCACGGCCCGGGGGTCATTTGCTGGCAATTTCCTCTTGCGATCAAACATCTCCGAGACAGACAACTGAACCGTAGGGCTGCACACTGAAGGGCTGTTGGTTGTTGTGTTTGATGAACACTGGGAGACCTCAAGAGCACTACTCCGGAAAGTGACAGTGTCAGCGTCGTCTGATGTTTGTGAATGTTGTGAACCACGCAATGGCTGGGCTACTGCTGCTGCTGAGGCGGGTCTGGTGGTGAGTCTGGTGACCCCAAGGGAGGCAGTGTTGCTGGTACCCTGTCCTGCCGCGTTTGCCCACAGAGTGGGATGTTTGGATAGCATGTGGCGGCTCATGCTGGTGGTGGAGAGGTTGTTAATACTTTTCCCCCTGCTCAGGCGGGTCTTGCACACCTTACAAATCGCCATAGTACCATCCTCAGTGCAGTCTTCAAAGAAAGCCCAGACTTTGGAGCACCTGCCTTGCTGGCGATTTCTGTTTGCGCCTCTTTTGCCTCTCACTTGAACTTCCACGCTTGTGGTGCCTGAAATTGCGCGCCGCCTACCTTGTGGCACAAGGCGAACTCGTGCAGCAGTGGGTTCTTCAACAGACTCATCTGTGCTGCTGCTACGACGGCGATGTTCTCGTTCACAAACAAAATCTGGGTCTCTGTCCACATTGTCCATACCCTCCTCTTCCATCTCCTGAAACTCGTCATATGTCATTGTGGGGGGCCGCCGCCGTGGAGTAGAGCTCCCCAGAACAACCTCTGCGCAGCTCACTCCAACGTCGTCTTCCAGATCTTGTCGGCCGACCTCCTGCAATTGCAACCCCTCCTGCCCAACTTGCTCTGGGATTTGGGTTTCCGAGTCCTCCTCGGACTCGCCTTGTATTTCAGTGCGCGGTGCATTTCCCACAGTTAATGGTTGTGAATCCGGGCACAACATTTCTGGCTGTTCCTCCATTGACCTTTGAAAGGTGGAAGTTTGTTGGGCTGGGAATAGCTCCTGCGAATACCCCATTGTATCCTGAGGTAATTCATCGGACTGGTTATCTGGCAGTTGTGTGCGTGGTGTCGCTGCCGGTTGTGTCAGCTTTGTGCCCACTGGCTCCTTGTAACTGGCTGAGGACTCGGACCTCGTGCGTGATGTGCTGGTGCTGCTTAACCCACTGCTGGACGCTTGAGAGGTCATCCAAGTAATTATCTAGTCCTGTTCTTTTAGATTTGTGAGGGTTGTTGTCCTGGACAACATGGGCGGTATTGAGTGGGTTTTCTTGGGTGCTCCCCTGTGGCCTGTACGTGAACCGTCAGGGGAAACACCTCTTCCCTTGCCCCTCCCTCTTTCACCGGATTTCTTCCTCATTTCACTTATCCTTAAAGTACACGCTGACTGGCAGCAGTACAGTGGCAGTACAGAAATGCTATACAGTGGTGGGTGAGCGGTGTACCACTATTCCCAGCAGCGACATAGAGCACAATGCTATACAGTGGTGGGTGAGCGGTGTACTACTGTTCCCAGCAGCGACATAGAGCACAATGCTATACAGTGGTGGGTGAGCGGTGTACCACTATTCCCAGCAGCGACATAGAGCACAATGCTATACAGTGGTGGGTGAGCGGTGTACCACTATTCCCAGCAGCGACACAGAGCACAATGCTATACAGTGGCGGGTGAGCGGTGTACCACTATTCCCAGCAGCGACACAGAGCACAATGCTATACAGTGGCGGGTGAGCGGTGTACCACTATTCCCAGCAGACACAGAGTGGCAGTAAACAGAATGCTATATAGTGTGGCTGAGCGAGGTACACAGAGTGGCAGTAAACAGAATGCTATATAGTGTGGCTGAGCGAGCGGTGTACTACTATTCCCAGCAGACACAGAACAGTAAACAGAATGCTATATAGTGTGGCTGAGCGGTGTACCACTATTCCCAGCAGCGACACAGAGCACAATGCTATACAGTGGCGGGTGAGCGGTGTACCACTATTCCCAGCAGCGACACAGAACACAATGCTATACAGTGGCGGGTGAGCGGTGTACCACTATTCCCAGCAGACACAGAGTGGCAGTGAACAGAATGCTATATAGTGTGGCTGAGCGAGGTACACAGAGTGGCAGTAAACAGAATGCTATATAGTGTGGCTGAGCAAGCGGTGTACTACTATTCCCAGCAGACACAGAACAGTAAACAGAATGCTATATAGTGTGGCTGAGCGGTGTACCACTATTCCCAGCAGCGACACAGAGCACAATGCTATACAGTGGCGGGTGAGCGGTGTACTACTATTCCCAGCAGACACAGAACAGTAAACAGAATGCTATATAGTGTGGCTGAGCGGTGTACCACTATTCCCAGCAGCGACACAGAACACAATGCTATACAGTGGCGGGTGAGCGGTGTACCACTATTCCCAGCAGACACAGAGTGGCAGTAAACAGAATGCTATATAGTGTGGCTGAGCGAGGTACACAGAGTGGCAGTAAACAGAATGCTATATAGTGTGGCTGAGCGAGCGGTGTACTACTATTCCCAGCAGACACAAAACAGTAAACAGAATGCTATATAGTGTGGCTGAGCGGTGTACCACTATTCCCAGCAGCGACACAGAGCACAATGCTATACAGTGGCGGGTGAGCGGTGTACCACTATTCCCAGCAGCGACACAGAGCACAATGCTATACAGTGGCGGGTGAGCGGTGTACCACTATTCCCAGCAGACACAGAGTGGCAGTAAACAGAAAGTAACCCGAGAGTTCAGGCACAGCTGGAACGAAAGGGGCATGACTGGGCGGGGCCTGGGATGGACTGAACAGGCACAATTCGGCTCAGGTGTGAATTAAAGGTGGAGTGCCTGAAGGGGTACCTTCCCCCAGGCATTATAAGCAAGAGCAGGAGAGCTGCTCTTTCTTGTGTACCACTATTCCCAGCAGCGACACAGAGCACAATGCTATACAGTGGCGGGTGAGCGGTGTACCACTATTCCCAGCAGACACAGAGTGGCAGTAAACAGAATGCTATAGTGTGGCTGAGCGAGGTACACAGAGTGGCAGTAAACAGAATGCTATATAGTGTGGCTGAGCGAGCGGTGTACTACTATTCCCAGCAGACACAGAACAGTAAACAGAATGCTATATAGTGTGGCTGAGCGAGCGGTGTACTACTATTCCCAGCAGCGACACAATGACTGGGGGGACCCTGGCTAGCGTGGCTGGAGCGCGAACTACCCTGCCTGCCTACCCAAAGCTAAACCCACAGACAAATGGCGGAGATATGACGTGGTTCGGGTATTTATTTACCCGAACCACGTGACAGTTCGGCCAATCAGAGCGCGTTCGGGTCCGAACCACGTGACCCGTTCGGCCAATCACAGCGCTAGCCGAACGTTCGGGGAACGTTCGGCCATGCGCTCTTAGTTCGGCCATGTGGCCGAATACCATCAGGTGTTCGGCCGAACTCGAACATCACCCGAACAGGGTGATGTTCTGCAGAACCCGAACAGTGGCGAACACTGTTCGCCCAACACTAATTAATACTTGTAATTACGATTTGGAAATACAATTGATTTTGTGTAATCCATTCATAATTTCACACTGAATTTAGAGCCTAATAGCAAAGTCCCGGGGGCGTGGCCAGCTGCAGAGGGAGATGGCTGTGTAAGTCTATAGCTCTCTGCTAAAACTGCCCTGTAAAGCGACTCACAGCAACAAAGAGGACCCCTTTTTCCAGCATACCTACTAATTAACACCTGCTGAACAAGATGGACTAAGATTTAACAGCTTTTAACAAAGGGAAACTGCTTAATTCAAGGAAAGCTGCTGAAGTCTCCCATGGATTATAAAATCAAGATGGCTGCCGGTTTTCACAGAAAATAGCAAATTACAGCAAAAATACTCCACAAAACTGAGATCTGAAAAGCTCCACAGAAGCATCACAGCAAGACTGACACAGTGGACCCCTTCAAGAAAGAAAACAATCAAAATTCAGCAAAACGAAGGTAAATTTCAGAATCCAATATGGCCGCCGCTAATGCAGGCCCTGGAGCTCCCATCTAGCCCCTGTATATCCCCCCTGCCATCCCCTAGAGCCCTGGGAAGCCCCC
The DNA here is from genome assembly GCF_040937935.1 of Hyperolius riggenbachi. Lineage (NCBI taxonomy): Eukaryota > Metazoa > Chordata > Amphibia > Anura > Hyperoliidae > Hyperolius > Hyperolius riggenbachi. Next base: position 252,669,146 of record NC_090656.1, read on the forward strand.
TCACATCTCCCCCACCTCTGCCCTGCTCCACCGTCTGAGCGGTGTGTAGAACGGGCAGGCAGCGGCAAGCTACGAGATTCAGCAGCGGAGAAGCTGACCTCCGAACTTCCCGGCCGTACGCGTACGTTTTTACGCATTGCCATAGACTTCCATAGCGGTACGCGTACATCTGTTTGACGCTATACGGCTTGCCCATAGCGGCCGGTTTTACGCATTGCCATAGACTTCCATAGCGGTACGCGTACACCTGTTTGACGCTATACGGATTATCCAAAGCGACCTTTTTTACGCATTCCCATAGACTGCCATAGTTGTATGCGTACATCTGTTTGACGCCATACGGATTACTTCTATAGGCCAACGCGTAATTTTTTGACGCATTCCCCCTATCACTTTACATAGAGGAAAGCGTATTTCTGTTAACATATCTCTGATTGAACATATCAAAGACTAAAGAATCAACGAAAATGACAGAACATGCAGAATACACGGAAAGAGAATGGCAAACACAGAGACAAAGAACAGGAAAAAGGTACAACTCCCCAGCATTAAGGAAATTATCGCCACTATATGTGGGAGAAAAACAAAGCCCCAGACATCAACATGATCAATCCGAACAGGGAAACTATTCCTACCATACACCTTCTCCTCAGCTTTTAAGGAACAGATATGCTCCACTTACTCCTTATACTAGAGGTCACCAAGCACAATATTCCGAGGACAGCGATGAGGAAGAATTTCAACAGCAAAGGAAGATGAAAAAATCCCGTGAGAGAAGCCCTTTAAAAACAGGACTTACCACACTTCCTGAAGCAAAAGAGGATACTCAGAATACTCACATAACCCAAGATCTAATCAAAACTCCACCAAACGCAACTACTGCTCTTACCAATCCCACCTCTGACCTCTTAACAACAATTGAACCAACAGACGAACCTATGTCACAAAAATTTTTCATAAACTATTTTACAAACTTTATGACGCAATTTAGAACAGCGATACAGAAAGATATAGGAGAAGTGAGAAGTGACATGCATGCTTTAATAGGTCATGTGGCACAGATAGCAGAAAAGACAGATGCCAGAATAGAGACATTGGAGAAAAAAATGGAGGAAATGTATATTGCTCACAACAACCTGGTAGATTCCCATAAAGAAGTACTAGAACAGAACAAAGAACTATCAGCTCAAAATAAGTGGATGAAGGAAAAGATAATCGATAGCGAAGACAGAAACAGACGGAATAATATAAAATTAAGAGGAGTGCCGGAATCTGTTGGTAAAGATGACTTGAAAGACTACGTTAAAGACGTTCTCAAAACCACTTATCCTGAATTGAAAGAAAATGAGCTGATCATCGACAGGGCTCACCGCCTGCCCAAACCTCCACATATTTCCAGACAACTGCCACGGGACGTGATCACACGAATCCATTTTTTCCACGCAAAAGAAAAACTCCTCTCAGCTACAAGAGGAGGGAAAAAGCTTCCTCAACCCTATCAAGACCTGGTACTATACCAGGACCTTTCACAAGCAACACTTCAGGCAAGAAGGACATTTGCTCAGATAACAGCAACTCTGAGATATAGAAAAATTGAATACTCATGGGGATTCCCTATAAAGCTTTTAATAATTGACAATGGAGTAACCTACGTTGCCAAAACCCCCAAGGAAGCTTCAGACATCTTGGCTAGATGGGAAATACCCATTCTAGCCCCTAAAGACCGCAGGGACAGACCAATACACCAGGACAAGCCAAGGTACCAAGTATCACTGTCCAAACAACTTTCTTCCCCAAGACGACCTGATAAGACTGATCCTCCACAGAACATGGATACTTCCAAACCATCCGATCAGCAGGAGGGAAATAACCAAGCTGGGGCTTCCTCTGACATTTGAAAGAAATGGGCATTTAGCCACTAACTCTTTCCCCCCAAACAACCCCCTTGAACCTCAGGGCACATTCTATTGTCCCCTTGGAGGAAAAGGGTTTGGTTGAGACCCTTACCAGCGAGTTACACCAGGTAAGATACACTCTTTGAACTGAACTTAGTTCTCACACTGGTGGACGCTAGCCGCTGGGCTTGAAGATCTGAAGATATCTTCATTTACACCTTTTGTTGTGGGTGAATTTCTTTCCTTTTAGGTATACTGTTTTATCTAGAACCGTTATTCTAGAATTATTTCTACCTTATTTTGTTATAGAAACTTAATCTGAACTAAAGCAAATAGGTTTGATCAATCTGGTGGCATTTGGTAGAACCGGATGCCAACATGTCACCAGAGCTGCTCTCTCCTTTACTACTGATACTTTTGAGTTACAGAAGACTGTTACTACAAATGTTAATATTGACTTTATTAGTTATGTATGCATTTCCTGCAAAACATAATCTCCAGATCCGAAGAAAGAAGAAGAAGTTGGAATATATATGGTATACACTAATATATCCTTTTTTATTACAGGAACTATATATGAGTATTTTAACATGTGGTTCATATATCCTTTGTAAGCTCACTTGGTTGATCCGTACAAAACCAGACCTGCTCCAAAATAAATTAGATGTAATGAAGCTCTTATATACACACAATGGCCCAAAACTTTAACCTATTGACACTGAATGTGAGAGGAATGAATTCCGCAAGGAAAAGATATTTATTATACAAACTAGCAAAAGAAGAAAAATCAGATGTAGTATGTCTACAGGAGACACACTTGAACGCAATAGGAGCTACCAAATTTAAATTGCAAGGTTTCTCAAAAATATACCATGCTACACTCACAGACAAAAAGAAATGGGGAGCTTGTATAGCTATAAAAGACACGCTAGGTTTCGAAGTGTCTGATTCATTCTCAAGTGTTGATGGTAGAATGGTGGTTGTTGTGGGGAAAATAGATCAACAAGATTTCACTATAGCGAATATTTATTCCCCAAACAAACACCAGTCAAGATTTCTCAATAAAAAAATAAAAAAAATCATGCAACTTAAAAAAGGCTCCCTAATTATAGCAGGTGATCTTAATGCCATAATTGACCCCACTATAGATTGTAATAATATCAAAAGTAAAAACCCTACTTCAATTCAAGCCAATTTAATATCCAACGAGCTATATGATACTTGGAGGTGTCAACACCCTCAGAGTAAACAATTTACATTCCATTCCCCAACCCACCAATGTTTCACTAGAATAGACTATATACTAACTGATAGATTTACTTTACCCCTCATCACAAAAATAGAAATTGGAATCAGAAGTTGGTCAGACCATGCCCCCATTACTGCAAAAATTAATCTTCAAAATCCACCAACAAATAGAATCCCATGGAAAATGAATAAACTAATTCTACAATCAAAATATACTTCCCCAATCATTAAAGACAACTTAACTGAATACTTTAAACTAAATGATACCCATGACATTTCTAGATCCATACTATGGAACGCCCACAAGGCATATATGAGAGGAGTATTTATAAAACAAGGAGCGATTTTAAAGAAAAAATTCAAAAAGAACACTGATGAACTTACGAAAGAAATTAGAACACTGGAAAGAGATATATTTATTAATAAAAAAACCAACCTTATTCCCAAATTAGAACTTACCCGACAGAACTTAGCAGACACACTCTATGAACACTATGATAAGTGGCAAACAATCCTAAAACAAAATTGGTATTACGAAAAAAACAAGGCTGGAAAAGCCATGGCCCTTAAAATTAAAGGGAAACGAATCAGACAGAGGATTCATAAAATTAAAAACCCAAATACAAACATAATGACACACCACCCGAACGATATAGTAGATTCATTAGCCCAATATTACAAAAAATTATATAATCTAAGAGATGACCCTTCCACATACTCACCAACTCACCAAGACATTAATAAATATTTAGAAAACATAAATCTCCCTCAACTAACAGAATCTGAACAAAAACAAATAAATGCCCCATTTTATCAACAGGAAGTTGAACAAGCAATTAAAAGACTAAAGAGAGATAAAGCACCGGGAGCGGATGGCTTCTTGAATGACTACTATAAGAAACATATGGATATTCTAGCCAAACCATTGGTAGATTTCTTTAATGAGGCAGCCACTCTCGGAGCCTTCCCTAAAGAATCCCTTGAAGCTATAGTCACTACAATCCCCAAAGAAGGGAAAGATCCCACAGATCCTGCCGGTTACAGGCCGATATCATTGCTTAATACGGACCTCAAAATATATGCATCGATAATAGCAAATAGGCTAACACCACTGGTCCCACAACTAGTGAACATGGACCAGGTTGGTTTTGTGAAGGGAAGAGGGGCTGAGGATGGAACGAGAAAAGTCCTAACCTTACTACATAGTATAGGGCTCTGTCGGACGCCTTCTCTTTTTGTCTCATTGGATGCGGAGAAGGCGTTCGACAGAGTCAACTGGAAATATATGTCGAGTGTTCTGGACAAATTTGGATGCGTTGGTAAAATGCATAAGGCGATAATGGCACTATACAACAACCCATCAGCCAGAGTAATTTCTTCAGCCACGATATCAGACTCATTTAGTATTACAAACGGAACTCGACAGGGATGCCCCCTGTCGCCTTTAATCTTTGCTCTTGTCATGGAACCACTAGCTCAGAAGATAAGGGACAACACTAAGATATCTGGAATATTGGTTGAAGGTAGAGAAACCAAAATGGGATTGTATGCTGATGATGTGCTTTTGTATCTCAGGAATCCAATGACATCACTAAGAAACCTCAGGACTGAACTTGAGGAATTTTCAAGGGTTTCATATTATAAGTTAAATGATAACAAAACTGTAGTGATGCCATGCAATATCCAGCCATTCTTCATCAAAAAACTCAAAGAGTTATGTCCATATAACTGGGATGAGAAACAACTAAAATATCTAGGTATTTATCTCACACCACATATTTCCCAACTGTACAGCGCCAATTTTGAACCATGGATACAAAAACTAAAAATTAAATTAGAGAATTTAGGGAAATTTGAATTTTCATGGCTCGGCAGATCCGCAGCCTTCAAAATGCTTATACTCCCCCAATTATTATACTTATTTAGGACAATACCAATAAAAATTCCCCAAAAATTCTTTAACGCCACTCAAAAACTAATTAATAAATTCATATTAATGCATAAAAAATCCAGATTTTCGAGTAAAATTCTCATCACACATACAACAGACCTGGGCTTAGGTGTTCCAGATCTAAATAAATACTACAAAGCAGCAATCCTGGAACAAGCCAGAGCAATCTGGAACAATAATATCCATAAACAATGGGTACAATATGAAAAATCACAACTTGTCTGTAATGATTTCAAAGCTCTAATCGAATCCAGATTAAACTGGGATATACCACCGAAAATTTTAAACCCCATTACAGCCAACACACTAAAGATTTTGAAAGAATTAACTAAGCTTTGCAAACAAGACCCTTTGGCCAAATCTATTAAAGCACCCCTGATTAATCTAAATATGGTCATCAAGAATCTAGAGATAAGTAACTGGATTGACAAAGGTATTAATCTAGTAGAGGATCTATATAAACTAGAAGAATTTAAATCTTTTGAAGACTTGATAGACGAATATGATATACCTGTCTATGACCAACTAAAATATAATAAAATTAAGAAATTCCTGACTACCCATCAAACAAATGATACTTTTCTGTCTCCACAAATCAAAAAACTATTTGACCCTCAACAATATGGGCTAAAGGGAATATCACTATTTTATAAGATACAAATTAAACTAACGGAAAAAAAGTCACATTGGCAATTTCAAAAATGGCAACACTCTTTGGGTGAAGTAATAGAACAAGATGACTGGATAAATGCATGCAAGTCGTTGAGACAATCTTCTCATTGTGTTTCTCATTTTGAAAATCTACTCAAAATGACATGGCTCTGGTACTACACTCCTGACAAAATTGTGAAGTTTAACCCCAGTGCATCTCCCCTGTGTTGGAGAGGCTGCAACGAAACTGGTACCCTACTGCACCTTTTCTGGCACTGTCCTAAAATTGCCAAATTGTGGAATAAAATAGAGAACTTGCTCAAAAAATTACCTGTATCGTTGAGCACGATACCTCCTAGTCTAGCACTATTACACATTGGGTCTATAGACTTGCCTTTGAAAGAGAGACTGATCATTAACCATGTACTAGTAGTCACTAGAATAACAATTGCGGATAATTGGAACTCAACAACTATTCCAACAATACAAGAAATTTTAAGAAGAGTCGAATTTAATATGTTAGCAGAAAGATCGAGAGCAATCAAAATGGGAAATGCCCATTCCTTTCAGGATAAGGCAAGTCTATGGCCTATGCTATATCCAAAAACCAAGATATTAGATCTATGAACATTCTCACACTCTCTCACATTTGGTGGCCAGAATGTCTCAACTAAAAGAGCACATCTGGTACAATACGGATCCCTGTAAATATATACACTTATATAGTTGTAACATATATACACAAAGGTATACCTCTGACTCATCGGAACTAATAAACATTCTAATATACTGGAGAACTCTAGATACTTTAGTTTAATTAGATAGTTGTGTTTAGTTTAGAATGGTTTGATTGTTATTAAACATATTGGAATCAAGACTCACTCAGACATTGATGACATACCTTTCACTCAACAATATATATATACATATATCAGAAACTTAACTGTTATTGACTCTGAATAACCTAAATCTATGAATCAAACTACTACTGCAATATATAATATGACAGAGAACGGACTTTGGAGTCTCAGCAGGAGGGCTAAAAACCCCCATTCTCCAAAGACCATACTCTCTAGGTAGTCTACAAGAAAACACTGCAGTAGAAAACTATTCATATACACCCATATAACTCCAAAGAAGATCTGATATAGTTTGAAATATCTTCCATTTTCTGCAATAATAATAAAAATGACAATGCTTTTATGTTATTAAAGTTTACTATAAAGAAATACTTGAAATGTAATTATTAAAACAGAGACATTACTGCTATGTATATGTTTACCTGTTAATACTTTAGTAACATCGTCATCAATATGACACCTTTACTAATGTCATGTAATAATCTTGAAAATTCCAATAAAAATTATTGAAATTCTAATAGCAAAGTCCCCATACAAGATACTGGGGGACATTTATCAAGAGTGTCTGAGACAAAATATTGGTAGGTTTTCAGAAATCAATGCAGAATTGTCTCAGACTTCCTAAGAAATTACAAGATAGTGCAGATTCCTTCTAAAAATAGGAGGAGCTAGGAAGGTCTCTCAGACAGTGCAGTGTGTGAGGGAAATTGCTGTTGCTGAGGTAACCAATACATCTGCTGTATTGCATCAATGCCCAGCACTGGAAGCGTTAAGCACAGAACAGCTTCACAGGACACCTGGCAGCAGGGGGGAGGAGCCCTTCATAAATCATTCCTAGCCTGCACTGCTGCACTATCTGTAGAACTGCTATTAAGCACTTCATAATCTGCAACAGTTTAGGAATAGATTTGCACTTTTCTTAACTGTAGTACAGTGTTAGAAATTCACGCTAAACTGTCACTATTAAGTAGGATTTAGGAATCTTATTATTATCACGCAGAACAGTCCCCCTGCTGGTTAGAACGGTTTAAGAAAAAAAACTGTCGGTAATGCTTTAAAGGGAAGGTTCAGGGAAACGTTTAAAAAAATAAAAATCCATATCCACTTACCTGGGGCTTCCTCCAGCCCGTGGCAGGCAGGAGGTGCCCTCGCCGCCGCTCCAGAGGCTTCCGGTCGTCTTCGGTGGCCGACCCGACCTGGCCAGGCCGGCTGCCAGGTCGGGCTCTTCTGCCCTCCAAGGACGGGCTCTTCTGCGTCCCACGCGGGCGCGCTGACGTCATCGGACGTCCTCCGGGCTTTACTGCGCAGGCGCTATGGCTTGCCAATGGACTCCCAGTTGGCGAAAACCAAACTAACCCACGGCGGGAGACTGAAGCATTAGTGAGTGATGGCGCGGGCACAGGGCGGCTGCAGGAGGCTGGCAGAAGCCCCAGGTAAGTGAATCTTTTTTTTTTTTTTTTTTTTTTTATAGCTGATTTAAGTATCCCTTTCAGGGGAATAGTAGGCATAATTTAATTTTTTTTTTTTTGAAAAAGACCTTGTAGTTTGTGGGGAAAAAAACAATTTTAAAAAATGCAAAGGAAAAATAGTTTTTAAACTCAGAAAAATGACTTTCAAAACCATTTTTCTTTGCATTTTAAAAATCGATTAAAAACTGCAACGTTTTCTTCTTCCTAAAGCGGACCTGAACGTCCTCTCTGCTCAAAAATATAAGCAACAGCATGATAAACTTTAAAGAAAAACATTTCTTTGTTTCAGCTGATACAAATCCAGCAATAAATCTGCAGTGTGTCTACTTCCTGCTTTCATGGCAGCAGACATATTGTTACCATCCTGTGTTTACAAATAAGCTGCTCTGCCGTGGCAGAGGAGATTCCTGAGCTGACACAGCTGAGAGATCAAATTACAGTGGTGATTAGTCACAGATGAGGGGGAATTAGGCCTAGTGCACACCAGAGCGGTTCGGTCGCGTTTTCAGATCCAATTGCGGATGTGGAAACGCTAGGGTAATGTATTTCAATGGGCTGGTGCACACCAGAGCGGGAGGCGTTTTGCAGAAACGCATACTCCCGGGCTGCTGCAGATTTTGGATTGCGGATGCGTTTCTGCCTCAATGTTAAGTATAGGAAAAACGCAAACCGCTCTGAAAAACGGCAGTTCAGAGCAGTTTTGCAGGCGTTTTTGTTACATAAGCTGTTCAGTAACAGCTTTACTGTAACAATATATGAAATCTACTACACCAAAAACGCTTCACAAAACCGCAAAATGCTAGCTGAAACGCTGCAGAAAAAGAAGAAAAAGCGTTTCAAAATCTGCTAGCATTTTGCGGATCTGCTAGCGGTTTTTGGTGTGCACCAGGCCTTTGACAGGATAAACTCTCTAAATACATACAAGGTGGATTACTCTATGTGCAAGAGTTCAGGTCCACTTTAAAGGTTCATTTGCACTAGGGGCGTTTTCGGCCTTTTTTCAAGCGTAGGCGATTTTTAAAATCGCTCGCAAAACGCTTGTGCAATGAATCTCTACGAGAAGGTTGATATCAGCGCGTTACGTGCGCGGTGTGTGCGGCAAAGCGCTGCCTGAACCATTTCTGGAGCAATTTTGCCTCAATGGAAGGTATAGGAAAAATGCAAACGCTCACAAAATCGATTTGTTCAGTGATTGCGTTTGCGTTTTCAAAAATAAATACATCGTATTCATTCATAGAGTGCTTGGGGGCCCCATTGTAAAACTTGCATTGGGGCCCACAGTTTCTTAGCTACGCCACTGCAATGCGAAATTATGTTTATGTGAAACTCATCCCCACCAGGAGGCAACACTTGGGCTGTAGGCCTCGTTCCCATCAGGGCCGTTTCTGCGCACTTTTCACAGCGCATTGCCCTGTGCGTTCTGCAAGGTATTGATTTTCCCATGTAATTAAATGTGCCTGGCTCACATCTGTGCGCTGCGTTACAAAAACGTAGTGTTGCATCAATTCTGTGCGCTGAGCTGTCAAGCGCACATCAATGCACGTGAATGGCTGCGCTTTTTTAGCGCATAGAAGCGCATGCATTTTTTACCCCTAATTGAAAAAATAAATACATTTTCTTATGAAAACAAAGCTTTATTGACAACTACTACTGCTACAATAAGCAAAACATGCTAAAAAAAAACACAACACACTGAAACGCGCATTAAAGCGCGCACAAATGCATACGTTTTTTTACTCTTTTCTCAGCGCACCCAATGTGACCGAGGCCTTAGAGAGAGTGGCGTTTCAGTCTGGAAGCGTAGCTGTCGGGTAGATACGTCACTCCCAGATCCCCCCGACTTCACGACTTCTATAGGGAAGCTTTTCTCAGAGCTCGCGGTTGAATGGGGGGATTATAAAAGCTGCCGCAGCTCCTTATCGAAGCCATTGAATCCATCGCCACTCGTGCCGCCGCTCAGGAGAAAGTCAATTTCATCCCGACGCAGCGCAGTAACATAATGTTCCGACGGGCTCCCCGTCCACCGCCATCAATGGCCCTATTGTCAGCCGCTTCCTCGTGCTCCTTTCACTCGTTCTCTCCGCGTTCCGGCCGCAATGTTCCAGCGGGGGAATGATTCTGGGGAATATGATTACTTCCTTTGTTGGGCCAGAGCTGACTGATCAGCCCAAACACTCCACGTCTCCTCATTATTCGCCGGGCCCATCCATTATGTCTCCTCTGTCATCAGAAGCCATCCTCGTTAAGGTTGGGGTGATCCAGAACCAGCAGGTGGTGTCAGCACCATAACAGGAGAGCAATCATAGGCAGCCAGGCAGGCGGTGACGGCCGAGTGTGCGGAGGCAATGAGAAGAAGTGTTCAATGATAAAGAGAAAGGAACATTAATCTATCCACAGGCAGGGGGGAGTCCGACAAATGACAAGTTAGAGGATAGTGAACTACCTGCAAGGGGTTCCTTCAGCAGGCCAATTGATAGTCCTCCATAGCCTGATCGTGTGTCTGAGGTGTGGTGATAATCCATCTTCTCATCTATCTATCAAGCCTGGTACACACTTGCAATTATGATTGGCCAATCACTGACCGATTTTTACCACTTGCCTGTAGTATGAGATTTCACCAACAGAAACTATTCATGGTATTCAATATCTTTTGACCCTCATACTGCATAGAGCTGGTAAAATTGGTCAGGGATTGGCCATTCATAATTGAAAGTGTGTACCAGGCTTATGCTTAGTACAGACTTTAAATGATAATCGTTCGTAACAGCTTGTTCAGCCAACAGTCGGGGAAGAATTTTCAGCGAACGATCATTAAATTTAACGACAAACGAACGATATCGGTAAGAGGAAATTTTTGGGTTGAAACGGAATAGATTGAACGCCGATCGTTGCAAAACAAAAGTGTGTATTGATGTCTTTAGATAATGATCGTTTGTGCATGAGCAGAATCCATCACCCAACAAACTTTGATGTCACTTTCATATGTGTGCGCGCAACAATCCTTCATGATCAGTCGTTTGAACATAAAGTCAGTTGTTAAAGGGGAACTGAAGAGCTGTATATGGAGGCTGCCATGTTTATTTCTTTTTAAGCAATACCAGTTGCCTGGCAGCCCTGCTGATCCTCTGCCTCTAATACTATTAGCCATAGCCCCTGAACAAGCATGCAGCAGATCAGGTGTTTCAGACTTTAAAGTCAGATCTGACAAGACTAGCTGCATGCTTGTTTCTGGTGTGATTCAGATACTACTGCAGAGAAATAGACCAGCAGGGCTGCCAGGCAACTGGTATTGATTAAAAGGAAATAAATATGGCAGCCTCCGTATACCTCTTACTTCAGTTCCCCTTTAAGGTCGTTCAATTAAGAGCTCAGCATTCCATTCGGGGACCGCTCCTGCTAATTATCTGTTGTTACGAACGATAGTAGTCTAAAGTCTGTACTTTGCTGCTCCTGCCCTCTCCTCTAGGTCTAAAGTCTAGTACACACTTTCAGTTATGATTGGCCAATCCCTGGCCAATTTTACCACCTCTATGCAGTATAAAAGTCAACAGTATTGGATACTATGAGCAGATTGTGAAGGTAAACCCTTGTGCTAAAGTCCACTGCGCTCTCACACCAAAAAAAGTAACCAAAAACAAACTGCACATTGCGTAATCCTGTTTCAGCAATTAACACACAAAATCTGTGCAGTGTGAACCAAGTGCTCTCACTCGTGATACCATCACCCGCAATCAGAGAGGCTCACTGGATTAAAACCACCTCGTTTTTCAGGCGGATCTCTCGCTCAATATTATGCTTCACCAAGGTACTTCAGTGAACCATATCAAGATGCTGCTTTAAATCTTTTAATTCTTCATAAAAACTTCAATAAAAACACAATAAAACTTAATTGCGCAACAAATGTGTCATACTTTGCTTACAAACACGCTTCTCGCGTCATCTAACCACTTACAAGCCCCAGGAAGGTAAAGGCATATCCTAATGGTGTTCCTAGGGCCCCTCATCAGCGTTACAACGGTTCCCAGGCGGCGTTCCGCTCTCCCAAATCCCCACGCTGTTCGTGCTCCCCTTCGCGTACCACCGCTACCTCCAATGCGTGATTGCGTCAGGCATACTGGCTCCGCCCTACGCGTTTCGTCATCGACAAGACTCATCTGGGGCTACTGATGAGGACATGTCGGAAATTATCTATCGAACCATCTATCTAAACACACACGATTGGTTTGCACGATGGCCAGGGGCCCCGGACCTCTCTCACTGGCCGGGGCCCCAAGGCCAATGCGCGACACCTGGAGGGGAGTGCAGGTGGGCCTGGACCTCTCACACCCAGGCTCCGGACCTCTCACATCCAGAAAACCCACCAACACTGCCTCCATACTGAATGCTAAATTCGACACACACAAGCAATAGAACACAGCAATACATGCCTGCAGCTACATTTGAGTCGTCAGCAGGTGCTCGTCAGCCAATCAGGATGCACTGTCATACACCCGTTACCTGCCATACCACATCTAGCAGCCATTAGCATTCAGGTGGGAGGCTTCAGTTAGACACCATCGCAAGATTGCGTCGCTAGCAGGACCGCCCCGTGCAGGCATCCCTCCCACAGGGGTCTCCCACCTGAATGCTAATGGCTGCTAGATGTGGTATGGCGGGTAAAGGGTGTATGACAGTGCATCCTGATTGGCTGACGAGCACCTGCTGACGACTCAAATGTAGCTGCATGCATGTATTGCTGTGTTCTATTGCTTGTGTGTGTCGAACCATCTATCTGCCAGAAAATCTCATGGTGTGTTCCCAGCATTATGAAAGCTCACCTACACAATCCAGTATCTGTTGACCCTCATAGTAAATGGAGGTCAGGGGCGTAGCAATAGGGGGTGCAGAGGTAGCGACCGCATCGGGGCCCTTGGGCTAGAGGGGCCCTGAGGGGCCCTCCCTCAGTTGCAGTTTTAGCTTTCTATTGGTCCTGTGCTCATAATAATCACTTCTATAGATACTTTGAATAGTGGTAATCACTAACAAACTGTTCCCCATCCCCTTCTTGCGCCTCTGACACTGTAGTTGCCATTGGCAGGGATTGCTATGTATAGAGTGCTTGGGGGTAATCAGTAACAAGCTGCTCCCCATCCCCTTCTTGCACCTCTGACACTGTAGTTGCCATTGGCAGGGATGGCTATGTATAGAGTGCTTGGGGGTAATCAGTAACAAGCTGTTCCCCATCCCCTTCTTGCGCCTCTGACACTGTAGTTGCCATTGGCAGGGATTGCTATGTATAGAGTGCTTGGGGGTAATCAGTAACAAGCTGTTCCCCATCCCCTTCTTGCACCTCTGACACTGTAGTTGCCATTGGTAGGGATTGCTATGTATAGAGTGCTTGGGGGTAATCAGTAACAAGCTGTTCCCCATCCCCTTCTTGCGCCTCTGACACTGTAGTTGCCATTGGCAGGGATTGCTATGTATAGAGTGCTTGGGGGTAATCAGTAACAAGCTGTTCCCCATCCCCTTCTTGCTCCTCTGACACTGTAGTTGCCATTGGCAGGGATTGCTATGTATAGAGTGCTTGGGGGTAATCAGTAACAAGCTGCTCCCCATCCCCTTCTTGCAGCTCTGACACTGTAGTTGCCATTGGCAGGGATTGCTATGTATAGAGTGCTTGGGGGGTAATCAGTAACAAGCTGTTCCCCATCCCCTTCTTGCACCTCTGACACTGTAGTTGCCATTGGCAGGGATTGCTATGTATAGAGTGCTTGGGGGTAATCAGTAACAAGCTATTTCCCATCCCCTTCTTGCACCTCTGACACTGTAGTTGCCATTGGCAGGGATTGCTATGTATAGTGTGCTTGGGGGTAATCAGTAACAAGCTATTTCCCATCCCCTTCTTGCACCTCTGACACTGTAGTTGCCATTGGCAGGGATTGCTATGTATAGAGTGCTTGGGGGTAATCAGTAACAAGCTGCTCCCCATCCCCTTCTTGCACCTCTGACACTGTAGTTGCCATTGGCAGGGATTGCTATGTATAGAGTGCTTGGGGGGTAATCAGTAACAAGCTGTTCCCCATCCCCTTCTTGCACCTCTGACACTGTAGTTGCCATTGGCAGGGATTGCTATGTATAGAGTGCTTGGGGGTAATCAGTAACAAGCTGTTCCCCATCCTCTTCTTGCACCTCTGACACTGTAGCTGCCATTGGCAGGGATTGCTATGTATAGAGTGCTTGGGGGTAATCAGTAACAAGCTGCTCCCCATCCCCTTCTTGCACCTCTGACACTGTAGTTGCCATTGGTAGGGATTGGTATGTATAGAGTGCTTGGGGGTAATCAGTAAGAAGCTACTCCCCATCCCCTTCTTGCACCTCTGACACTGTAGTTGCCATTGGCAGGGATTGCTATGTATAGAGTGCTTGGGGGTAATCAGTAACAAGCTGCTCCCCATCCCCTTCTTGCACCTCTGACACTGTAGTTGCCATTGGCAGGGATTGCTATGTATAGAGTGCTTGGGGGGTAATCAGTAACAAGCTGTTCCCCATCCCCTTCTTGCACCTCTGACACTGTAGTTGCCATTGGCAGGGATTGCTATGTATAGAGTGCTTGGGGGTAATCAGTAACAAGCTGTTCCCCATCCCCTTCTTGTACCTCTGACACTGTAGCTGCCATTGGCAGGGATTGCTATGTATAGAGTGCTTGGGGGTAATCAGTAACAAGCTGTTCCCCATCCCCTTCTTGCACCTCTGACACTGTAGTTGCCATTGGCAGGGATTGCTATGTATAGAGTGCTTGGGGGTAATCAGTAACAAACTGTTCCCCATCCCCTTCTTGCACCTCAGACACTGTAGCTGCCATTGGCAGGGATTGCTATGTATAGAGTGCTTGGGGGTAATCAGTAACAAGCTGCTCCCCATCCCCTTCTTGCACCTCAGACACTGTAGTTGCCATTGGCAGGGATTGCTATGTATAGAGGGCTTGGGGGTAATCAGTAACAATCTGCTCCCCATCCCCTTCTTGCACCTCTGACACTGTAGTTGCCATTGGCAGGGATTGCTATGTATAGAGTGCTTGGGGGTAATCAGTAACAATCTGCTCCCCATCCCCTTCTTGCACCTCTGACACTGTAGTTGCCATTGGCAGGGATTGCTATGTATAGAGTGCTTGGGGGTAATCAGTAACAAGCTGCTCCCCATCCCCTTCTTGCTCCTCTGACACTGTAGTTGCCATTGGCAGGGATTGCTATGTATAGAGTGCTTGGGGGTAATCAGTAACAAGCTGCTCCCCATCCCCTTCTTGCTCCTCTGACACTGTAGTTGCCATTGGCAGGGATTGCTATGTATAGAGTGCTTGGGGGTAATCAGTAACAAGCTGCTCCCCATCCCCTTCTTGCACCTCTGACACTGTAGTTGCCATTGGCAGGGATTGCTATGTATAGAGTGCTTGGGGGTAATCAGTAACAAGCTGCTCCCCATCCCCTTCTTGCACCTCTGACACTGTAGTTGCCATTGGCAGGGATTGCTATGTA
Organism: Hyperolius riggenbachi; assembly: GCF_040937935.1. NCBI lineage: Eukaryota > Metazoa > Chordata > Amphibia > Anura > Hyperoliidae > Hyperolius > Hyperolius riggenbachi. The sequence continues at coordinate 252,684,731 of NC_090656.1, forward strand.
TAGAGTGCTTGGGGGTAATCAGTAACAATCTGCTCCCCATCCCCTTCTTGCACCTCTGACACTGTAGTTGCCATTGGCAGGGATTGCTATGTATAGAATGCTTGGTGGTAATCGGTAACAAGCTGTTCCCCATCCCCTTCTTGCACCTCTGACACTGTAGTTGCCATTGGCAGGTTTTGTGCCGCCGTATCAATTGTTACGTATAGAGTGCTTGGGGGCCCCATTGTAAAACTTGCATCGGGGCCCGTAGCTCCTTAGCTACGCCACTGATGGAGGTAGTAAAATTGGACAGTGATTGGCCAATCATAATTGAAAGTGTGTACTAGGCTTAAGGCCTGCTGCCCACCAGGGCGATTTCACCAGCGTTTAGAAGTCGCTGGGGATTCCTGTCTGGTAACCACGCCCCAACATATACCCCTTGTATTGTATCAGGCCTAGTTCCATGCTCACGCCCATCTGCTGGGTAATATCTCTGTAATCTTTTCTCCATCAGGTTAACTGATCTGTATTTTCCGTGTGACTTCTCTACCAAACATGATGACCCAACAGCTGCCAATTTCCAAGCCGCACCACCCCGCCGTGACCTGTTTGTCGTGTCTAAAATTTTATTTTTTTTTATCCTCTTAATGGAAAGTCTCCACAATGAGAACATTAAAGCCAATATTTACCATCCACTGCCCTTGTGATAAGACAGACTTTATTGGCTTTCATAGTAAATTAGTCACAAACAAGTGTGCAGACGAGCGTGGACACTCTCCTTTGTTAATTGTACCAGTCCAGTCAATAACATCCATTCCGCTGTCCGCAGTGCTGAAGCTCACAGACACGGCAGCCCACAGCTTGTGCCTCTGGGGACTCCTCTTACCGTTTCCTCATTCTTTCTAATGATCAGGCCTTTCTGGTGGTTCAGTACCGCGTTGGACTTCTTCTCTAGCCGACATCGCTGTTGTTTGTGTAATTACCGAAAGGCATGAAACATCTGACAGGCGGGCTAATTCTCCGGCTGGAACATCTGGCTCTAGAGGTATAGCAACAGACGGCGGAGCAGAAATGAGTCACCCCCCCACATGTCTTTGGGTTTTGTATGAACAAATATACAAGAGTGTATTAATAGGCACAGAGCAAATTAACACTCGCTTGGCACTTTCTGCCGCAGCCACACCTAAAGGGAGATTCCATTTTTTCGTTATAAAAAATTGCCGCAGGGCAGATAGGCCATTGTACAACTTCTCTCTGTAACTTAACCTTTTCGGGACCAGCCGCCTAACCCCCCTTAAGGACCAGGTGATTTTGCAAATTGGGGGGGGCAGCCGGATCCCTGGTAGGGCTAGCTAGGCATGGTGTCCCTCTTGTAGCCTGGTGTCCCCCCTGTAGCCAGCAGCCTTTACTCACCTCCCAGGCTCCAGCGATGAGCAGCTGTGGACCCCTCCGCTCTGGCCGGCATCCCCGCTTGTACTGACGCTAAGTTCCGGGTCCAGGCTTGATGACATCATCAAGCCAGGACCCGGCACCGATGTCACAGCAGGTGGGGATGCCGGCCAGACTAGAGGGGAGTGCCGATCGCCGGAGGAATGTCAGGAAGGTGAGTGGATCCTCTTCTCTTCCCCCCTACCACCACAGCTCTAATGGTGATCACTACGATCTGCCGGCGATCGTAGTGATCACGTGATCGGAAGCCATACGCGATGGCCCCTGATCACTGAGGGAAGATGTCAGCTGTCATATGACAGCTTAACTACTTTCGCCTCCTGGATGTAGAAGCTAAGTCCAGGAGGCCATGTGCGCTCCCACGGCCGATCGCGCGCATGCACGCGCGTTCCCGGCCCGCGGTTCGTAAGCCAGGGAATCAGTGAATCAGATCACTGATTCCTCTCCCCCACAGAAAAAGCGACAGTTTCTCTATCGGAAGCCTAGCTTTTTCTGCCTCCTACGTCCCCCCTACGTCCCTCTAAGCGTACGTTACGCTTAGAGTGACGTCATGTAAACAAACCTAATGTTGCCATCTTGTGGCCAAAAAGTAAAACTACATCTACATTAAAAAAACAACAACATATATTTACATTACAAAAATTACTATTTACATCCCACCCTCCCAAAAATACCTAAATAAAATGTTTAATAATAATAAAAAAAATACAATAAAAAAAACACATAAATATTTACCTAAGAATCTAAACTTTTTAAATATCTATGTAAAGATGAAATATTTCTATTTTGTTTTATTATAAGCTTGTAAATAGTGATGGATGCAAAATGGAAAAAATGCACCTTTATTTCCAAATAAAATATTGTCACCATACATTGTAATAGGGACATAATTTAAATGGTGTAATAACCGGGACAAATGGGCAAATACAATACGTGGGTTTTAATTATGGAGGCATGTATTATTTTAAAACTATAATGGCTGAAAACTGAAAAATAATAAATTTCTTCTGTTTTTTTCTTATTCTTACTGTTAAAATGCATTTACAGTAAGGTAGCTCTTAGCAAAATGTACCACCCAAAGAAAGCCTAATTGGTGGTGGAAAAAACAAGATATAGATCAGTTCATTGTGTTAAGTAGTGATAAAGTTATAGGCTAATGAATGGGAGGTGAACATTGCTCGGTTGCATAAAGTGAAAACGACTGAGGGCTGAAGTGGTTAATCTCCCCTCTCGGGTGTGCAAGATCGTGTTGGGAGCGGAAACGGCAGGCGGTGTAAGTCCTACGCTGTATCAGACTTAGACAGCCACAAGTACAGTGTAGGATTTACCTACGGCGGCCCCAAAAGGTTAAAAGGCAACTATCATGAAAAATCTAAAAATTTTAAAAACATACTTTTAAAAATGTATATTTCTCTCAGAGTAAAATGCACTATAAATTACTTGTTTCCTGTGTCACTGTCACTTACAGTAGGCAGTGAAAATCTGACTGCCTTGGACTAGTCCACCTTCTCATGGGAGATTCTCAGGTAATTCTTTATTTACAAAAGTGCTTGCTTAGCTGCAGTTGCTCACTCCAACTGTCAGAATAGTGTGCACATCAGTAGGGAGGCTGGCTGGCATCATTGTACAGATCCTTTCCAGGGAGTGCTTTTGTAAAGAATAAAGGTAATTATTGAGAATCCACTAGAAAGAGACAAAACTGTCTAAAGCATCAAAGGGCACTTGTCGTTTATTTTTGATTTTTATGCACTTTAATTCTTTTCTTCTTATCCTAGGTTGCCCTGCCTAGGGCACTTAATGGCCTAGAGACAGCCCTGAGGTGACCGACCTAGGAAGCATAGCCTGAAAACCTCTGCACATTTAGGAGGAAAGGAAATTGCAGCCGTTGTGTAGCTGTTGCCCAGAACCAGTACCGGATCTGTGGGCAGGCCATCAAGGCTGGTGCCTAGGGCGCTGGGAAGACTGGGGCGGCAGTGCTGTGTTGTGTTCCAGTCTTGTTTGTATTGTTGGCTCACCCACGCTGTTTGTTCACCACCGCCCGCTCTGAACAACCAGTTTTCAACAGTTCAGTAAAACAAGAATTCTGATTGGTTGCTCAGGGACAATGATCCTTATTTCAATTGGTCCAGTCACGATTGTCTCCTTTTTACAAACCAGCCCTTCCTTTGAAGCACGAGGATGGCACCCTAATACTTCACAGGCCACATGGGGGGGGCTCTCTGGAACAGACTTCATTTAGACTGATGAGGAAAATTCTACAAGTATGATGAGCTGGTAAATTACCATATATGTTATTAAAATTACAGCGCAGCGGCCTCGTCCCTCCAAGGACGATCTAAATTTAACAGATTGACATATTAGCTGTGGGAACGAGTTTCTGGGCTGCATAAAATGAGTTCCTGGTAATGGTAATGCCGATATACGGCCGTGTTAGGGCCGCGGCAGATTATAAAGGCGATCCTAACAGGCCCACGGTACGATATATACCACCAGAGCGACCGCACTGATAATTACCGCAACCCCCAGGCCTGCGTTCCAATTCAGGCGGCTGACGGTGCAATGTGAGTTATGGGCCCTCTGCTGTTGTGGGCCCTAGTGCCAGGTGACGCGTAACAACCGTAACTATGAGATACAAGGATGATATGAGTCTCAGAGGAGTTCCATGTCTATAAAACAAAAAGAAAAAGGTCCCAGGCTTCATATACAGTGCAGTGCACAGCCTGTGATATAAACCATGTTCATAAAAAGCTGCTTGCATTACATCATCTTCATGGTGATACACTAGTGCGGATGAAGGGGGTAATTGTGGGGCACATTGTTGATCGTTAAGGGAGGGGGGATTTTGATGGTTACCAGTAGCCTCCGCAAGTCTGGAAGAGTGAGAGAGACCAGGAGCTCAATAGTGCTGAACCATCAGGGCCGGATCTAGGCCAAGGCCACCTTGGCCATGGCCTAGGGCACCACAGTAGCAAGGGCACCAAAGCAGCAGTATAAACTGATGCAGCATTTGCAAGCATACAAATGCTGCAATGCAGGAAGATCAGGCGGTACTCTGCTGCTGGCTGTCTGTGCAGCAGCCTCCTTGCTCTCTGTGCATGTTTGCATTGTGGCCGGCGGCTATGGACATGGGCAGTATTGGAGATGGAAAGGAAGAGGAAGCTTCTGCACTGGAGATGAGCGGAGAAATGAGTGACACTGATGGCTGCTGCGGTTTGAGATGAGCTGGCTACCTATACTGAAGGGAGGGGGGGGGGGCGGGAAAAGGAGGGATTAAGGGAGTCATCTGGCTACCTATACTGGAGGGAAAGAGGGGAGGGGTCATCTGGCTACCTATACTGGAGGGAAAGGGGGCGGGGTCATCTTGCTACCTATACTGGAGGGAAAGGGGGAGGGGTCATCTTGCTACCCATACTGGGAGGGGGAGGGAGGGGTCCTCTTGCTACCTATACTGGGGGGAGGGGGGGGGGCGGCTGGTGGTGACAGTGGCCTTAGGCGGTAAAAAGTACAAATCCGGCGCGGAGTATCATTAGGTATGGTGAGATACAGCTGAAATATTTATACTCACAGAGGTGGGTTGCAATTAGTGTTGCTCATACTGAGGTCAAAATTACGAGTAGTCCTAATTAACGACTGGTGATCACAATTTTGAGTTCGTAATCGGCATTTGTAATTGCGAGGAATGACGAATGACGATTACGATTGTACATGAAATTGGACTCATAAGTACATGAAATTTCAATTACAAGTTGGCAATTTGGAGTACTTCGATTAATGCTAATTTGTAACGAAATTTCAATGGCCGTTTGGCCAGGGATCGCTATACAGCTGCAATATAGCTATATAATAATCCCTGACCAATTTACCTATTTTTTGAACCAGTAAAATTTTTCTGTTCAGAGTGTGGGAAATTAAAAAAAATTATGTGGGGTCCCCCCTCGCAACCTGCTTTAAACCCTTGTCCCCCATGTAGGCTGGGATAGCCAGAATGCAGCGCCCCGGCCAAATGGAGCTTTGCACCTAGAGCTATACCAGCCCGCATGCTCCATGGTATGGGGGGGCTCCGGGGGAGAAAGGTGGCCAAGCCTTCCACTCCCCCTGGAGCCTATGTCCAATCCATGGACAGGGGGCTCTTCCCCACCTCCGGTGCCCAGGTGGTGGTGGGGGCTGATGATGCCGGGGGGTTGGTTCATGGTGGCGTCTTGTAGTACCCTTTAAGAATTTTTAGATTTACTGAGATTTGCTAGTCTAGAGAAAAACACAGGCAAATAGGACTGGTAGGCGGTAGCCTATGTACTTATGTTTATCTCATCATGTCACCTCACGTACAGAACTACTCAAATCCGGATCCAGGAGACACTCGGATAGTTGCCATCCGGATATCTCACAGTAAACCTGTGCGGGCTGGGCTGGGGGGGCGGGGGGATCAATCTTTCCTGTCTGACGTCTTCTAGTTCGGTCCGTCCCTCGGCGCCTCCCACGATGCGCTCCACGCGCGTCACGTGATTACAAACACTTCTTCCTTCAACCCTGGAAAGAGGAAGCGTGTGTAATCACGTGACGCGCGTGGACCGCATCGTGGGAGGAGCCGAGGGACGGACCGAAGAAGACGTCAGACAGGTAAAATTGACCCCCCGCCCACCCCGCACTGGTTTACTGGGAGATATCCTGATAGCAACTATCCGAGTGTCTCCCGGATCCGGATTTGAGCAGCTCTACTCACCTATGCTTGATACAAGCCCCAGCTTTGGTGTAAATTGAGACTACCCTGTATGTTTTTAACCAGCGCTGTGTAATATGTTGGCGCTTTATAAATACTATAAATAAATAAATATCTGTGTCTCCTGTTTAGTTATAACCAAAAATGAAGCCTCACCTAGAGATGGATTGAGGTGTAACGGGGCCCTAGGCAAGGTAGTATATTTGGGACCCGCTTGTGGTCCTTTTGGTAAGCTGAAGTGGTGAGAGGTCAAAGATGGCGGCAGGTGGGCCACTTGTCACCCACTACCTTCCAGGCACCTGCCTAGGTTGCCTGGTGGATAATCCTGCTGTGGCCTCATCCCGTTGATCTCGTAATGATCCCTCAATGCTCCTCTTCCCGCTCCCTCGCAGGGCGATTGCAGTACATTCGCAGGCGGCTTCCGTCCGTTCCGATGCTATATCCTGAATCGGCGGCACACTATGCCCTGGACCAGGTATTATTCTCCCGCTTCCTCTTTGATCGCCGCCGCGGATAATTCAGGCCATGCATAGGTCACACGCGTTTTATTTTTGGGCAGGAAGAACTTTTCTCACATTTTGTTCTTGATCTTCAGAAAGCATCGGCTCGTTGCAGGAATATAATTCCGCCGGAGAAAATAGACAAAAAAAACTACTTTAGAAATTCCGCTAACAAGACGAATGGTGACTGTGATTTGATATGAAAAGAGAAGAGGCACTTCTTACATTATATTCTGGTTTTATCCAGCGATCAGTCTTCCGGCGATGAATAAAGACGCCCCCCTCCTCCCCCTCCCTCCTCCACCTGTGATCACAGAGCCGCTATTTTCTCAGGAACCATCAAACAGCGCTGATAACAGCGGAGAGGAAGGATACCACGGATTTTGGATTCTGGATTTAACTCTTTCCTTGCCGGTGAATGTACAAGAAGCTGGGATAGGTTTTGGGCCTTCAGTAAACAGAGAGTAAACGGTGATTCCTTTTGAAAGCGTTTATTTTAGAAACTAATATGTTTTAGGCGATTAGAACATTTAAAGAGTACCTCCTGCATAAAAGACAGAGGCTGTCATTTCAAGCGTTATCTTAAAGTGGACCTGAACTCTTGCACAGGTTAGAAGGAAAACATAGAGAAACGCACCCTATATGTATTTAGAGAGTTTAGCCTGTCTAATTCCCTCTCAGTTGTGTCTGATCACAAGTGTAATTTGATCTCTCAGCTTCTCTCAGCTGCGCCAGCGCAGGAATCTCGGCAGAGCAGCTAATATGTAAACATGTGGTTAAATAGTAAAGAGAACTCTTCCCAAAAACGAATTCCTAATCCACTAAAAGTTATTCTAAAATAAAAATGGCTTGCTGCATATGATTAGTATTACACCATCAAATACCCTTCAGTACACAATAAAATTCAGCATATGCGCTTCCACTTAAAAAGAAAAGTCCTAAAATAAGTCCTTGTACAGGTCACACCTCAAAGTTCCTTTGGTCAGTATCCTCCGCAGTTTCTGGATATTCCCATGAATTCCACATGTGTACCTCAAAGGAGATCAGAAAAGATAACTAACAACAACACCCAGAATGCTTTGGTGCAGACTGACCCCCAACCTCCTGGAAAACTGATCACCTGATGTGGTGGCTGCCCTGAATCACTGACAGCACCACAAGCTTTAGGCTTCTTGCACACCAAGACGTTGCGTTAGGTGCCACGTTAAGGTCGCATAATGTGCACCTAACACAACGTATGGTGCTGCAAGAGCCGACGGTAGAGTGAGCCGCGTTAGGCGGCTCTATTCCTATAATGTCTCCCAGAGTGGCGCTGATTGGCCAGCGGGACCACGTGATGCGGAGCGAGACACTCCGCATCACGTGGTCCCGCCGGCCAATCAGCGGCCGCCAGTGCAGTGAATATTAAGTAGCCATGTGCGCGGCTACTGTAGCTGGCTCTCCCCGCCTCCTCTCCGCCCCCCCACTGAGCATGTGCAAACAGTCTAACGCGGCTATAGCCGCTCCAACGCCGTAGCATGCTGCACTTTGCGCAGAACGTGCAGCGTTACATGCGGGCAGTGTGAACAGCCCATTTGTGTTACATTGCTGTGCGTTGGGGGAGCGTTACAGGCGCACTAACGTGCGCCTGTAACGTCCCTGTGTGTAAGCAGCCTAAGTGTCAATGCCCTGGCAATGCAGATCTATCCCCATGTCTGATAATATGGCTGCCCCAGCACTGACAGCAATCACAGCATATGATATATACAATATGCAAATATCATATACGCTCATATATACAGTATACACCTGTACACAGTGGCGGCTCCAGGAAATTTTTTTAGGGGGTGCTATGCAGGTGCTGGACCAATGTCCGGGGGAGCGGACGACCTGCGGCGCGCGAAGCGCGCCGCGCTAAAAATGGGTGTGGCCACAACCTGCGGCGCGCGAAGCGCGCCGCGGCGAAAAAATGGGCGTGGTCATGACCGGATGAGGGCGGGGCTAACTGTAATTTAAAGTGAACCCAGGGTGAGAGTGATATGGTGGCTGCCATATTTATTTCCTTTTAAACAATACTAGTTGCCTGGCAGCCCTGCTGATCTATTTGGCTGTAGTAGTGAACTGAATTACACCAGAAACAAGCCATGCAGCTAATCTTGTCAGTTCTGACAATATTGTCAGAAACCCCTGACCTGCTGCATGCTTGTTCAGGGTCTATGGTTGAAAGAATAAGAGGCAGAGGACCAGCACGGCAGCCAGGCAACTGGTATTGCTTAAAGGGAGATAAATATGGCAGCCTCAATATTATTCTCACCTCGGGTTCCCTTTAAAAGTGCAACGCAAAGACAGAGGGCCCAAGTTTTGGTGACCCTTTTCCCAGAAAATTCACATAATTGTGCAGGTTTTCTCAAGAAAATACACGTAATGTGAGCAGATTTTAACAAAAAACACGTCCAATGACCCCAATATGCACAATCGTTATCAGATATGGCCCCAATATGCACAATCGTTATCAGATATGGCCCCAATATGCACAATCGTTATCAGATATGGCCCCAATATGCACAATCGTTATCAGATATAGCCCCAATATGCACAATCGGTAGCAGATATGACCCCAATATGCACAATCGTTAGCAGATATGACCCCAATATGCACAATCGTTATCAGATATGGCCCCAATATGCACAATCGTTATCAGATATGGCCCCAATATGCACAATCGGTAGCAGATATGGTCCCAATATGCACAATCGGTAGCAGATATGGTCCCAATATGCACAATCGGTAGCAGATATGGTCCCAATATGCACAATCGGTGGCAGATATGGTCCCAATATGCACAATCGGTGGCAGATATGGTCCCAATATGCACAATCGGTGGCAGATATGGTCCCAATATGCACAATCGGTGGCAGATATGGTCCCAATATGCACAATCGGTGGCAGATATGGTCCCAATATGCACAATCGGTGGCAGATATGGTCCCAATATGCACAATCGGTGGCAGATATGGTCCCAATATGCACAATCGGTGGCAGATATGGTCCCAATATGCACAATCGGTGGCAGATATGGTCCCAATATGCACAATCGGTGGCAGATATGGTCCCAATATGCACAATCGGTGGCAGATATGGTCCCAATATGCACAATCGGTAGCAGATATGGCCCCAATATGCACAATCGGTAGCAGATATGACCCCAATATGCACAATCGGTAGCAGATATGACCCCAATATGCACAATCGGTAGCAGATATGACCCCAATATGCACAATCGGTAGCAGATATGACCCCAATATGCACAATCGGTAGCAGATATGACCCCAATATGCACAATCGGTAGCAGATATGACCCCAATATGCACAATCGGTAGCAGATATGACCCCAATATGCACAATCGGTAGCAGATATGACCCCAATATGCACAATCGGTAGCAGAAATGACCCCAATATGCACAATCGGTAGCAGAAATGACCCCAATATGCACAATCGGTAGCAGAAATGACCCCAATATGCACAATCGGTAGCAGAAATGACCCCAACATGCACAATCGGTAGCAGATATCGCCCCAATATGCACAATCCGTAGCAGATATGACCCCAATATGCACAATCCGTAGCAGATATGACCCCAATATGCACAATCCGTGGCAGATATGACCCCAATATGCACAATCCGTGGCAGATATGACCCCAATATGCACAATCCGTGGCAGATATGACCCCAATATGCACAATCCGTGGCAGATATGACCCCAATATGCACAATCCGTAGCAGATATGACCCCAATATGCACAATCCGCATCACCTGAAAAAGAAAAGAAAAACCCATTTACTCACCTACAGCCAGAAGACCTTCTTTCCCGACCTCCCGTCCCGAGTCCCGACCTCATTGTGGCGCGCAGCGCCCGCGCGCCCACGATCCTCTTCCTTCCCGACGTCACGACGAGACTTCCTGCCTGCATGCAGAGAGCAGGGCTACGGGAAAATGGCCGCCCGAAGTCTGCAGAACAGGGCTCCGGGCGGCCATCTTACCGTAGCCCTGCCTGCTGCTCCGTGCTGCCGGTGTGTGAACTGACTTGGCGTCTTTTAGACGCCTGAAGTCAGTTCACTCCAGGGGGTGCTTTGGGGGTGCTTGGACAATTCTAGGGGGTGCTCGAGCACCCCCAAGCACCCCCCTGGCGCCGCCACTGCCTGTACAGTATATATCATATGCTGTTCTTGTTAGTGTAAACACGGAACTTTATACTGTGGAGGGTCTGCTGGTCTATATAGTGCAAAACAGTGTATACAGAATTACATAGCTCCCAGCTGTCCCTCTTTTGGAGGGACAGTCACTCTTTGGGAGCCCTGTCCCTCTGTCCCTCTTTCCTCCTCATTTGTCCTCTTTCAGGACTGTGTCCCTCTTTCTATGTAAATATATATATATTTCTCTACTAAAAATGTGTTTGATTGGCTCTAAACTTTATTCCCATGCTCTAAATTGATATATTACTCATTTTAGAATGTTACTATGAAGGAAAATGAACCAGGATAGAAAGGACCAGTGTGGTTTGAATCATAAAACAACATATTTCTTATGAAATCTTTATGGTATGTGTGACTCAGGGACAGATCTAGGGGGGGGCGAGCGGGTATCTTGCCCCAGGCGCAGTTTGTTGAATTCTTAAAAAGGCGGCAAAATGAATGGCAGTTTAGGCGCCAAAACCTGACCTTTAGGCGCCGAAACCTGACCTTGCCCCAGGCGCAACTTGGTCTTCATCCGTCTGTGACTAGAGGTGTGACGGGGGCGTGATCAGGGGTGTGGCAGGGGCGTGGCTTAAGTGTCCCTCTTTCTCATCTCAAAAAGTTGGGAGGTATAGAATATGTTATGTTTCTTCCTGTTATTTCCTTTGAGCTACTTCCCATTGTTTGCCTCTGAGTGTGAAGACATCAGGACGCAGTCAGGTTGCCAGGGGATTGACAGTAAAGTTTGTGGTGCTAACTGTGGGCTGGGCAGCTATAACCACACCAGGTGAGCAATATTCCAGGCGGTGGTGGGTTCACACCGTACTATCCTAGGTCTTGTGATTATTCCAGACACGGAACTTGTCTATTTGTGGAGGTCCTGCGGGCGCACGTAGTGCATGCAGACTATGCAATGATGTTTCTTTTCTGATCTCTTTTGAGGTACACAGTGGAATCGATGGGTATCCAGAAACTGCGGAGGATACTGACCAAAGGAACTCTGAAGTGTGACCTGTACAAGGACTTATTTTAGGACTTTTCTTTTTATGTGGAAGCACATAGGCTGAATTTTAATATGTAAACACAGGATGTTAAACTTATGTCTGCTTCAATGATAGCAGAAGTAGACACACTGCAGAGTTATTGCAGGATTTGTATCACCTGTAACAAAGAAATGTTTTTGGCAGCACGGTGGCGTAGTGGTTAGCGCTCTCGCCTTGCAGCGCTGGGTCCCCCAGTTCAAAGCCCAACCAGGGTACTATCTGCACAGAGTTTGTATGTTCTTCCTGTGTCTGCGTGGGTTTCCTCCAGGCAGTCTGGTTTCCTCCCACATCCTGAAAGCAGACAGTTAGTTGGCTCCCCCCCAAAAATTGACCATAGACTACGATACATACAGTACACGATACATACATAGACATATGACTATGATAGGGATTTGATTCTGAGCTCCTCTGAGGGACAGTTAAAGTGACAAGACAAAATACTCTGTACAGCGCTGTGGAAGATGTCAGCGCTATATAAATGCTAAATATTAATAAGATGTTTTTCTATAAAGGTAATTATGCTGTTGCTTATCTTTTAGAGCAGAGAGGAAGTTCTGAGTTCAGGTCCCCTATAATGATGCAAGGTGGGGGGAGGGGGTTATCTCGGGGTTAATTACTTACCTGATCAGCTGAAATTCAAGCATTTAGGCGATCACTCTGCACCCCTCAGTGCAGCCGTGGCAGGGATTTTATTATAAGTTTAGCCAAGGTTCTGGCTACCACCATCTACCCCAGATCAGCAGCCTTGGCCTAACTGGTAGCTGCCAAGCTAAGGGTGGGCCCAGGCGGAGGTTTACGAAGGGCTTTGGAAGACTTTGGAAACATGGCCGCGAATGCGTTCCCGAGGAGGGGGTGGAGCATCGCCTGAGTCCTTATTACGCCGGATCATGTAAGTAATTAAACCTGAGACCGCCCCCTTCCCAGGCTTGCATTACTTAGACAGGACCTGACATAACAGGCTCTGCCTGCATTCTTTAAAGGGAAAATCCACTTTTAGCTATAAAACTGCCATTAAAGCGAAGGTTCAGGGACAGTTGGTAAAAAATAAAAATCCGAATCCACTTACCTGGGGCTTCCTCCAGCCCGTGGCAGGCAGGACGTGCCCTCGGCGCCGCTCCGCAGGCTCCCGGTGGTCTCCGGTGGCCGACCCGACCTGGCCAGAACTACTGAGCCTGCGCAGAACTACTGAGAACTACTGAGCCTGCGCAGTACAGCCCGGAGGACGTCTGATGACGTCAGCGCGCCGGCGTGGAACGCACAATGGAGCGCAGAAGAGGCCCGACCTGGCCGCCGGCCTGGCCAGGTCGGGTCGGCCACCGGAGACCACCGGGAGCCTGCGGAGCGGCGCCGAGGGCACCTCCTGCCTGCCACGGGCTGGAGGAAGCCCCAGGTAAGTGGATTCGGATTTTTATTTTTTACCAACTGTCCCTGAACCTTCCCTTTAACGTAAATACTTGAATCTTTGAACTTAAACATTAGAAACATTAAACTGTGACTATGGTAGGACATTAGACTATGACTATGGTAGGATTAGAGTGTGAGCTCCTCTGAGGACAGTCAGTGACATGACTATGTACTACGTAATGTGCTGCAGGAGATGTCAGTGCTATATAAATACATCATAGTAATATGGTAGGACATTAGACTATGACTATGGTAGGATTAAAGTGTGAGCTCCTCTGAGGACAGTCAGTAACATGACTATGTACTCTGTAAAGTGCTGCAGAAGATGCCAGTGCTATATAAATACATAATAATAATATGGCAGGACATTAGACTATGACTATGGTAGGATTAGATTGTGAGCTCCTCTGAGGACAGTCAGTGACATGACTATGTACTCTGTAATGTGCTGCAGAAGATGTCAGTGCTATATAAATACATAATAATAATATGGTAGGACATTACACTATGACTATGGTAGGATTAGAGTGTGAGCTCCTCTGAGGACAGTCAGTGACATGACTATGTACTCTGTAATGTGCTGCAGAAGATGTCAGTGCTATATAAATACATGATAATAATATGGTAGGACATTAGACAATGACTATGGTAGGATTAGATTGTGAGCTCCTCTGAGGACAGTCAGTGACATGACTATGTACTCTGTAATGTGCTGCAGAAGATGTCAGTGCTATATAAATACATAATAAAATGGTAGGACATTAGACTATGACTATGGCAGGATTAGAGTGTGAGCTCCTCTGAGGACAGTCAGTGACATGACTATGTACTCTGTAATGTGCTGCAGAAGATGTCAGTGCTATATAAATACATAATAATATGGTAGGACATTAGACTATGACTATGGTGGGATTAGAGTGTGAGCTCCTCTGAAGACAGTCAGTGACATGCCTATGTACTCTGTAATGTGCTGCAGGAGATGTCAGTGCTATATAAATACATAATAATGATATGGTAGGACATTAGACTATGACTATGGTAGGATTAGAGTGTGAGCTCCTCTGAGGACAGTCAGTGACATGACTATGTACTCTTTAATGTGCTGCAGAAGATGTCAGTGCTATATAAATACATAATAATATGGTAGGACATTAGACTATGACTATGGTGGGATTAGAGTGTGAGCTCCTCTGAAGACAGTCAGTGACATGCCTATGTACTCTGTAATGTGCTGCAGGAGATGTCAGTGCTATATAAATACATAATAATAATATGGTAGGACATTACACTATGACTATGGTAGGATTAGACTGTGAGCTCCTCTGAGGACAGTCAGTGACATGACTATGCACTCTGTAATGTGCTGCAGGAGATGTCAGTGCTATATACATACATAATAATAATATGGTAGGACATTACGCTATGACTATGGTAGGATTAGATTGTGAGCTCCTCTGAGGACAGTCAGTGACATGACTATGTACTCTGTAAAGTGCTGCAGAAGATGTCACTGCTATATAAATACATAATAATAATATGGGAGGACATTACACTATGACTATGGTAGGATTAGAGTGTGAGCTCCTCTGAGGACAGTCAGTGACATGACTATGTACTCTGTAATGTGCTGCAGGAGATGTCAGTGCTATATACATACATAATAATAATATGGTAGGACATTAGACTATGACTATGGTAGGATTAGAGTGTGAGCTCCTCTGAGGACAGTCAGTGACATGACTATGTACTCTGTAATGTGCTGCAGAAGATGTCAGTGCTATATAAATACATAATAATAATATGGTAGGACATTACACTATGACTATGGTAGGATTAGAGTGTGAGCTCCTCTGAGGACAGTCAGTGACATGACTATGTACTCTGTAATGTGCTGCAGAAGATGTCAGTGCTATATAAATACATAATAATAATATGGTAGGACATTAGACATATGACTATGGTAGGATTAGAGTGTGAGCTCCTCTGAGGACAGTCAGTGACAGGACTATGTACTCTGTAATGTGCTGCAGGAGATGTCAGTGCTATATACATACATAATAATAATATGGTAGGACATTAGACTATGACTATGGTAGGATTAGTGTGTGAGCTCCTCTGAGGACAGTCAGTGACATGACTATGTACTCTGTAATGTGCTGCAGAAGATGTCAGTGCTATATAAATACATAATAATAATATGGTAGGACATTACACTATGACTATGGTAGGATTAGAGTGTGAGCTCCTCTGAGGACAGTCAGTGACATGACTATGTACTCTGTAATGTGCTGCAGAAGATGTCAGTGCTATATAAATACATAATAATAATATGGTAGGACATTAGACATATGACTATGGTAGGATTAGAGTGTGAGCTCCTCTGAGGACAGTCAGTGACAGGACTATGTACTCTGTAATGTGCTGCAGGAGATGTCAGTGCTATATACATACATAATAATAATATGGTAGGACATTAGACTATGACTATGGTAGGATTAGAGTGTGAGCTCCTCTGAGGACAGTCAGTGACATGACTATGCACTCTGTAATGTGCTGCAGAAGATGTCAGTGCTATATAAATACATAATAATAATATGGTAGGACATTACACTATGACTATGGTAGGATTAGAGTGTGAGCTCCTCTGAGGACAGTCAGTGACATGACTATGTACTCTGTAATGTGCTGCAGAAGATGTCAGTGCTATATAAATACATAATAATAATATGGTAGGACATTACGCTATGACTATGGTAGGATTAGATTGTGAGCTCCTCTGAGGACAATCAGTGACATGACTGTGTACTCTGTACAGTGCTGCAGAAGATGTCAGTGCTATATAAATACATAATAATAATATGGTAGGCCATTATACTATGGCTATGGTAGTATTAGAGTGTGAGTTCCTCTGAGGACAGTCAGTGACATGACTATGTACTCTGTAATGTGCTGCAGAAGATGTCAGTGCTATATAAATATGTAATAATATGGTAGGACATTAGGCTATGACTATGGTAGGATTAGATTGTGAGCTCCTCTGAGGACAGTCAGTGACATGACTATGTACTCTGTACAGTGCTGCAGAAGATGTCAGTGCTATATAAATACATAATAATAATATGGTAGGCCATTATACTATGGCTATGGTAGTATTAGAGTGTGAGTTCCTCTGAGGACAGTCAGTGACATGACTATGTACTCTGTAAAGTGCTGCAGAAGATGTCAGTGCTATATAAATACATAATAATATGGTAGGACATTAGACCATGATAGGATTAGAGTGTGAGCTCCTCTGAGGACAGTCAGTGACATGACTATGTACTCTGTACAGTTCTGCAGGAGATGTCAGTGCTATATAAATACATAATAATAATATGGTAGGACATTAGACTATGGCTATGGTAGGATTAGAGTGGGAGCTCCTCTGAGGACAGTCAGTGACATGACTATGTACTGTGTGAAGTGCTGCAGAAGATGCCAGTGCTATATACAAGGCAGTTCCTTGGCTAAATTGCACCCAGGGCGAAGGTGTAAAAATGTAAAGAAAAACCGTGGCTTGAGTGAAACCGCTTGTTTCTGTTCCTTAATAAACAGACGCACAGCTATGTCATTTCCAGTACGAGGCAGAAGAGCAAGGAGAGAGGGTAGTTATGTGCCAAGGCCAGGTGCCTAGTGGAGACGCACTCTACTTACATAGATATATTACTTGCTGCTCCTTTAATGTTAATATTACCCGTCTCAGATATTGATCTATCAATATCGCATCTCAACTTTAATGTCCATTTCCACGGAAAATCTTCAATCTGTGTTATATGAATGAAAAAAGCTGATTTGTGAGCGGCCAGTGAGAGCAGCGGCGATTACGCTCGCTGGGGACCTGGAAGACAGATGACTTCTGCGCGACCTTCATCATTTACACCCAGCTTTTAAGGGCTGTACTTAGTCTTACTTATTGTTCCTCCTCTCAGAAGACAAGCAGCCTCCACGGCGCTCACACTGACCTGTTTTTTCACCGGAACAAAGTTAAGTCACCTGGCTGATTGTTAGTACTTCAAGTGTACCTCCCAAAAATCCAAAATGAAAAAGAGTGACAGTCCCGGAGGGATGAGTGAGTCATGCACTTGAGGGACACCCGAGGTGACATGTGACATGATGAGATAGACATGGGTATGTACAGTGCCTAGCACACTAATAACTATGCTGTGTTCCTTTTTTTCTTTCTCTGTCTGAAAGAGTTAAATGTCAGGTATGCAGGGCTGTTTCTAGGCTAAAATGCACCCGGGGGAAGGGTGTAAAAATGCCCCCCCTCCCTGCGGAGCCAGGTATAGGTGCCCGCAGTATAGGTAAGCCAGGCCTAGTTGCATTCAGTATAGGTCCCCCCAGTATAGGTAGCCAGGATTAGGTACCCCAGTATAGGTAGCCAGCTATAGGTCCCCCCCAGTATAGGTAGCCAGGCATAGGTGCCCCCAGTATAGGTTAGCTAGGTAGGTGCCTCCAGTTTGGCTAGCCAGTATAGTTGCCCCCAGTAAAGGTTAGATAGGTAGGTGCCCCCAGTACAGGTTAGCTAGGTGGGTGCCTCTAATATAGATAGTCAGAATACAGTGGGTTGCAAAAGTATTCGGCTCCCTTGAAGTTTTCCACATTTTGTCACATTACTGCCACAAACATGAATCAATTTTATTGGAATTCCACGTGAAAGACCAATACAAAGTGGTGTACACGTGAGAAGTGGAACAAAAATCATACATGATTCCAAACATTTTTTACAAATCAATAACTGCAAAGTGGGGTGTGCGTAATTATTCGGCCCCCTGAGTCAATACTTTGTAGAACCACCTTTTGCTGCAATTACAGCTGCCAGTCTTTTAGGGTATGTCTCTACCAGCTTTGCACATCTAGAGGCTGAAATCCTTGCCCATTCTGCTTTGCAAAACAGCTTCAGCTCAGTTAGATTAGATGGACAGCGTTTGTGAACAGCAGTTTTCAGATCTTGCCACAGATTCTCGATTGGATTTAGATCTGGACTTTGAATGGGCCATTCTAACACATGGATATGTTTTGTTTTAAACCATTCCATTGTTTCCCTGGCTTTATGTTTAGGGTCAATCACAAGAAAATGTATGCGTGCTCTACACCAAGCTTAACCCTTTCAAGTCTAGCTTTGCAAATCTGGCTAAAATGACTTACCATGAGACATGCTCACGCAGAAATGCATCTGCTTTCGCATGCCAAACTTTGCAGGGTCAAAAACCAATACCGCGAAGCGGTTGCCCTGCGGGAATTAGTTCATGCTATACAGCACTATCCAGGAGCGCCTCGGGGAGGCTTCCCATTGCCCCCCTCTTTTCTTTGGAGGCAAGTGGTGAGTGGCTTGTTTTAGGAGGTGAGAGCCCTGGAGCTGGCTATTTGCGCCTGTCCTCCCCTTATGTGTCGCGCCCAGGTTATGCGCATATAGCAGAACGCAATGGACGTTAAGGTAAGTGCCTGTTTTTAATCTTGGGAGGTGTGTGCGGGCGGCTCTTCCCGGCGCTGGCCACGCTGGGAAGATCGCCTGCACCCCCCAGCCTCCACCTCCGAGGTGCCGCTGTGTGGGTTCCAGGCGGTGAGAGAGCCTGGGACCCCCGCGGCCCCCCGGTTGTATGGGGGCAATGGAAAGCCTCCTCGTGGCGCCCCTGGATCGTGCTATGTAGCATGAACTAATTCCCGCAGGGCGATTGTTTTGCGGTTTTTGGTTTTTGACCCTGCATATTTAGGCATGCGAAAGATTAGCCAATAGGCCAAATTTGCAAGCCAGATTTGTCAGGTTCACTTGGTTGATGCACACATTTTCTCTCTGTTGTAATTAGCATTTATGTTTAGGGTCGTTGTCCTGCTGGAAGATGAACCTCCGCCCCAGTCTCAAGTCTTTTGCAGACTCCAAGAGGTTTTCTTCCAAGATTGCCCTGTATTTGGCTCCATCCATCTTCCCATCAACTCTGACCAGCTTCCCTGTCCCTGCTGAAGAGAAGCACTCCCAGAGCATGATGCTGCCACCCCCATATTTGACAGTGGGGATGGTGTGTTCAAAGTGATGTGCAGTGTTAGTTTTCTGCCACACATAGCATTTTGCATTTTGGCCAAAAAGTTCCATTTTGGTCGCATCTGACGAGAGCACCTTCTTCCACATGGTTGCTGTGTCCCCCACATGGCTTGTGGCAAACTGCAAACAGGATTTCCTATGCTTTTCAGTTAACAATGGCTTTCTTCTTGCCACTCTTTCATAAAGGCCATCTTTGTGCAGTGCACAACTAAAAGTTGTCCTATGGACAGATTCCCCCACCTGAGCTGTAGATCTCTGCAGCTCGTCCAGAGTCACCATGGGCCTCTTGACTGCATTTCTGATTAGCGCTCTCCTTGTTCGGCCTGTGAGTTTAGGTGGACGGCCTTGCCTTGGTAGGTTTACATTTGTGCCATACTCCTATTTCTGAATGATCGCTTGAACAGTGCTCCGTGGGATGTTCAAGGCTTTGGAAATCTTTTTGTAGCCTAAGCCTGCTTTAAATTTCTCAATAAATGTATCCCTGACCTGTCTGGTGTGTTCTTTGGACTTCATGGTGTTGTTGCTCCCAAGATTCTCTTAGACAACCTCTGAGGCTGTCACAGAGCAGCTGTATTTGTACTGACATTAGATTACACACATGTGCACTCTATTTAGTCATTAGCACTCATCAGGCAATGTCTATAGGCAACTGACTGCACTCAGATCAAAGGGGGCCGAATAATTACGCACACCCCACTTTGCAGTTATTTATTTGTAAAAAATGTTTGGAATCATGTATGATTTTCGTTCCACTTCTCACGTGTACAGCACTTTGTGTTGGTCTTTCATGTGAAATTCCAATAAAATTGATTCATGTTTGTGGCAGTAATATGACAAAATGTGGAAAACTTCAAGGGGGCCGAATACTTTTGCAAGCCACTGTAGTTGCCCCCAGCACAGGTTAGATAGGTGCCCCCAGAACAGGTTAGCTAGGTGGGTGCCTCTAATATAGGTAGCCAGAATAGTTGCCCCCAGCATAGGTTAGATAGGTAGGTGCCCCCGGTATAGGTTAGTTAGGTAGGTGCCTCCATTATAGGTAGCCAGTATAGTTGCCACCAGTATAGGCTAGCTAGCTAGGTAGGTGCCCCCAATACAGGTTAGATAAGTGGGTGCCCCCAGTATAGGTTAGATAGGTAGCTGCCCCCAGTATAGGTTAGATAGGTAGCTGCCCCCCCAGTATAGGTTAGATTAGGTAGGTGCCCCCCCCCCCCCCAGTATAGGTTAGATAGGTAGCTGCCCCCCAGTATAGGTTAGATAGGTAGCTGCCCCCCAGTATAGGTTAGATAGGTAGCTGCCCCCCAGTATAGGTTAGATTAGGTAGGTGCCCCCCAGTATAGGTTAGATAGGTAGCAGCACCCCAGTGTAGGTTAGATAGGTATGTGCCCCCCAGTATAGGTTAAATTAGGTAGTTGCCCCCAGTATAGGTTAGATAGGTAGCTGCCCCCCAGTATAGGTTAGATAGGTAGGTGCCCCCCAGTATAGGTTAGATTAGGTAGGTGCCTTCCAATATAGGTTAGATAGGTAGCTGCCCTCCAGTATAGGTGAGGTAGGTAGGTGCCCCCTCATAATGGAGGGGGGGAGCCGCAGCCGCGGGGAGGGCAGCCCGACCTCTCCCGCCTTTCCTCTCCCCGGGCTGCCCTCCGTGCTCCCCCCTCAGATACAGAGTAATTGCAGCAGGAAGCGCTGTATACAACTTACCTCCCTGCATTCCAATCGCCACTGGTCTCCTCCAGCGGCAAAGGAGCGGCGATTGGAACCAGGGAGGCGAGTAGCTGTATACAGCGCTTCCCTGCACTAACTGCAGTCAGAGGGGGGAACTCGGAGGGGGCCCGGGGAGAGGAAGGGAGGGAGAAGTCGGGCTTCCCTCCCCGCGGCTGCGGCTCCCTCCTCCATTACAGCGCCCCCCTCCCTCAGCGCGGCCGCTCGGGCCACACGGCCCTAGAAACGGGCCTGCAGGTATGTAAGTGGCAGTTCCTGTCTGAGTCAGGAATGGGTCAGACTACAGAGTGACCCTCACTGATAAGAAATTCCAACTATAAAACACTTTCCTAGCAAAAAATGGCTTCTGAGAGCAGGAAAGAGATACACAGGGTCAACAGTTCATAAATTTTAGCTCTGGCATACATCAAATGCATTGTGGTTGAGCAAAAACAATAAAACAGTAAAAACTTAAAAAGTAGATTTAAATATAGAATAAAACTGTGGAATATGGTTTTTAGGAGAAGGAAGATAGATACAATTGTTTATTTCATTATTTTATTTTTACATCAGATGTCCACAGAGAAAGGTGGATGTGGCTAAATAGCTGTGATGTAAAAGATGTCTAATAGATAATAGATGAAATATACACAACATAAACTGTGATACTGACAGGCTATTAGGTACTCAGAGGGGAAGCAGGAAATCTGGGCACCTGCGGCTAAGGGACGATTTGGGCATCCCGTAGGCGCTAATGCAAATATCGGCTATTGGGCGCCCAAAACAGAATTTTGTCTACCCGACAAATAGCAGGCATCGGGCTCGTTTAACCAGAATTTTTCATTTTTGAAAAATGGAGCAATATCGTTTTTTAAAATTATCATTTTGAAATTTGTCAGTTTGAAAATGTATAGGGTTAGGAAGTGAGAGTAATAGGATGGAGGAGGCTACCCATTAAAAATGATTTTTGTCTATAAATCAGCTGGAGGTAGGAGGAATAGCTCTTATGATAGAGCTCTTCCGCAGGCTCTCCCAGCTGCAGAGTTATTTATAAAAATAAATAAATCATTTCTTGACCTGAGGAAGCAGACAGGGACCCATGAAACGCGGTGTCTTTTTAAGGTGCTTAATAAAATAACTTATTTATCTTTTTAAAGCTTTTACCTTCCTTATAGGAGCTAATTCTTCTACCAGACCATTTTGAAACAAATAAACATTTTGATTGGGTTGCCCCCTTCCTTTATCTTCAGTTTGAATAATAATTTAAGCATTAGCCAGAACAGTACCGTTGGAACCTGTGGGATCATTAGCTCATTATAAATGCACGATTGACGGGGGGGGGGGCAATGTGGGGTCGATGTTAACAATTTTCAGACATGGAGCATAATTCTCGGATGACAATGAGAGAACCTCGCTGGGAAATAATCTACAGCAACTTTTGGCTCCAGTTGTCTGTTAGGCATTATTTAAAAGTGTTAATTAATTAGGAGTAAAAAGACGTCCCTTGGAAATGCAGCGAGGAGTGGGCGGCAGCTGCTGCCGCTAATTGAGAATACCAGACGTATGTATAAACTGCCGGCTTAATATAATTACTGCAGGTTTAAAAGGTGATCCAAACAGTGTTTCTCTGAGCGAGGATTGGAATGGATGTGCTGGGATTATTCCAGGCAGTTGCCTTGGTTAAAGCACCACTCCGGGCCAAAATGTTTTTCTAGTTCAGCGCAGCATCTAGCTATTATTCGATTAGCGGATACTGAATATACCTTGCCTAAACATACAGGTCTGAGGTGGAGCAGTTAATAGTAGCACGGCCCAAAATGGGAAGTGGCACCTGCTAAATAGCGGACGACTATTTATGGCCTAGGGATGGGTCAGGTTATTAATTGCAGGGAGGGGGGAGGTTATTAGTTGCCCGGTGAGGGGGGTTTAGTTGCCCGAGGAGGTTATTAGTTGCACAGTGGGAGGGTATAAGTTGCCTGGGGGGGGGGGGGTGGTTATTTGTTGCCTTGGGAAAGTTATTAGTTGCCAGTTGGAAGGGTTATTAGTTGGAGGGGTTATTAGTTGCCCAGGGGGAGGGTATAAGTTGCCTGGGGAAGGTTATTAGTTACCAGTTGGTAGGGTTATTAGTTGCCCGGGGAGGGGGGGGGGGGGTTATTAGTTGCCTGGGAAGGGGAGTGATATTTGTTTCCTGGGGGAAGGTTATTAGTTACCAGTTGGCAGGGTTATTAGTTGGAGGGGTTATTAGTTGCCCAGGGGGAGGGTATCCGTTGCCTGGCTGGTATGGGGGGGGGGGGTCATTAGTTGCCTGGGGAGGGGAGTGTTATTTGTTTCCTGGGGGAAGGTTATTAGTTGGAGGTAAGACTGATCCTTATTATTATTACTGCCTTTTACACTCACACTGGGGTGCCTCCTCCCACCCTGTACAGTCTAGTCCCCTTTTCAGGGGTTATCCCTGCAGCCAATGGTTCCAGTGGACCTTTGGTTGCAGTGCGACCCAAGTCCGGAAGAGGACTTTCCATTCGACTGAAGACGGAATGGGAAGCAGTGGGAATCAGTGATGTTGGAAAGGGAGGGAATAGGAAGCAGTGGGGATCAGTGATGGCAGAGAGGGAGGGAATAGGAAGCAGTGGGGATCAGTGATGGCAGAGAGGGAGGGAATAGGAAGCAGTGGGGATCAGTGATGGCAGAGAGGGAGGGAATAGGAAGCAGGGGGATCAGTGATAGTAGAGAGGGAGGGAATAGGAAGCAGTGGGGATCAGTGAAGTCGGAGAGGGAGAGAATAGGAAGCAGTAGGGATCAGTGATGGCAGAGAGGGAGGGAATAGGAAGCAGTGGGGATCAGTGATTGTAGAGAGGGAGGGAATAGGAAGCAGTGGGCATCAATGACGGCAGAGAGGGAGGGAATAGGAAGCAGAGGGGGATAAGTGATGGCAGAGAGGGAGGGAATAGGAAGCAGTGGGCATCAGTGATGGCAGAGAGGGAGGGAATAGGAAGCAGTGGGCATCAATGATGGCAGAGAGGGAAGGAATAGGTAGCAGTGGGGATCAGTGATAGCAGAGAGGGAGGGAATATGAAGCAGTGGGGATCAGTGATGGTAGAGAGGGAGGGAATAGGAAGCAGTGGGGATCAGTGATGGTAGAGAGGGAGGGAATAGGAAGCAGTGGGGATCAGTGATGGCAGAGAGGGAGGGAATAGGAAGCAGTGGGCATCAATGATGGCAGAGAGGGAGGGAATAGGAAGCAGAGGGGGATCAGTGATGGCAGAGAGGGAGGGAATAGGAAGCAGTGGGCATCAGTGATGGCAGAGAGGCAGGGAATAGGAAGCAGTGGGCATCAATGATGGCAGAGAGGGAAGGAATAGGTAGCAGTGGGGATCAGTGATAGCAGAAAGGGAGGGAATAGGAAGCAGTGGGGATCAGTGATGGTAGAGAGGGAGGGAATAGGAAGCAGTGGGGATCAGTGATGGCAGAGAGGGAGGGAATAGGAAGCAGTGGGGATCAGTGATGGTAGAGAGGGAGGGAATAGGAAGCAGTGGGGATCAGTGATTGTAGAGAGGGAGGGAATAGGAAGCAGTGGGGATCAGTGATTGTAGAGAGGGAGGGAATAGGAAGCAGTGGGCATCAATGATGGCAGAGAGGGAGGGAATAGGAAGCAGTGGGCATCAATGATGGCAGAGAGGGAGGGAATAGGAAGCAGTGGATCAGTGATGGCAGAGAGGGAGGGAATAGGAAGCAGTGTGGGATCAGTGATGGCAGAGAGGGAGGGAATAGGAAGCAGTGGGGATCAATGATGGTAGAGAGGGAGGGAATAGGAAGCAGTGGGGATCAGTGATGGCAGAAAGGGAGGGAATAGGAAGCAGTGGGGATCAGTGATGGTAGAGAGGGAGGGAATAGGAAGCAGTGGGGATCAGTGATGGCAGAGAGGGAGGGAATAGGAAGCAGTGGGGATCAGTGATGGCAGAGAGGGAGGAAAGAGGAAGCAGTGGGGATCAGTGATGGTAGAGAGGGAGGGAATAGGAAGCAGTGGGGATCAGTGATGGCAGAGAGGGAGGGAATAGGAAGCAGTGGGGATCAGTGATGGCAGAGAGGGAGGAAAGAGGAAGCAGTGGGGATCAGTGATGGCAGAGAGGGAGGAAAGAGGAAGCAGTGGGGATCAGTGATAGTAGAGAGGGAGGGAATAGGAAGCAGTGGGGATCAGTGATGGCAGAGAGGGGGGGGGGTAGGAAGCAGTGGGGATCAGTGATAGTAGAGAGGGAGGGAATAGGAAGCAGTGTGGGATCAGTGAAGGCAGAGAGGGAGGAAAGAGGAAGCAGTGGGGATCAGTGATGGTAGAGAGGGAGGGAATAGGAAGCAGTGGGGATCAGTGATGGCAGAGAGCGAGGGAATAGGAAGCAGTGGGGATCAGTGATGGTAGAGAGGGAGGGAATAGGAAGCAGTGGGGATCAGTGATGGCAGAGAGGGAGGGAATAGGAAGCAGTGGGGATCAGTGATGGCAGAGAGGGAGGAAAGAGGAAGCAGTGGGGATCAGTGATGGCAGAGAGGGAGGAAAGAGGAAGCAGTGGGGATCAGTGATAGTAGAGAGGGAGGGAATAGGAAGCAGTGGGGATCAGTGATGGCAGAGAGGGGGGGAATAGGAAGCAGTGGGGATCAGTGATGGTAGAGAGGGAGGGAATAGGAAGCAGTGGGGATCAGTGATGGCAGAGAGGGAGGGAATAGGAAGCAGTGGGGATCAGTGAAGGCAGAGAGTGAGGAAAGAGGAAGCAGTGGGGATCCGTGATGGCAGAGAGGGAGGAAAGAGAAAGCAGTGGGGATCAGTGATAGTAGAGATGGAGGGAATAGGAAGCAGTGGGGATCAGTGATGGCAGAGAGGGAGGGGATAGGAAGCAGTAGGGATCGGTAAACGCAGAGAGGGAGGGAATAGGAAGCAGTGGGGATCAGTGATGGCAGAGAGGGAGGGAATAGGAAGCAGTGGGGATCAGTGATGGCAGAGAGGGAGGGATTAGGAAGCAGTGGGGATCAGTGATGGTAGAGAGGGAGGGATTAGGAAGCAGTGGGGATCAGTGTGTTATAAACTGTTCTAATCACCTTGCTTCGACACCATCGTCTCACAGACTGTGAGATCACTTGACTCTCCACACCGCAACCAGGATATAGACTTTCTCAGGCTTCTTCAATGTTTACGTTATTTATTCAGGAAACAGGAATACAGATAGATACATTCATCATATCCTAGCCATGCCAATCTTCATGTTGCATTACAAGCTCGTGATTAGACTCCCTGCTGGAGTCTATCAGGTACCTTCTTCCTAACTACGTTACACTAAACTACCTATGTACAGCATACATTATATCAGATTACAGAAAGGAAGAACATGCTTAGAAGTCGTCCCAGTCAGCCTTGCTAGCTAGTGCAGAAGGAAGAAGCAGCAGTAGAAGTGAGCTATCATAGCTCCCTCAGCCTTTAATACTGACTAGGAAAGAGTTAAATATGACATCATCTTCGCCACCCCCTAGACCAGATTATTGGTGGACTCACTCGTGGTGTCATCATACACACCTACTTGATTAATAATCAATGAGGCATTTGGCCTATATGCAGGACCGTGGATGTTTAGTAAACATGGCCAATGTTTTCTGTTCCTGTGGTTGAGGTCAGAGTAGTCCGATGGCCTTCTTTTAGGAACATGTTCTCAGTATCTGCGTGAGACCCTGAGATGCCTCTGCCTGCATCACAAAACCTCTATTTATTTTAAAGGCATACACTGCGGACAAGCCTTTTACATAAAACTCAGGCCAAGTAACTGAGGCCTACTTAAATTATAACAAGTGATGGTAGAGAGGGAGGGAATAGGAAGCAGTGGGGATCAGTGATGGTAGAGAGGGAAGGAATAGGAAGCAGTGGAGATCAGTGATGGCAGAGAGGGAGGGAATAGGAAGCAGTGGGGATCAGTGATGGCAGAGAGGGAGGGAATAGGAAGCAGTGGGGATCAGTGATGGCAGAGAGGGAGGGAATAGGAAGCAGTGGGGATCAGTGATGGTAGAGAGGGAAGGAATAGGAAGCAGTGGGGATCAGTGATGGCAGAGAGGGAGGGAATAGGAAGCAGTGGGGATCAGTGATGGTAGAGAGGGAGGGAATAGGAAGCAGTGGGGATCAGTGATGGTAGAGAGGGATGGAATAGGAAGTAGTGGGGGATCAGTGATGGCAGAGAGGGAAGGAATAGGAAGCAGTGGGGATCAGTGATGGAAGAGAGGGAGGGAATAGGAAGCAGTGGAGATCAATGATGGTAGAGAGGGAGGGAATAGGAAGCAGTGGGGATCAGCGATGGAAGAGAGGGAGGGAATAGGAAGCAGTGGAGATCAATGATGGTAGAGAGGGAGGGAATAGGAAGCAGTGGGGATCAGTGATGGTAGAGAGGGAGGGAATAGGAAGCAGTGGGGATCAGTGATGTCGGAGAGGGAGGGAATAGGAAGCAGTGGGGATCAGTGATGGCAGAGAGGGAGGGAATAGGAAGCAGGGGGGATCAGTGATGGCAGAGAGAGAGGGAATAGGAAGCAGGGGGGGATCAGTGATGGCAGAGAGAGAGGGATTAGGAAGCAAGGGGAATCAGTGATCACAGAGAGGGAGGAAATAGGAAGCAGTGGGGATCAGTGATAGTAGAGAGGGAAGCAATAGGAAGCAGTGGGGATCAGTGATGGCAGAGAGGGAGGGAATAGGAAGCAGGGGGAATCAGTGATTATATAGAGGGAGGGAATAGGAAGCAGGGGAAATCAGTGATTATAGAGAGGGAGGGAATAGGAAGCAGGGGAAATCAGTAATTATATAGAGGGAGGGAATAGGAAGCAGGGGAAATCAGTGATTATAGAGAGGGAGGGAATAGGAAGCAGGGGAAATCAGTGATGGCAGAGAGGGAGGTAATAGGAAGTAGTGGGAATCAGTGATGGCAGAGAGGGAGGGAGTAGGAAGCAGTGGGGATCAGTGAAGTCGGAGAGGGAGGGAATAGGAAGTAGTGGGGGATCAGTGATGGTAGAGAGGGAGGGAATAGGAAGCAGTGGGGATCAGTGATGGTAGAGAGGGAGGGAATAGGAAGCAGTGGGGATCAGTGATGGTAGAGAGGGAAGGAATAGGAAGCAGTGGGGATCAGTGATGGCAGAGAGAGAGGGATTAGGAAGCAGTGGGGATCAGTGATGGTAGAGAGGGAGGGAATAGGAAGCAGTGGAGATCAATGATGGTAGAGAGGGAGGGAATAGGAAGCAGTGGGGATCAGTGATGTCGGAGAGGGAGGGAATAGGAAGCAGTGGGGATCAGTGATGGCAGAGAGGGAGGGAATAGGAAGCAGGGGGGATCAGTGATGGCAGAGAGAGAGGGAATAGGAAGCAGGGGGGATCAGTGATGGCAGAGAGAGAGGGATTAGGAAGCAAGGGGAATCAGTGATCACAGAGAGGGAGGAAATAGGAAGCAGTGGAGATCAGTGATAGTAGAGAGGGAAGCAATAGGAAGCAGTGGGGATCAGTGATGGCAGAGAGGGAGGGAATAGGAAGCAGTGGGGATCAGTGATGGCAGAGAGGGAAGGAATAGGAAGCAGTGGGGATCAGTGATGGCAGAGAGAGAGGGATTAGGAAGCAGTGGGGATCAGTGATGGAAGAGAGGGAGGGAATAGGAAGCAGTGGAGATCAATGATGGTAGAGAGGGAGGGAATAGGAAGCAGTGGGGATCCGTGATGTCGGAGAGGGAGGGAATAGGAAGCAGTGGGGATCAGTGATGGCAGAGAGGGAGGGAATAGGAAGCAGGGGGGATCAGTGATGGCAGAGAGAGAGGGAATAGGAAGCAGGGGGGATCAGTGATGGCAGAGAGAGAGGGATTAGGAAGCAAGGGGAATCAGTGATCACAGAGAGGGAGGAAATAGGAAGCAGTGGGGATCAGTGATAGTAGAGAGGGAAGCAATAGGAAGCAGTGGGGATCAGTGATGGCAGAGAGGGAGGGAATAGGAAGCAGGGGGAATCAGTGATTATAGAGAGGGAGGGAATAGGAAGCAGGGGAAATCAGTGATTATAGAGAGGGAGGGAATAGGAAGCAGGGGAAATCAGTGATTATATAGAGGGAGGGAATAGGAAGCAGGGGAAATCAGTGATTATATAGAGGGAGGGAATAGGAAGCAGGGGAAATCAGTGATTATAGAGAGGGAGGGAATAGGAAGCAGGGGAAATCAGTGATGGCAGAGAGGGAGGTAATAGGAAGTAGTGGGAATCAGTGATGGCAGAGAGGGAGGGAGTAGGAAGCAGTGGGGATCAGTGAAGTCGGAGAGGGAGGGAATAGGAAGTAGTGGGGGATCAGTGATGGTAGAGAGGGAGGGAATAGGAAGCAGTGGGGATCAGTGATGGTAGAGAGGGAGGGAATAGGAAGCAGTGGGGATCAGTGATGGCAGAGAGGGAGGGATTAGGAAGCAGTGGGGATCAGTGATGGTAGAGAGGGAGGGAATAGGAAGCAGTGTGGATCAGTGATGGTAGAGAGGGAGGGAATAGGAAGCAGTGGGCATCAGTGATAGTAGAGAGGGAGGGAATAGGAAGCAGTGGGGATCAGTGATGGTAGAGAGGGAGGGAATAGGAAGCAGTGGGGATCAGCGATGGTAGAGAGGGAGGGAATAGGAAGCAGTGGGGATCAGCGATGGCAGAGAGGGAGGGAATAGGAAGCAGGGGGGATCAGTGATGGCAGAGAGAGAGGGAATAGGAAGCAGGGGGGATCAGTGATGGCAGAGAGAGAGGGATTAGGAAGCAAGGGGAATCAGTGATCACAGAGAGGGAGGAAATAGGAAGCAGTGGAGATCAGTGATAGTAGAGAGGGAAGCAATAGGAAGCAGTGGGGATCAGTGATGGCAGAGAGAGAGGGATTAGGAAGCAGTGGGGATCAGTGATGGAAGAGAGAGAGGGAATAGGAAGCAGTGGAGATCAATGATGGTAGAGAGGGAGGGAATAGGAAGCAGTGGGGATCAGTGATCTCGGAGAGGGAGGGAATAGGAAGCAGTGGGGATCAGTGATGGCAGAGAGGGAGGGAATAGGAAGCAGGGGGGATCAGTGATGGCAGAGAGAGAGGGAATAGGAAGCAGGGGGGATCAGTGATGGCAGAGAGAGAGGGATTAGGAAGCAAGGGGAATCAGTGATCACAGAGAGGGAGGAAATAGGAAGCAGTGGGGTTCAGTGATAGTAGAGAGGGAAGCAATAGGAAGCAGTGGGGATCAGTGATGGCAGAGAGGGAGGGAATAGGAAGCAGGGGGAATCAGTGATTATAGAGAGGGAGGGAATAGGAAGCAGGGGAAATCAGTGATTATAGAGAGGGAGGGAATAGGAAGCAGGGGAAATCAGTGATTATATAGAGGGAGGGAATAGGAAGCAGGGGAAATCAGTGATTATATAGAGGGAGGGAATAGGAAGCAGGGGAAATCAGTGATTATAGAGAGGGAGGGAATAGGAAGCAGGGGAAATCAGTGATGGCAGAGAGGGAGGTAATAGGAAGTAGTGGGAATCAGTGATGGCAGAGAGGGAGGGAGTAGGAAGCAGTGGGGATCAGTGAAGTCGGAGAGGGAGGGAATAGGAAGTAGTGGGGGATCAGTGATGGTAGAGAGGGAGGGAATAGGAAGCAGTGGGGATCAGTGATGGTAGAGAGGGAGGGAATAGGAAGCAGTGGGGATCAGTGATGGCAGAGAGGGAGGGATTAGGAAGCAGTGGGGATCAGTGATGGTAGAGAGGGAGGGAATAGGAAGCAGTGTGGATCAGTGATGGTAGAGAGGGAGGGAATAGGAAGCAGTGGGCATCAGTGATAGTAGAGAGGGAGGGAATAGGAAGCAGTGGGGATCAGTGATGGTAGAGAGGGAGGGAATAGGAAGCAGTGGGGATCAGCGATGGTAGAGAGGGAGGGAATAGGAAGCAGTGGGGATCAGCGATGGCAGAGAGGGAGGGAATAGGAAGCAGTGGGGATCAGTGATGGCAGAGAGGAAGGGAATAGGAAGCAGTGGGGATCAGTGATTACAGAGAGGGAGGGAATAGGAAGCAACAGAAGAATGAGAGGAAAAAATAGAATGGAGACAGAAGACATCCAGAAAAATATATGTTGAATACATTGTACCCAGAAGATCCGAAAGTATCTTGAACGTCAGATTAAAAGGCGTCTGACAGCTGCAGGCTCAGTGAACACTGGACCCAGGACTTTTTATAAATGGTGAAAATTACCATTAATGTTTCTGTAGTAAACACCAGGTGCAAAAAACAAAAACATAAACCGCAGCAGTGATCAATGGATAATCTGAACGACCATTTATGGCGCCTCCACCGCTGCAAAAAACGTTATTCCCCTTTATTAAAGACAGATTGGAACGTTTAACCCATCACTGCCCAATCACTAGATACTTTGTGAAGTGCAGTTGATGGCAGTCCTGATGTACTTGTGTCATCCCCGATCTCCGGGGTCCCGCCCACGCCTCGCACAAGACGCCAGAATGGCCGTAAGCCACAGTCACTGAAAGCGGCAAAGACGGCTTTTGATAAAAACCTATAGAGGGGATTACAGTTGGTAAACGAGAGCAGCGCCGGTCCCCGCTGCACAGATGTATTCAGAATGAGCGGCGCTGGCTGCAGCTGTGTTTGTACTCTCGCACGCGCAACAAAAGGCCCGCGCATCTCTCCTTTCATCGCCAGATTACCCTGAAACGCGGGCAGGTAAGCTGGAAGTAAACGGCGTTATTTTAGCCATTTGTTTGTGCGCTGGCGGCATGAAAAGCCCCGTATAATTTCCATGTTATCTCCCCCTCTCATACCAGCCTTCCTACAACAGTTTAATAGAATGCGAGCGAGTGGAATACGGCCGGGCTATTCAGAATGGAGAGCCGCTTATATCGCGGACTCACGATGGTATAGAAAGTGTAGGGATTACCGCCTTGGCAGCCCACGCAGATGCCATTGGTTGTTTTGTGGCAGCAGCGCTGGCTGTGTGTTTGGCGAATGAAGGAATAGCTATGGTACAACAGTCCTGTGCAGAGGAGAGCTGTGATGGGACAAGGGAGGTGCTGACGCTGACGCTCGGCCAAACGCTGTCAGGATGACCCCCATCTCTGTTTACCAACCAGTATTCAGGAAACAGACATGCTTCAATGGCTTGGCTTTAGCAGGGCCGTTTTTAGCCTTTTTGTCACCCCAGGCAAAAAGTCCTGTGACCTCTCCCTCTCCCCCCCCCCAAAAAAAACCGCACACAGTATAAACCATGTGCTGTATAGGGTGGATGCCTAATACAGGGAGTCCCTGAGATACAAACAACCCGCCGATCCATTTCGTTGCACACCCCCTTCCTGCACTCCCCCAGCTTAGTGTGTAAATGCAGAGTATAGCGCAGCAGAAGCTGTGCTCTCACCTCTCTGCTGGAGTCCAGTGCTGTGCTTCCGCCTCTCTGCTCACTGCTCACCCTAGTGTCCAGCATCCCCTACCGCATGTAGCATGATTACATGCTACATGAGGAGACTGAGGTTCCAGCACTAGAGGGAGCAGGAGACAGACAGACCACAGAGCCACAACACTGGACTCCGGCCTAGGAGGTGAGAGCACAGCTTCTGCTGCCCTATACTCTGCATTTACATACTGGGTTGGGGGAGTGCAGTAAGGAGACTGGGATAGATAGTGGCACAAGGGGACGGAAGGAGCTTATGCATGGTGGGACAGAAGGATGAACAGGGGCACAGAGGTAGCACAAGGGAATAGGAGGCACAGGGGGACAGAATCAGGCACAAAGGGGGACAGAAGGAGGAATGGGGGCAGAGGAAGGCACAAGGAGACAGAAGGAGGCATGAAGGACAGAAGGAGGAACAAATTGGGGGACAGAAGCAGGCACAATGGGGGACAGAAGGAGTCACAAAGGGGGACAGAAGGAAGCAGAGTAGGACTAGAGGAGGAACAGGGGGATAGAAAGAAGCACAGGGAGACAGAAGGAGGCACAGTACACAAGTGAGCAGAGGTGTCACAGGGGCACTGAGGCACAAGAAGACAAAATGAGGAACAAAGGGGGACAGAAGGAGGCACAGGGGGACAGAAGAAGGCACCAGGAGATAGGAGGAACAAAGGGGTACAGAAGGAGGTGCAAAGGTGGACAGAAGGAGACATAGGGGGGAGAGGTGGCACAGGGGGACACAGTGGCAGCTGCCTGCAACTTACACTATCCGGACCTTGTGATGTCTGCTCTCCAGACAGTCAGGGTGAGTAGTGACACCTGGTGCAGCACATCACTGAAAAAGGGGCGCTCCATGGTGCATGAATCCAAATTTTAATGAGCGATAAAATGTAATGCACTTATAAAATGTGGGCGGGTTTCTCACTTATCAATAGATTCTAGTGGAGCAGACACTGTCACCTCACAGCCTGCGGTGTTTCCCTCTCACAGCACCGTGGCCTGCAGGGCTGGTGTCCGGATGGACCGGACATGCGGGTGTCAGCAGGTTGGGCGGGTCCTAGCTCCTCAATAATGAGAATTTCATATCAAAATGAAATGTATTATGTACTGGCAACGCGTTTCGTGAGTCTGAGACCACTTCCTCAGGCCAATTCAATCGTAGTGACTGACAACACACTTGATAAAGCCAGGCATAGAGCACTCAGACAAGCAAAATGTGCTGCCAGTGCATAATACATTTCATTTCTTATATGACGTTGTCAATATTGAGGCACGTAGGAGCTGGACCTGCCCACCCTGCCGAAACACGGAAGTCCCACCCCATCCAGACAGTGATGCGAAAGGGAAACACCACAGGCTGTAAGGAAACAGTAGAAGCTACACACAGTGTGGTGTGAACGCAATCGCCAACAATCAATGGTTATTGCATTGAGATAACCTCTGGCATTTATCTCAATGTGGGTCGCGGTGGATCCCGGCAGTAAATGTTGAGGAGGAGGGATGCCGGCAGTCACTGTCTGAGCCGGCCTTGCAGGAATGGAATTGATTGCAAGCTCTTGCGTCACGCATATGGGCCAGTATTTCAGACCAGCACGCAGCGGGTCCTTTAACACTGGGGGCTCACCGACATCCTGTCTATTCTCCGGGTGCTGGGATGCTGTGCAGGCCTCCACAACAGATGGATGCACACAGCTCAGCACAACACAATCCATTCTCATAATTTAATTTGCTCATTACACAACATTCCCGCTGCAAATGCACAGCCAGTAATGTAATAAGTGCTTTATTGTCTCATCCGCTAACAATCTGATGTGCTTAGTTATGTCTGTGCCTTTCAGTCTGTTATCACACGCGCCATCCCTGACAGTGCGGGCAGGAATACCAGGCACGGCCGGGCTCGGGGGAGCGCTGGTATTCGGGATGGAAGGTGGGGAGGAAGCTCTGAGGTTTAGGTAAAAAATAGATTCCAGCCTTGGAAGATAAGTGATGATTATACCGTAAAACCAAAAGACAATCAGCAATATCCAGGGTCGTAACTAGAAACCCTGCAAAACTTTGGATGGGGCCCCCTTCTGCCAGGACAGAGCACTCGGGGAGAGGTAGAGAGGTTGGGGGCTGGACGTTGTACAGAAATGCCTGCTGCAAACTGAATAGGGACTGTCTACAATTCTTTGTCTGCAAAACTTTGTATGATTCATTATCAGTGGCTGAGCAGATGTAGTCATTAGAACAATTGTGCAGAGAGCAGAATGTTTTTTTTCTCCTTGCCCTTAGTTGTCAGTCTCTCAGGATGGGGCCCCCTGTGGCTTCTGGGCCCTTGCAGGGTCTATTGTTACGCCCCTGGCAATATCCCTGCGCACCATACACTGTTTTACAGCATACTAGCAAACCAACACCCCCCGACATCTTACAGAGCAGCTTGGAAAATGGAAGATGGGACATAGAGTGGGTGAGTGGTGAGCAAAACACAATGAGGCCCCTTTTACACTGGCGCGGTGCGTAACCCTGTTTTGCCGCAGGGTAATGCTACACCAATGTAATTCTTTGGGGCATTTCATACCTGGCGCAGTGCGATGCGCCGCAAATTTGAAGCAAGGGCATGCACGGTGACATGCAGTGACCAGAAGTCATGTAAGTCTATGGCGATGCAGCTTTTTAAACATTTTTGGTGTTCACTTTGCAGCGCACATGTGCGGAAGCTTATTTTTCCGTTACACTTCCCTGCAATTCTAATTTTGGCCACAGGACGTGAGCGCTAGAGAGCCTCACTTCCTGCTTGGCCTGCAGCCAGAAGGGAGATTACCGCGTATTGCAGGAGCACATAGGGATAGTGGGTAGAAGCACAAGGTGGGAGGGAGTTACTAAGGGAAGGTGAGTGGGATGTGGGTGGGAGCACAAAGTGAGGGGTGAGTAGGACAGGTGAGTAGGGATGTGGGCGGGAGCATATAGTGAGGGGTGAGTAGGACAGGTGAGTAGGGATGTGGGCGGGAGCATATAGTGAGGGGTGAGTAGGGCAGGTGAGTGGGGTGTGGGCGGGAGCATATAGGGAGGGGTGAGTAGGACAGGTGAGTAGGGATGTGGGTGGGAGCATATAGTGAGGGGTGAGTAGGACAGGTGAGTAGGGATGTGGGCGGGAGCATATAGTGAGGGGTGAGTAGGGCAGGTGAGTGGGATGTGGGCGGGAGCAGATAGGGAGGGGTGAGTAGGACAGGTGAGTGGGATGTGGGTGGGAGCATATAGTGAGGGGTGAGTAGGACAGGTGAGTAGGGATGTGGGCGGGAGCATATAGTGAGGGGTGAGTAGGGCAGGTGAGTGGGATGTGGGCGGGAGCAGATAGGGAGGGGTGAGTAGGACAGGTGAGTGGGATGTGGGTGGGAGCATATAGTGAGGGGTGAGTAGGACAGGTGGGTGGGGTGTGGGTGGGAGCACATAGTGAGGGGTGAGTAGGACAGGTGAGTAGGGATGTGGGCGGGAGCACATAGTAAGGGTTGAGTAGGACAGGTGAGTAGGGATGTGGGCGGGAGCACATAGTGAGGGGTGAGTAGGACAGGTGAGTAGGGATGTGGGCGGGAGCACAAAGTGACGGGTGAGTAGGACAGGTGAGTAGGGATGTGGGCGGGAGCACATAGTGAGGGGTGAGTAGGGATGTGGGCGGGAGCACATAGTGAGGGGTGAGTAGGACAGGTGAGTAGGGATGTGGGTGGGAGCATATAGTGAGGGGTGAGTAGGACAGGTGAGAGGGATGTGGGCGGGAGCATATAGTGAGGGGTGAGTAGGACAGGTGAGAGGGATGTGGGCGGGAGCACATAGTGAGGGGTGAGTAGGAAAGGTGATTTCCCATTCACCAATCAAAATGCCTATGCTCAATGACCACCAGCATCAGTGAGATCCCAGTGGTCATTGATAAAAGTGAAAACATACACACACTATTTCCTGTGTACTGTGAACATAATATAATATAGGGGATATCCAGTGGCCAAATAGTAAAAATATACCCTAATACATTTAAATAAAAATAAATAAATCCCCCATTAAAATTATCCCCTTACCTCCCCCACTCTCCCATAGTTACCAAAATAAAACATTTGTATATAAAGAAAAATTACCTTAAAAAAACCCACATAGTTACCTTAGGGACTCAACTTTTTTTTTAATATGAATGTCATTAGTGTTTATTACTGTTATTTTTGGAAATAAAGGATTGTAATTAGTGATACACCTTTATTTCCAAATACTATATTGTCACCATACATTGTACTAGGGACATATTTTAAACATTTTAATAACTGGGACAAATGGGCAAACAAAATGTGTGGGTTTTATCCACAGTAGCACGTTTTATTTTAAAATTATAATGGGCGAAAACTGAGAAACAATGGATTTTTCCATTTTTTTCTTATTATTCCCATTAAAATCCATGTAGAATAAAATAATTCTTAGTAAAACGTACTACTCAAACAAAGCCTAATTGGTGGCTGAAAAAACAAGTTATAGATCATTTTTGTTGTGATACGTAGTGATAATGTTATTGGCGAATGAAAGAGAGGAGCGCTGTAATGAGAAATGAGAAATTTGAGAATGAGAATTTTCCCATGAGAACTCTTTTCCTTTTCTCAAACGTATCATCAGGGGGCTCTGTATGGCTGATATTGGGGTGAAATCCTTCCCACGGTGTGATGTCAGGACCCTGGTGCTGACAGTTTCCTGTCTGTGAACCATGCTGCATTGGCCTTAATTCACTAAGCAGTTTAAAGGGACACTTAAGTCAAACAAAAAAAATGAGTTTTACTCACCTGGGTCTTCCAATAGCCCCCTGCAGCTCTCCGGTGCCCTCGCCGTCTCCCTCCGATCCTCCTGGCCCCGCTGGCAGCCACTTCCTGTTTCTGTGACAGGAGCTGACAGGCTGGGGAAGCGAGTGATTCTTCACGTTCCTGGCCACAATAGCGCCATCTATGCTGCTATAGCATATATCATATACCATATAGCAGCATAGAGGGTGCTAATGTGTCTGGGAACGCGAAGAATCACTCGCGTCCCCAGCCTGTCAGCTCCTGTCACCGAAACAGGAAGTGGCTGCCGGCGGGGCCAGGAGGGTCGGAGGGAGACGGCGAGGGCACCGGACAGCTGCAGGTAAAACTCATTTTTTTGTTTGACTTAAATGTCCCTTTAAACTAGTCTACTGATGGTTTTTAGTCTACTGATGGTTTGGTCAGTTGCATCAAAGGGGAAATTCACTATTACCAAATGTTTTAGACCTGTTTTTAGTCCTGGTCTAAAACATTTGGTAATTAGGTCGGTGGGTAAAGCAGGGAAACTGATCAAAAGATGCAATTCACAAACAGGTAGCCATGACTGACATCCTTCTCCTCTGACGAGCTCTGACGAGCTCTCCTCTGCATAATTAGTTCAAAAGCTTCCATCCTCACATGTAAAATACCTCACAGAATTACTTTACCTACAGAAATCATCTGGTCTAATCTTTGTCAGAAAAAGTGGGCGTGGTTATTCCTTGTTTGCCTTTGTGAATTGTGTAATTACTGAATGTTAGACCAGGTCTAAAAACAGGTCTAAAACATTACACAAAACCATCAGTAGACTAGTCTAAACTGCTTAGTGAATTGAGGCCACTGGGGAAATAGCAGTTTACAGCTGTTTCCAACTGCCAAAAAAGCAAGCAGCATCTACTTCCACTGACATCACTTGCCAGCAGTAAAAATGTCACCATGTGGTAAATGTCAGAATGTAAACCAGGGAGAGGAAAAAAAGTACAATGTGCAAACACTGACTAAATCATTTATACATAATTATGGTAAAAATTAAGCACTTTTTTATTACATTATTTTCACTGGAGTTCCTCTTTAAAACAAATAAATGTAATACTTCTGAATGAAAATCTCCAGCCTGGTCAGCTGACTTTTTTCCAGACTGAAACTGCGGCATACACAAAAGATCCGCATTTAATCCTCTTAAGCATTCATTGAAACAAAAAATATCCCTAAATGTGTTTTTAAGAAGAGATAATCTAGTCTTAATCCGGATTCTGGGCTAGTTACAAACAATTTGAGGTATTTTGAAATAATAGCAGCGTTTTTACTAGTCCGGGACCATCCGGTAATTGCTTTCAGTTCAGAGCGCCCTAAAAGGTAACTGAACTGAGAGGGATATGGAGGCTGCCATAATGATTTCCTGTTAAATAATACCAGTTGCCTGGCCATCCTGCTGATCTCTTTGGCTGCAGTAGTGTCTGAATCACGCACCTGAAACAAGTATGCAGCTAATCCAGTCACGCTTCAGTCAGAAACATGTGATCTGCTGCATGCTTGTTCAGGGGCTGTAGCTAAGAGTAGAAGCAGATGATCAGCAGGACAGCCAGGCAACTGTAATTTTTTAAAATTGAACATTTTGGCCTCGTTCACATCTAAAAAAGAAAACACAAGCGTTTTGCGTTTTTGTGCACGTTTTTTTAGCCCCTCCCAGGACTTGGGTGCGCGTTTTTTTGGCCAGATTTAAAGAGCTCCTTACCTAAATATTTTAAAAAAAGTCAAACTAATATTGTAATGAGTGTAGTGGCCATGCTATATAAGGGGAGTGTTATCTGCAATGCTTGTGTGTTGTAGAGAAGAGTCTAGCCTGTTGGAAGAGTTGTTGTTATTCTTGCTTGTTGGAACTTTTTTGAGGGCAAGGCCTGTGGGTGCCTCCTATCAATGTAAGTCCAAGTATGAAATTACAATTCCAGTATATAGAGTAATAATTAAATGCTAAATCTGTAAAACCATTTCATCATAACACTAGTCTTATAATATATTTTTAATTTCCACCTCATCTGTATGTAATAGCATGTTTAAAGAGAACCAGATACGAAGAGCATAACAGATTTATACATACCTGGGACTTCCTCCAGCCCCATCAGCCTGGATCGCTCCCACGCCACCTTTCTCCGCTGCCTCTGTCCACCGGTTCCGGCTCCTGTCATTTTGGCCACCCAACACAAGTGCAATGCGCTCCCTCCGTACTGCGCAGGCGCATGCGTAAAAAGCCGGAGGGAGCCCCTGCGCGTGCGGAAGACTGGCCGCGTCGGGCGGAAGTGACGGGACCCGGTACCGGTGATAGAGGCAGCGGAGGACGGCGGCGTGGGAGCGATACATGCGGATGGGGCTGGAGGAAGCCCCAGGTATGTATAAAATATGTTTTTTCATTTTTTAGCTATTCTTCGTCTCTGGTTCCCTGTAAGTTAGATTGTGTTCCTTCAAAGCCAATTGTATCTTCCAAAATGTTAATTATCTACAAATTTAAAAAATTACACACCAATGTCTTCACCAACACCAACACACCAACTAAATTTATGGTAGTAACATTTTTATGCTCTTTCAACAATGCATCAAACAGTACTTGTAAACCTTATGATTGAACAAAGTTAGACAGTCATTTTAGTGTTTGAAACTTTTAAATTTCTTTTTCTGTTACTTGACAGTTGACGCAATAATTGTTTTTCAAACAAAACATTAAACTGTGTTGAAATATACATATGTAGCTTCCACATGTCACACTTACATTTTTCTAAATGTCAAATCAACTGTTTTCTACACAGTCTTGATATTGTTCCTGAAACATTTTGGGCCTAGACGTTTATAGACAACTACAGTCTTTCTGCTGCCTATATCTCCTAGACAACGACTGTTATTTGTCTTAATTTAATTAGAAACTAAAAATATGTGCACTGTGGTATAAAATGTCATTTAGCACTATTCTGCTTAACCTGTCTACGACTGCGTCACGCCGATGGGCGTGGCCGCGGCAGCAGCCCCAGGACCGCCTAACGCCGATTGGCGTAAAAAGTCCTGGGGCTGTAGTTTGCATGAGATCATGCGCACATCTCGTGCTTGGAGGGCGGAGCTCCGCCCCCTCTTCAGTCTCCGAGTGGTTATTGCCATAGTATAGTATGGGAGGGAGGGAGGGAAGGGTTTTAAAGAGACAAGGGTCAAAACAAAACAAAACACGAACAATAATATTTATTTAAAAAAAAAAATAAACATGGGCGAGCAATCAGATCCCACCAACAGAGAGGTCTGTTGGTGGGGAGAAAAGGGGGGGGGGGGGAATCACTTCTGTGCTGTGTTGTGCGGCCCTGCAGCTTGGCCTTAAAGCTGTAGTGGCTAGTTTGACTAAAAATGGCCTGGTCACTAGGGGATTTAGCCCTGCAGTCCTCAAGAGGTTAAACAAATTAAACTTTTAACTTTACATACAAACCTTAACCAGTTCGCATTCAGTCGTTTTTCGCTTCATGCATCCGAACAATGTTCACCTCCCATTCATTCGCCTATAACTTTATTACTACTTATCACAATGAACTGATCTATATCTTGTTTTTTCCGCCACCAATTAGGCTTTCTTTGGGGGGTACATTTTACTAAGAGCCACTTTACTGTAAATGCATTTTAAAAGGAAGAATAAGAAAAAAACGGAAATAAATCATTATTTCTCACTTTTCGGCAATTATAGTTTTAAAATAATACATGCCTCCATAATTAAAACTCACGTATTGTATATGCCCATTTGTCCCGGTTATTACACCATTTAAATTATGTCCCTATCACAATGTATGGCGACAATATTTTATTTGGAAATAAAAGTGCATTTTTTCCGTTTTGCATTCATCACTAGTTACAAGCTTATAATAATAAAAAAAAAAAGAAATATTTCATCTTTACATAGATATTTAAAAAGTTTAGACCCTTAGGTAAATATTTGTGTTTTTTTGTTTTTTTTTATTGTAATGTTTTTTTTGTTTTTTTTAATTAAACATTTTATGTGGGTATTTTTGGGAGGGTGGGATTGAAATTGTATTTTTTTTTGTAAATATATGTGTATTTTTATTTTTATTTAACATTTAGATGTAGTTTACTTTTTAGCCACAAGATGGCAGCCATGAGTTGTTTACAGTGACGTCACTCTAAGCGTACCACGTACGCTTAGAGCGACATAGGAAGCAGAAAAAGCGTAGCTTCCGAGAGAAGCTGTCGCTTTTTCTGCGGGGGAGAGGAATCAGTGATCGGGCACCGTTGCCCGATTCACTGATTCACTGGCTAACAAACCGCCGGCCGGGAGCGCGCGTGCACGCGCGCGATCGGCTGCGTGGACGCGCAGGAGCGCACATGGCTTCCTGGACGTGAGTTTCACGTCCAGGAATGTCAAATAGTTAATAGCAGTGGCTGGATGGTGTAATGGTTAAGGGCTCTGCCTCTGACACAGGAGACCAGGGTTCGAATCTCGGCTCCACCTGTTCAGTAAGCCAGCACTAATTCAGTAGGAGTCCTTTGGCAAGTCTCCCTTACACTGCTACTGCCAATAGAGTGCCCCCTAGTGGCTGCAGCTCTGGCCTAACACTGCTACTGCCTATGGAGCGCTCCATAGTGGCTGCAGCTCTGGCGCTTTGAGTCCGCCAGGAGAAAAGCCCGATATAAATGTTATTTGTCTTGTCTTGTCTTAATGACCAGGGTGTGTATGTAAGGAGGCCACATTACATTTCACTCTACAAACAGAAATGGACACATGCTGATTGTCTCACTGTCCCAATCATTTTCTTGTAGTTTGTTATGGCCATTACCTTGCCCACTTAGGTCTGTGAAGAGCGGTGTGTCAGGATCGGGGTACTAGCTGGTCTTTTAGGCATATCTGGAGCTTTGGGTGGATAGTATGGTTGTAAAGACCTCCGAGGATAAGTTGGTACAGAATAGTTTTATTATTTGGCTATAATAGGATATGACTTGGGGTTCTTTAGGTGAATCTGGTTTGAAAAATAGCTCTATCTCCTCAATTATAGTACGTTGGGCACACAATATTTTTCCTGGTGGTATCTTGCTAAAAGAGGGAGCTAAACTGAGGAGAAACTGGATAGTGGCGTCATTCATTTTGACTCTTACTCAGGGCCGGGTTGAGACGAGAGAGGCTCCAGCCTCAGGGCGCAGTATAGGAGGGGCGCAGGGCGGAGCAGAGGCGAGAGAGGCTCCAGCCTCAGGGCGCAGTGTAGGAGGGATGCGCAGGGCTGGGCGGAGGCAGAGGCGAGAGAGGCTCCAGCCTCAGGGCGCAGTGTAGGAAGGATGTGCAGGGCTGGGCAGAGGCAGAGGCGAGAGAGGCTCCAGCCTCAGGGCGCAGTGTAGGAGGGGGCACAGGGCTGAGGCAGAGGCGAGAGAGGCTCCAGCCTCAGGGTGCAGTGTAGGAGGGATGCGCAGGGCTGGGCGGAGGCAGAGGCGAGAGAGGCTCCAGCCTCAGGGCACAGTGTAGGAGGGGGTGCAGGGCTGAGGCAGAGGCGAGAGAGGCTCCAGCCTCAGGGTGCAGTGTAGGAGGGATGCGCAGGGCTGGGCGGAGGCAGAGGTGAGAGAGATTCCAGCCTAAGGGCGCAGTGCAGGAGGGGGGCGCAGTGTAGGAGGGGGTGCAGGGCAGAGGCAAGTGAGGCTCCAGCCTCAGGGCACAGTGTAGGAGGGGGGCGCAGGGCCGAGGCAGAGGAGAGAGAGGCTCCAGCCTCAGGGCGCAGTGTAGGAGGGATGTGCAGGGCTGGGCAGAGGCAGAGGCGAGAGAGGCTCCAGCCTCAGGGCACAGTGTAGGAGGGGGCACACAACTCACTCAGCTATCATTCCCCTATTGTGTTTGAAGCAGAGTCAAATAAGAAAAGGGGATACATGGCAGTGACTGCAAGCCAGATAACTAGAGAAAGGTGTTGGGGGCCCTCGGGCGCCTCTTAGTGTAATAGCAATCAGTGTGTGACGGCTGGGGTGGGAGGGATGGGGAGGAGCCTCTTAGGGGTAATAGCAATCAGTGTGTGACGGCTGGGGTGGGAGGGATGGGGGAGGAGCCTCTTAGTGTAATAGCAATCAGTGTGTGACGGCTGGGGTGGGAGGGATGGAGGGGCCTCTTAGTGTAATAGCAATCAGTGTGTGACGGCTGGGGTGGGAGGGATGGGGAGGAGCCTCTTAGTGTAATAGCAATCAGTGTGTGACAGCTGGGGTGGGAGGGATGGAGGGGCCTCTTAGTGTAATAGCAATCAGTGTGTGACGGCTGGGGTGGGAGGGATGGAGGAGGGGCCTCTTAGTGTAATAGCAATCAGTGTGTGACAGCTGGGGTGGGAGGGATGGAGGGGCCTCTTAGTGTAATAGCAGTCAGTGTGTGACGGCTGGGGTGGGAGGGAAGATGGAGGGGCCTCTTAGTGTAATAGCAATCAGTGTGTGACAGCTGGGGTGGGAGGGATGGAGAGGCCTCTTAGTCTAATAGCAATCAGTGTGTGACGGCTGGGGTGGGAGGGATGGGGGAGGAGCCTCTTAGTGTAATAGCAATCAGTGTGTGACGGCTGGTGTGGGAGGGATGGA
Organism: Hyperolius riggenbachi; assembly: GCF_040937935.1. Lineage (NCBI taxonomy): Eukaryota > Metazoa > Chordata > Amphibia > Anura > Hyperoliidae > Hyperolius > Hyperolius riggenbachi. The sequence continues at coordinate 252,728,598 of NC_090656.1, forward strand.
GGAGGGGCCTCTTAGTGTAATAGCAATCAGTGTGTGACAGCTGGGGTGGGAGGGATGGCGGGGCCTCTTAGTGTAATAGCAATCAGTGTGTGACAGCTGGGGTGGGAGGGATGGAGGGGCCTCTTAGTGTAATAGCAATCAGTGTGTGATGGCTGGGGTGGGAGGGATGGCGGGGCCTCTTAGTGTAATAGCAATCAGTGTGTGACAGCTGGGGTGGGAGGGATGGAGGGGCCTCTTAGTGTAATAGCAATCAGTGTGTGATGGCTGGGGTGGGAGGGATGAGGGAGGGGCCTCTTAGTGTAATAGCAATCAGTGTGTGACGGCTGGGGTGGGAGGGATGAGGGAGGGGCCTCTTAGTGTAATAGCAATCAGTGTGTGACGGCTGGGGTGGGAGGGATGAGGGAGGGGCCTCTTAGTGTAATAGCAATCAGTGTGTGATGGCTGGGGTGGGAGGGATGGCGGGGCCTCTTAGTGTAATAGCAATCAGTGTGTGACAGCTGGGGTGGGAGGGATGGCGGGGCCTCTTAGTGTAATAGCAATCAGTGTGTGACAGCTGGGGTGGGAGGGATGGAGGGGCCTCTTAGTGTAACTGCAATCAGTGTGTGACGGCTGGGGTGGGAGGGATGGAGGAGGGGCCTCTTAGTGTAATAGCAATCAGTGTGTGACAGCTGGGGTGGGAGGGATGAGGGAGGGGCCTCTTAGTGTAATAGCAATCAGTGTGTGATGGCTGGGGTGGGAGGGATGGCGGGGCCTCTTAGTGTAATAGCAATCAGTGTGTGACGGCTGGGGTGGGAGGGATGGCGGGGCCTCTTAGTGTAATAGCAATCAGTGTGTGACAGCTGGGGTGGGAGGGATGGCGGGGCCTCTTAGTGTAATAGCAATCAGTGTGTGACAGCTGGGGTGGGAGGGATGGCGGGGCCTCTTAGTGTAATAGCAATCAGTGTGTGACAGCTGGGGTGGGAGGGATGGCGGGGCCTCTTAGTGTAATAGCAATCAGTGTGTGACAGCTGGTGTGGGAGGGATGGCGGGGCCTCTTAGTGTAATAGCAATCAGTGTGTGACGGCTGGGGTGGGAGGGATGAGGGAGGGGCCTCTTAGTGTAATAGCAATCAGTGTGTGACGGCTGGGGTGGGAGGGATGAGGGAGGGGCCTCTTAGTGTAATAGCAATCAGTGTGTGATGGCTGGGGTGGGAGGGATGGCGGGGCCTCTTAGTGTAATAGCAATCAGTGTGTGACAGCTGGGGTGGGAGGGATGGCGGGGCCTCTTAGTGTAATAGCAAACAGTGTGTGACAGCTGGGGTGGGAGGGATGGAGGGGCCTCTTAGTGTAACAGCAATCAGTGTGTGACGGCTGGGGTGGGAGGGATGGAGGAGGGGCCTCTTAGTGTAATAGCAATCAGTGTGTGACAGCTGGGGTGGGAGGGATGAGGGAGGGGCCTCTTAGTGTAATAGCAATCAGTGTGTGATGGCTGGGGTGGGAGGGATGGCGGGGCCTCTTAGTGTAATAGCAATCAGTGTGTGACGGCTGGGGTGGGAGGGATGGCGGGGCCTCTTAGTGTAATAGCAATCAGTGTGTGACAGCTGGGGTGGGAGGGATGGCGGGGCCTCTTAGTGTAATAGCAATCAGTGTGTGACAGCTGGGGTGGGAGGGATGGCGGGGCCTCTTAGTGTAATAGCAATCAGTGTGTGACGGCTGGGGTGGGAGGGATGGCGGGGCCTCTTAGTGCAATAGCAATCAGTGTGTGATGGCTGGGGTGGGAGGGATGAGGGAGGGGCCTCTTAGTGTAATAGCAATTAGTGTGTGACGGCTGGGGTGGGAGGGATGAGGGAGGGGCCTCTTAGTGTAATAGCAATTAGTGTGTGACGGCTGGGATGGGAGGGATGAGGGAGGGGCCTCTTAGTGTAATAGCAATCAGTGTGTGACGGCTGGGGTGGGAGGGATGAGGGAGGGGCCTCTTAGTGTAATAGCAATCAGTGTGTGATGGCTGGGGTGGGAGGGATGGCGGGGCCTCTTAGTGTAATAGCAATCAATGTGTGACAGCTGGGGTGGGAGGGATAGCGGGGCCTCTTAGTGTAATAGCAATCAGTGTGTGACAGCTGGGGTGGGAGGGATGGAGGGGCCTCTTAGTGTAACAGCAATCAGTGTGTGACGGCTGGGGTGGGAGGGATGGAGGAGGGGCCTCTTAGTGTAATAGCAATCAGTGTGTGACAGCTGGGGTGGGAGGGATGAGGGAGGGGCCTCTTAGTGTAATAGCAATCAGTGTGTGATGGCTGGGGTGGGAGGGATGGCGGGGCCTCTTAGTGTAATAGCAATCAGTGTGTGACGGCTGGGGTGGGAGGGATGGCGGGGCCTCTTAGTGTAATAGCAATCAGTGTGTGACAGCTGGGGTGGGAGGGATGGCGGGGCCTCTTAGTGTAATAGCAATCAGTGTGTGACAGCTGGGGTGGGAGGGATGGCGGGGCCTCTTAGTGTAAATTTTTCTTTATTGGAAAATATATACAAATGTACAATACAATAAATAATAATGATATTCGTGATCTAAAGATCACAAAAACAAAACATACATAATCAGTATATACGTTATATAACTATACATAAGTATTGTTAATAATACTATTTACATAAGAAACCATATCTCATAAGCTTGTCATCAGAAAAAAGAGACTTGCTCTCTAATCATTACTAAATCAAAAATATATCTCTCTGAGCAGAAGAATACTCATTCAAACAACATTCAAAACCAGACAGGACAACAAAAACCATAAAACCATCACCCTACACCCAACAAGTGACTATCACCAAACAAAAACAAAAACTACTCTTCAATCTGCCATCTATACAGGAGGGGTAACTACAAAGACCAAAATTATCAAAATCAGCACAGGACAAACGAGGTCACCCATAAGTTAGCTGGAGGGATAACTCCTCTAACTATGTCTGCGGCCAATCATCAAAAAAAATAAGATATGTAAAAAGAATCAAAAGCTGAAAAGGGTGATAAGAGACAGGAAGCTCACCCAAAAGAGACGCAGATAGGCTAAGGAGGCCTGATGTTCTGCCATGCAAGAACCCAAGCCCCTCTGCCCATTCTACGCCTCTCCAAGTCCCGGATCCTAGATACCTCACCCAGAATGTTGCCTACCACCACCTGGACAGGAAGGGTTTTATGCTTGAGCGATACCTGACACCGTGCCAACCAAGTGTGCTGCCTAACAACTAAACTGACTAAGTACAAGGTGCATAAATCAAAACCCTGGTAGTTTCTGAATGCTCCATACACCCACTCTGCGTAACTGAGACGCTCCAGAAAGGGAATACCCAGACTCCCACCCACCTGTTTATACACTTCAACGTTAAAAGGACAATGAAGTAGAAAGTGGTCCATGGATTCCTCAACACCACCACACTCCTCACGAGGACATCCACGTGCCTCCACCTTCAAACACTTAACATTACCCTTAACGTAGAGCTTGCCATGAAAGGAGAGCCAAGCAATATCCCACAATTTGTTTGGAATCCGAGATGAATTAAGAAGTCGCAAACCCTCCTCCAATTTCACGCTTGGGCAATCTCTTAAGTACAGTGGATCATGAAAGTATGAGTCTACCACCCGATTCGTAAGGACACGCCTCTCGACCGATTTGATATCGTCCACAGTCAATCCCCACTGCCTTAATTTTTTCAAACACATAACAACATAGGCCGGAAGGTAGTCACGACGTGACGTCAGTCTCTTCACTGAACCACCACTTTCCCAACTCTCGAGGGAAGTCCCAAACCAGGTCCGGAAGATGCCTACCCAGCCTGGCGGGTTCTCTGCAAGCATATTACCAAGATTATACTTAATAAAAAGCAGAGTAAAGAAAACGATTGGGTTAACCATGTCTACGCCACCCTCCCGCCTGGTTCTGTAGGTAATGCTCCTACGCATAATGTTTAATCTATTTCCCCAGAGCATCTGGAAAAATAGATCACAAATCCTTGCATACAGAGACTGAGGCAAAATCGCAACATAGCTGACATATAAAAGAATTGGAACCAGATGGCTCTTGATCAGGTCCACCCTTTCCCTGAAGGTCAGTTTCCAACCTTTTCAGCGTGCTACTTTGTTGCTGACATCATCCAGCCTACAAACCCAGTTTTGATGGCCATAATCGCCAGGTCCAAATTCAATGCCAAGAATCTTAATTTTCGACTGAGGCACGGGGAAGGAGCCAGGAAGTGCAAAGTTCTCTCCATCATTCCCCATCCATAAAACTTCACACTTGTCTGGATTGACTTGGGAGCCTGATGCTTCTGAGTACCCTGCAATCTCCGAGACTACCACCTCTGCTTCCTCTGCCCCGGAGATCACCACAGTCACATCATCAGCATAGGCCACAACCCTGAAGGGTGAGACATCAGGAATGCCCACAGGAACTCCACTGAGCGCACCGCTCTGCAACCTTCTCACAAAAGGGTCGATCGCAAATACGTACAGGAGGGAGCTCAGAGGACAACCCTGACGCACACCAGAACTTACTTCAAAGGGTTCACCAATCCAGCCATTGAGGAGCATGAAACTCTCTGCCCCCTTGTATAAAGTACGGAGCCAATCAACAAACCTTCCCTGTAGGCCGTACACGCAAAGTAGCTTCCACAGGTACTTGTGGTTGACCCGGTCAAAAGCCTTAGACTGATCCAGAGCCAGCAAATATTTTCCCCAACCCTCAGCCCTGCAACGTTCCAGGACTTCCCGGACAGCTAAAAGTGCTGAGAAGGTACCTTTGCCTGAAATCGAGCAGTGCTGGTGGCGAGAAAGAACACATGTCGCCTGGGACAAACGCCAGAACAAGATTTTTGCCAGAATCTTTCTGTCGACATTGAGAAGACTGATGGGGCGCCAGTTCTCAATCATCTCAGGATTTTTTCCTTTTGATAGAAGAATCACCGCCGACTGTCTCATGGATGGCGGTAACTCACCATCAGCAAGACATTGATTAAAGAGCTCTGCCAATTGTGGTGCCAGAAATGACTTGAAAGCCTTGTAAAACTCGGCCGTCAACCCATCTGGACCAGGTGTCTTTTTGGGTGTGAGACCATCAATGGCCCTCACTACTTCTTCAGTGGTGATCTCCTCTGCCAAACATATGCCAGAAGCATCTGCATCATCCAGACCCGGAGTTGAGACCAAAAAGCTTTCCATTCTTGCTTGGTCAATTGGCTTTTCCTCAAGCAGATCAACATAAAAACTTCTAGCGATGGATAGGATTCCAAGCCTGGACTTCACTATTGAACCCGATCCGTCCCTGAAACCATTTACCGTTTTAATGGCTGCACCTTGTCTGCAATTCAGATAAGGATCAGGCGAGTGGTATTTGCCATAATCCCTCTCTAAATACAGAGAGGACAGACGGTCATACTGTTGCTGCCTGAGTTGGGCCTTGACCTCAGAGACCTCCCCTGGATCTCCGCCTTCCGAAATAAGAACTTCAAGCCTTCTCCTCAGTCGTTGGTAAGCGACATTTTTACCAATTTGTCTTTTCCTGGCTAGGTTCTTGAAGAGACCAACAACACGACTTTTGACCACCTCCCACCACTGCGACCTGTTGTCAAAGCAGTCCAGGATGGTAATCTGCGCCTGAAAAAATTCCTCAACAGATTGTCTTACACTCTCTTCCAGTAGCATAGACGAATTTAGTCTCCAGATACCCCTACCTCTGGGAGCAGCATCTGACACATTCAGATCCACCGATAGAATACAGTGATCCGAGAATTCCACTGCTCGTACCCTAGGGGCCGTTGCAGTAAAACTCTCTGTAACAAAAAACCTATCTATCCTACTCTGCCAAGCTGCTCTATGAAAAGTGAACCCAGTGAGGTCTGGTGAATGTCGAACGTGAACATCCACCAGACCAGCCTCACTAACTATCCTATTCAGAAACTTACTGTCAGAACCCAGCCGAGTGTTGGTACCACTCCTGTCCATGGCCCTGACAATGGTGTTGAAATCACCACCAAACACTACTGGCTGGGTCGTAAAAAGGAAAGGCCTGATCGCTGTAAAGAGACGCCTCCTCTCCCAGGCTGACTGGGGTGCATAGATGTTAATTAATCTGAGGTTTTGTCCCCTCACAGCGACGTCTAAGACCAGACATCTCCCCATTTCTACTTCAACCACTCGCCGGCAAGTTACCATACCAGTAAAAAGCACCGCCACACCACTGTAAGGCTCAGCCGCAAGAGACCAAAAGCTCGGACCGGACCTCCAGTCCCTCTTGGCCAGATGGATATCAGCCAAAGAGGTGAGCCTAGTCTCTTGCAAAAACAAAATGTCAGCATCAAAATCACTGAGAAAAAATAAGGCTAGATTACGAGCTCTTAATGATTTTATACTGGCAACATTAATGGTCGCCAGTTTCAATGGTGGGGAAACAGCCATTTGAGTGTTTAAAGTAGATTCCCTCCAACTTACTTCACGAAGGACAAAAAGAAACAGAAGAACACAAGACAAGGACAACATTAGGATGTATTCTTCTGCCCAGAATCCGTTGTATCCATACCCTCCTCAAAGGGTGGATCTGCCTGCTCATCATCACTCAAAGTACTGAATCTATTCGATAAGTGAATATCCTGTCTTTTGACAGCAGTTTCATATTGTCTTTGCAAACGTCTTTCCCTCAAAGTTTTTGGTTTGTGTTTCTTAACCGACCTAAGCCTGTTTTCCAAATATACCAGTTCATCTGGCGGTAAATCATCCCATTCAACAGGCATCAAGGGCTCTCTCTCTGTCGAGGGAGAAAGCGAAGATGTTCCAGGGGGATCTGATGAAGGGCCGGGGATGGAAGGTTCCTCAGGAGGAACAGGGTGGGGAACAGGGTGAGGAGGGTTAACAGGAGGGGAAGGGTTAACAGGAGGGGAAGGTAGGGGAGAGGTGACAGGGGGAACAGTTGGGGATGGGGAAGAATTTTTGGTACACGGCCCAAGCTTAGGAGTTGATTGAGGCAATGGCCCCTTAACATCTTTGTGAGACGAAATTTTTGTAGTTCTTTTTTCCTTAGGCCCCGTATGAAACCCAGGATAAGGGACAACAGCGGTCTTTCTTTTTGGTCCTTCAGCTTCAGACAAATTTTGGGAGAGAGTGCCCGCTCCCTTAATCACATTCCCAGTACGACCTCTCCCCCTGGCTCTCTTCACCATATGCCACGGTTCTTCAGAGGCATCCCCGGCAGGTGCCGTTTCAGAGGGGGGTACAGTCGTTGGGTTGACACAGGGTTCAGACACAGGGTTTGACACATCAGGAGGGATGACAGGGGAAGCAGACTTTTGAGAGGATTGCACAATAGGAAGGTTAAGGGCATACGACTGTACTCCCTCCTCCTCCACCTTTGCCAACAAAGCCTCCTTCACCGCAATCGGTAGGTTTTCCCAGGAGTTTGGGCATACACTGTACGGATGGCCAAAGCTGTGGCACAAGTTACACTTAATATTTTTGCAATCTTTTGCGTTATGCCCAAACTCCTGGCAAAGACCACACCGGGGCTGTTTACAGCCATAGCTGAAGTGTCCCCTCCCCCCACAACGGTTGCAGACCCTGGGCTGACCTGGGTAGAAAACTGCAATTTTATCTCTCCCAATCAGGGCAGATCTTGGTACATGAGAGTAAACTCCATTTTTGTATCTCATTTTAATCGAGATCTCGTAACCACCCCACCAGATACCCAGGTCATCCAGGATCCTCTGAGGACGGGACACCACATCTACATAGTGAGAGAGCCAGAGGATAACGTCCTGCACTGGGATGGACTCATTATAAACCACGACGGTAGCCTTCCTCTCCAGGGGTTGCCGAGATACATAAGATGCCACAAAATTTTTCCACTCTGCTCTCCTTCTATCTTTTTCTTCCATAAAAAACTCTTGTCCCCCTGAAGTCAGAAAGCTAACGTCGTAGTACTCAGGGGGGTCACCAGGAGCAATGATCGCATAAATGTCCTGGGCCTTTACACCCGTGTCAAGGAGAAGGCGAACGAAGTCCTGCTTTCCCGGTATCCGGGATTCACCAATCCATTTCAAACGGACCACGTTCCTCCTCCCCCCGGACACGGGTGCATCCTCCCCCTGTTCTAAGGGAGCGGGCACTCTCCTACCACCAGCAACGCCACCCCCCGCCCTGCCCCTTGCCACCTGGGCATATGAGACTGGTCTGTTGACCAGTGACTGGGGTGTCACGGTAAGCACCGCAACCTCCCCCCCTCTCTCGATAGAGGTTAAACCAGGGACAGAAGAGGAATCCGTCTGTCTAATCGAGGGGTGACATTCCCCTATACCGCTTATAATTTCCATAAAGATTTCTTTACCATTGACGTCGTAACAGAAAAGAACCTCATTTCTAATCAGGAATCCAAAACCAGTTGTTTTGAAATCCGACTGGATGCCTAGGTTTGAGTCACCCAGTCCTGCTGAGGTAATTTTACTTAAATCGACATCCTCTGGCAAAGAAAAGAAATCAATAGTTTTGCAGGTTTTTGCATCCAATATATACAACACCTCCGGTTCAAACACATATCGCTTGTTTCCAGCTATAAAATCACCAATTACATTATTACGCATGAAGTCAGTATCTTTCACAGTACGTTGGGGTGAGGTTGTCTCGTCAGATATAACAGGGACCTCAGGAGGAGGACCCGACTCCCCCAACAGTCCCCCCACAGATATCAAAACGTCTTCATTATTGCCAGCAGAACCAGGGACCAGCGTCGGCCCTTTTACAACCACTGCCTCTACTTCGCCAAAAATGGTGTCTATCTTTTTAACAGCAGTCGCAGCCAAATCTGCCCCCCGGCTCATACCGGGCACTTCAGTACAACTAGTATTAATGGATGCAGACTGTACAACCCCCACAGAATCACTATCAGGAGGATCAGGAGAAGAATCAATATTAATGAGAGTCCCATTCACATGCATGGCTGCAGGCTGCTTAGCAACTTCCACAGCCAATGCATTATGTCCAGCAGAAAAACCCTCCATACCATTGTTCATGACAGTCTCAGCACCTGGGGGAGACACAGCAATGTTACCTATACTTTCCACCGAGTCCTTGTGGCCTGCAGCAAGTTCCACCTCTCCTCCTCCACTGCCAGGCACACAGGACTCATTTTCCAGCACTGCAACAGCGCTGTGGCTTGTTCCAATGGCTCCCCTGCTGTGAGAACCAGCAGCCAGGATCACGGGGAAGCCAGTGACATCACTTCCTGTTTCGGCGACGTCACTTCCGGTTGGCGCCGGCCGCCTCCCAGCCGACCCAGGCCCTGCATCCAAGCTAGTACACCCATGTGGAGCGCAGGGCTGGCTGCGGTGGCCACGTCCTTTCCGCATAGTCAACTTAAGCTTGCCCTTCCTCTTCTTTGCTGCTCTGGGCAGCGACTTTCTCTTATCTGCCTCTTCCTTCAGCCCAGCACAATCATCAAGTCCCTGACTGGCAGAGGGCACATCAGGAAGGGAAAGCTCAGGTAATCCAGGCTGCAGGCTCTCCTCTGTCGCAGCAACATTAGCAGGGGATACATCAGCCGGCAACAGCACTTCCTTCTCCACCTCACTAGCATTCTTGGCAGCCTCAGGTACAGGCTGTGTAATCTCCATCTGGGCAGTGTCAGCAGCAGGCTCCTGACTTTCAGGGGGTGCAGGAGGCACAATCACCACATCACTCTCCACACCATCAGCCACGTTACACTGTATCTCCTTTTCTGCAGCTTTCTCAGCACAGCCTCCTTCTCCAGCAACAGCCACATTCTGGTCTGCAGGCACAGTACCCTTCACACCTTCTAGGGTCACCTCCATCTCTACCTGCCCACACGGGGTCTCACTGGGATTACCCTCCACCCTTTCCGCGGGACTTACAGTTGGGAGTTTTCGGGATGCCTCAGCTCTCACATCAGGTGCAGGGGTTGCTCTCTCCATGGCTTGCTGACGATATCGAGCAGCATTTCGGTAGGTCTCCCTAAACGGTCCACCTTTCACCTCCAGCTCCGCCACCACCTTTCTCTGCTCATCAACTTTTCTTTTCAGTTCTGCAGTTACCGGATCCATATGAAGGAACTCTGGTCTCCACTTTACTCCAAAACGGTTTATCCGCTCTTTAAGCTGTAGTTCCAAAACATCACATAAATGTGAATGATGGCACATTGCTTTATTCCATGCCACCACATCCGCCACAATATCTCTGGATACTGCCTCTTGGATATCCCCCCCTGCCCCTAGGTATGACAGGTCAGGGGGGGCATGAGCCAGCTGCTCCATCCTGGAAGCAGCTGGCTAGTGTAGAGAGGGCCCCTGCCGGCCAAGGCCTAAGCAGGGACCTCAGGAGTCTCCAAGCCCAAAAACAATCACCCAGACTGGGCCAGGAATAAGCTAGTCTCTGGGTCTCTGGATGTCTCGCAGGAGCTCCGAACACACAACCTCTTAGTGTAATAGCAATCAGTGTGTGACGGCTGGGGTGGGAGGGATGGAGGGACCTCTTAGTATAATAGCAATCAGTGTGTGACGGCTGGGGTGGGAGGGATGGAGGGGCCTCTTAGTCTAATAGCAATCAGTGTGTGACGGCTGGGGTGGGAGGGATGGAGGGAGGGGCCTCTTAGTGTAATAGCAATCAGTGTGTGACGGCTGGGGTGGGAGGGATGGAGGAGGGGCCTCTTAGTGTAATAGCAATCAGTGTGTGACGGCTGGGGTGGGAGGGATGGAGGAGGGGCCTCTTAGTGTAATAGCAATCAGTGTGTGACGGCTGGGGTGGGAGGGATGGAGGAGGGGCCTTTTAGTGTAATAGCAATCAGTGTGTGACAACTGGAGTGGGCGGGATGGAGGAGGGGCCTCTTAGTGTAATAGCAATCAGTGTGTGATGGCTGGGGTGGGAGGGATGGAGGGGCCTCTTAGTGTAATAGCAATCAGTGTGTGACAGCTGGTGTGGGATGGGGAGGGGCCTCTTAGGCCTCGATTCATAAAGCATTTCCGCATGAGGAAATGCTGAAAACGGCTCACTTTACCGACCACACAGCCAAATCTGTATTCATAAAGGCTTTTTCCGCATGAAAAGCCGACATTCACAAGCAGAGTGATAAATCACCGCCTTGCGCGGTGATTATCACAGCAAAAGTAACAAGTAGTCAATTCATAAAAATTAGAGGTAGCGGTATGCGGACGGGTATTACCGCTACCTCTGATGTGGCGAGAAGCGTGCGGAATACAGTGCAGTGAATGGGACAGACCTCCCAAGCAGCTGCAGAGAGAACACCGCACGGAGGGATTCCGCCTGCTTCTCCTGTTTCCGCATGCGTAGCACAGCCTAACGCCTGCCTACAGCGGAGTATCTCCGCACGCCTGTCACAACTAGCAACATTTTTATGAATTACCACCCTGAAGGCGGAAATACCGACAGCGGTGTTTCCCCGCTCGACTTTCCCCGCTCGCAGGCACTTTTATGAATCGAGGCCTTAGTGTAATAGCAATCAGTGTGTGACGGCTGGGGTGGGAGGGATGGAGGGGCCTCTTAGTGTAATAGCAATCAGTGTGTGACGGCTGGGGTGGGAGGGATGGAGGGGCCTCTTAGTGTAATAGCAATCAGTGTGTGACAGCTGGGGTGGGAGGGATGGCGGGGCCTCTTAGTGTAATAGCAATCAGTGTGTTATGGCTGGGGTGGGAGGGATGGCGGGGCCTCTTAGTGTAATAGCAATCAGTGTGTGACAGCTGGGGTGGGAGGGATGGCGGGGCCTCTTAGTGTAATAGCAATCAGTGTGTGACAGCTGGGGTGGGAGGGATGGAGGGGCCTCTTAGTGTAATAGCAATCAGTGTGTGACAGCTGGGGTGGGAGGGATGAGGGAAGGGGCTCTTAGTGTAATAGCAATCAGTGTGTGATGGCTGGGGTGGAGGGATGGGAGGGGCCTCTTAGTGTAATAGCAATCAGTGTGTGACAGCTGGGGTGGGAGGGATGGCGGGGCCTCTTAGTGTAATAGCAATCAGTGTGTGACAGCTGGGGTGGGAGGGATGAGGGAGGGGCCTCTTAGTGTAATAGCAATCAGTGTGTGACGGCTGGGGTGGGAGGGATGGCGGGGCCTCTTAGTGTAATAGCAATCAGTGTGTGATGGCTGGGGTGGGAGGGATGGCGGGGCCTCTTAGTGTAATAGCAATCAGTGTGTGACAGCTGGGGTGGGAGGGATGGCGGGGCCTCTTAGTGTAATAGCAATCAGTGTGTGACGGCTAGGGTGGGAGGGATGGCGGGGCCTCTTAGTGTAATAGCAATCAGTGTGTGACAGCTGGGGTGGGAGGGATGGCGGGGCCTCTTAGTGTAATAGCAATCAGTGTGTGACAGCTGGTGTGGGAGGGATGGCGGGGCCTCTTAGTGTAATAGCAATCAGTGTGTGACAGCTGGGGTGGGAGGGATGGAGGGGCCTCTTAGTGTAATAGCAATCAGTGTGTGACGGCTAGGGTGGGAGGGATGAGGGAGGGGCCTCTTAGTGTAATAGATATTAGTGTGTGACAGCTGGGGTGGGAGGGATGAGGGAGGGGCCTCTTAGTGTAATAGCAATCAGTGTGTGACGGCTGGGGTGGGAGGGATGAGGGAGGGGCCTCTTAGTGTAATAGCAATCAGTGTGTGATGGCTGGGGTGGGAGGGATGGCGGGGCCTCTTAGTGTAATAGCAATCAGTGTGTGACAGCTGGGGTGGGAGGGATGGCGGGGCCTCTTAGTGTAATAGCAATCAGTGTGTGACAGCTGGGGTGGGAGGGATGGAGGGGCCTCTTAGTGTAACAGCAATCAGTGTGTGACGGCTGGGGTGGGAGGGATGGAGGAGGGGCCTCTTAGTGTAATAGCAATCAGTGTGTGACAGCTGGGGTGGGAGGGATGAGGGAGGGGCCTCTTAGTGTAATAGCAATCAGTGTGTGATGGCTGGGGTGGGAGGGATGGCGGGGCCTCTTAGTGTAATAGCAATCAGTGTGTGACGGCTGGGGTGGGAGGGATGGCGGGGCCTCTTAGTGTAATAGCAATCAGTGTGTGACAGCTGGGGTGGGAGGGATGGCGGGGCCTCTTAGTGTAATAGCAATCAGTGTGTGACAGCTGGGGTGGGAGGGATGGCGGGGCCTCTTAGTGTAATAGCAATCAGTGTGTGACAGCTGGGGTGGGAGGGATGGAGGGGCCTCTTAGTGTAATAGCAATCAGTGTGTGACGGCTGGGGGGGAGGGATGGGGAGGGGCCTCTTAGTGTAATAGCAATCAGTGTGTGACGGCTGGGGTGGGAGGGATAGGAGGGGCCTCTTAGTGTAATAGCAATCAGTGTGTGATGGCTGGGGTGGGAGGGATGGTGGGGCCTCTTAGTGTAATAGCAATCAGTGTGTGACGGCTGGGGGGGAGGGATGGGGAGGGGCCTCTTAGTGTAATAGCAATCAGTGTGTGACGGCTGGGGTGGGAGGGATAGGAGGGGCCTCTTAGTGTAATAGCAATCAGTGTGTGACGGCTGGGGTGGGAGGGATGGAGGGGCCTCTTAGTGTAATAGCAATCAGTGTGTGACGGCTGGGGTGGGAGGGATGGAGGAGGGGCCTCTTAGTCTAATAGCAATCAGTGTGTGACGGCTGGGGTGGGAGGGATGGAGGGAGGGGCCTCTTAGTGTAATAGCAATCAGTGTGTGACGGCTGGGGTGGGAGGGATGGGGGAGGAGCCTCTTAGTGTAATAGCAATCAGTGTGTGATGGCTGGGGTGGGAGGGATGGTGGGGCCTCTTAGTGTAATAGCAATCAGTGTGTGACGGCTGGGGGGGAGGGATGGGGAGGGGCCTCTTAGTGTAATAGCAATCAGTGTGTGACGGCTGGGGTGGGAGGGATAGGAGGGGCCTCTTAGTGTAATAGCAATCAGTGTGTGACGGCTGGGGTGGGAGGGATGGAGGGGCCTCTTAGTGTAATAGCAATCAGTGTGTGACGGCTGGGGTGGGAGGGATGGAGGAGGGGCCTCTTAGTCTAATAGCAATCAGTGTGTGACGGCTGGGGTGGGAGGGATGGAGGGAGGGGCCTCTTAGTGTAATAGCAATCAGTGTGTGACGGCTGGGGTGGGAGGGATGGGGGAGGAGCCTCTTAGTGTAATAGCAATCAGTGTGTGACGGCTGGGGTGGGAGGGATGGAGGGGCCTCTTAGTGTAATAGCAATCAGTGTGTGACGGCTGGGGTGGGAGGGATGGAGGGACCTCTTAGTATAATAGCAATCAGTGTGTGACGGCTGGGGTGGGAGGGATGGAGGGGCCTCTTAGTGTAATAGCAATCAGTGTGTGACAGCTGGGGTGGGAGGGATGGGGAGGAGCCTCTTAGTGTAATAACAATCAGTGTGTGACGGCTGGGGTGGGAGGGATGGAGGAGGGGCCTCTTAGTGTAATAGCAATCAGTGTGTGATGGCTGGGGTGGGAGGGATGGGAGGGGCCTCTTAGTGTAATAGCAATCAGTGTGTGACGGCTGGGGTGGGAGGGATGGAGGGGCCTCTTAGTGTAATAGCAATCAGTGTGTGACGGCTGGGGTGGGAGGGATGGAGGAGGGGCCTCTTATTGTAATAGCAATCAGTGTATGACGGCTGGGGTGGGAGGCATGGAGGGGCCTCTTAGTCTAATAGCAATCAGTGTGTGACGGCTGGGGTGGGAGGGATGGAGGAGGGGCCTCTTAGTGTAATAGCAATCAGTGTGTGACGGCTGGGAGGGATGGAGGGGCCTCTTAGTGTAATAGCAATCAGTGTGTGACAGCTGGGGTGGGAGGGATGGAGGAGGGGCCTCTTAGTGTAATAGCAATCAGTGTGTGACGGCTGGGGTGGGAGGGATGGAGGAGGGGCCTCTTAGTGTAATAGCAATCAGTGTGTGACGGCTGGGGTGGGAGGGATGGAGGAGGGGCCTCTTAGTGTAATAGCAATCAGTGTGTGATGGCTGGGGTGGGAGGGATGGAGGGGCCTCTTAGTGTAATAGCAATCAGTGTGTGACGGCTGGGGTGGGAGGGATGGAGGGGCCTCTTAGTGTAATAGCAATCAGTGTGTGACGGCTGGGGTGGGAGGGATGGAGGGGCCTCTTAGTGTAATAGCAATCAGTGTGTGACAGCTGGAGTGGGCTGGATGGAGGAGGGGCCTCTTAGTGTAATAGCAATCAGTGTGTGACGGCTGGGGTGGGAGGGATGGAGGAGGGGCCTCTTAGTGTAATAGCAATCAGTGTGTGACGGCTGGGGTGGGAGGGATGGAGGAGGGGCCTCTTAGTGTAATAGCAATCAGTGTGTGACAGCTGGAGTGGGCGGGATGGAGGAGGGGCCTCTTAGTGTAATAGCAATCAGTGTGTGATGGCTGGGGTGGGAGCAGGGGCGTCTCACCCACCAGGCAAGTATAGGCGGTTGCCTGGGGCGCCATGAGGTGGTGAGGCACCATGAGGTGGTGAGGCGCATTCCCCCGCCGCTGCTACCGTGACCATGTTTTTTTTTTATATATTATATTACCTCCCGACTCAGTCCCCGGTGCTCGGCACGCTACCATGTGCTCAGCAGTGCCTCCACCTCCACTTCTCCCCAGCCAATAGAGCAATCAATACTGCTCTTCTCTGCCAGGCTCCTTCTTTAAAGCCGTGCCCCTTCTTCTCAGTAGCCACACAGGTAAAGTGTTTACCTCGTGTGGCCCAGCCTTTAACTCCGCCCCACGCCAGTCAAACCAGGAGCCAGCGGCCAGCCAGCTTATGCCCCCGACAGTCTGACCCCCCACCTGTGTCACTGGCTGCACACAGACACTGGAGCGAGACAGCCAGGGGACTGATGCAGTCACAGAGAGAAGAATGTGATGTGTCCATGTTGGAGCCCCGCACAAGACAGCAACACAGCCCGGGAGAAGGGACGTTTCTGCTCCAGAGATGATAAGCTGCATGCACAGGCAGAAGAGAAGGTATGCAGGCAGGCTGCTAAGAACATTTCCTGTCCTGTGTGCAGACTGCCAGTACTGTTATAACTGCTAGAATGTGCCCTGCTCTTTTGATACTACAGTTTTCTTTGAAAGCTGGTTAGACTGTAGGCTGGTAAAGCTGTAAACCTGTGCTTTAGTGCTGTGCTGTCTCTCCCTCTCCCCTCTCTGTTCCTCTGCCCCCTCTTCCATCTTATGCTGTCTCTACCCCTCTCTGTTCCTCTGCACTCTCTTCCATCTTATGCTGTCTCTCCCTCTCCCCTCTGTTTCTCTGCACCCTCTTCCATCTTATGCTGCCTATCCCTCCCCTTCTCTGTTCCTCTACCCCCCTCTTACATCTTATGCTGCCTCTCCCTCTCTACTCTTTCCTTCTGCTCGGATTACGTGTATTTTCTGGTGAAACGCTGCTGCCCTATGATTAATTTCTGGTGAAATGCTGCTGCAATAAGTGTATTTTCTGGTGAAACGCTGCCACCTTACGAATATTTTCTGGTGAACTGCTGCTGCAATAAGTGTATTTTCTGGTGAAACACTGCCACATTACGATTATATTCTGGTGAATTACGATTCTGAATTACGATAATTACTATTATTTTCTGATGAAACACTGCCGCATTATGATTATTTTCTGGTGAAACGATGCTGCATTATGATTATTTTCCTGGGGGGGAGGGGCTTGGGGGGGGGCGCCACAGGTTTTCTCACCTGGAGTGACAAAATGACTAGAGGCACCCCTGGGTGGGAGGGATGGAGAGGGGCCTCTGAGTCTAATAGCAATCAGTGTGTGACGGCTGGGGTGGGAGGGATGGAGGGGCCTCTTAGTGTAATAGCAATCAGTGTGTGACAGCTGGTGTGGGATGGGGAGGGGCCTCTTAGGCCTCGATTCATAAAGCATTTCCGCATGAGGAAATGCTGAAAACGGCTCACTTTACCGACCACACAGCCAAATCTGTATTCATAAAGGCTTTTTCCGCATGAAAAGCCGACATTCACAAGCAGAGTGATAAATCACCGCCTTGCGCGGTGATTATCACAGCAAAAGTAACAAGTAGTCAATTCATAAAAATTAGAGGTAGCGGTATGCGGACGGGTATTACCGCTACCTCTGATGTGGCGAGAAGCGTGCGGAATACAGTGCAGTGAATGGGACAGACCTCCCAAGCAGCTGCAGAGAGAACACCGCACGGAGGGATTCCGCCTGCTTCTCCTGTTTCCGCATGCGTAGCACAGCCTAACGCCTGCCTACAGCGGAGTATCTCCGCACGCCTGTCACAACTAGCAACATTTTTATGAATTACCACCCTGAAGGCGGAAATACCGACAGCGGTGTTTCCCCGCTCGACTTTCCCCGCTCGCAGGCACTTTTATGAATCGAGGCCTTAGTGTAATAGCAATCAGTGTGTGACGGCTGGGGTGGGAGGGATGGAGGGGCCTCTTAGTGTAATAGCAATCAGTGTGTGACGGCTGGGGTGGGAGGGATGGAGGGGCCTCTTAGTGTAATAGCAATCAGTGTGTGACGGCTGGGGTGGGAGGGATGGAGGAGGGGCCTCTTAGTGTAATAGCAATCAGTGTGTGACGGCTGGGGTGGGAGGGATGGAGGAGGGGCCTCTTAGTGTAATAGCAATCAGTGTGTGACGGCTGGGGTGGGAGGGATGGAGGAGGGGCCTCTTAGTGTAATAGCAATCAGTGTGTGATGGCTGGGGTGGGAGGGATGGAGGGGCCTCTTAGTGTAATAGCAATCAGTGTGTGACGGCTGGGGTGGGAGGGATGGAGGAGGGGCCTCTTAGTGTAATAGCAATCAGTGTGTGATGGCTGGGGTGGGAGGGATGGAGGGGCCTCTTAGTGTAATAGCAATCAGTGTGTGACGGCTGGGGTGGGAGGGATGGAGGAGGGGCCTCTTAGTGTAATAGCAATCAGTGTGTGATGGCTGGGGTGGGAGGGATGGAGGGGCCTCTTAGTGTAATAGCAATCAGTGTGTGACGGCTGGGGTGGAAGGGATGGAGGAGGGGCCTCTTAGTGTAATAGCAATCAGTGTGTGACGGCTGGGGTGGGAGGGATGGAGGAGGGGCCTCTTAGTGTAACAGCAATCAGTGTGTGACGGCTGGGGTGGAAGGGATGGAGGAGGGGCCTCTTAGTGTAATAGCAATCAGTGTGTGACGGCTGGGGTGGGAGGGATGGAGGAGGGGCCTCTTAGTGTAATAGCAATCAGTGTGTGACGGCTGGGGTGGGAGGGATGGAGGGGCCTCTTAGTCTAATAGCAATCAGTGTGTGACGGCTGGGGTGGGAGGGATGGGGGAGGGGCCTCTTAGTGTAATAGCAATCAGTGTGTGATGGCTGGGGTGGGAGGGATGGAGGGGCCTCTTAGTGTAATAGCAATTAGTGTGTGACGGCTGGGGTGGGAGGGATGGAGGTGCCTCTTAGTGTAATAGCAATCAGTGTGTGACGGCTGGGGTGGGAGGGATGGAGGAGGGGCCTCTTAGTGTAATAGCAATCAGTGTGTGACGGCTGGGGTGGGAGGGATGGAGGGGCCTCTTAGTGTAATAGCAATCAGTGTGTGACGGCTGGGGTGGGAGGGATGGAGGAGGGGCCTCTTAGTGTAATAGTAATCAGTGTGTGACGGCTGGGGTGGGAGGGATGGGGAGGGCCTCTTAGTGTAATAGCAATCAGTGTGTGATGGCTGGGGTGGGAGGGATGGTGGGGCCTCTTAGTGTAATAGCAATCAGTGTGTGACGGCTGGGGTGGGAGGGGTGGAGGGGCCTCTTAGTGTAATAGCAATCAGTGTGTGACAGCTGGGGTGGGAGGGATGAGGGAGGAGCCTCTTAGTGTAATAGCAATCAGTGTGTGACAGCTGGGGTGGGAGGGATGGAGGGGCCTCTTAGTCTAATAGCAATCAGTGTGTGACGGCTGGGGTGGGAGGGATGGGGGAGGAGCCTCTTAGTGTAATAGCAATCAGTGTGTGACAGCTTGGGTGGAGGGATGGAGGGGCGCACTTTGGTGTCTCAGCCTTGGGTGCTGGAGGACCTTGTCCCTGCTCTGCTCTTTCTTCATCACTTTTTTCCATATGGTGGACTGCCTTCTCCATGGCTGTAGATATTTTTGGGTCAATTTCGGCCCTTGTCATTCCTCTACCTGCTCTTCTTATCTGAAAGGGTTGTGTGGACCTATATGTCACATTACGTGATAATGGGGGAGTATAACTCGTGGATGGACTCTCTGGGGAGCGCAGAGGGATGGTCTCCTCCTCTTCTTGCACAGATGTAACTCCACTCTCCACTGATGATGGGTCAGTCATGTCCACATCTGTAGTTGTTGTTTGTGTGGCTTCTTCAGCAGGTAGGTTGTCTTCTGTACTATTAATAAAGGAAAATAATAATAATAAATCTCACCTTCTTCTTGAATTGTCAGATGGCTATTTAACCAATCAGTCTCAAGACTTACGTCACAGTATCAGTATGTGGCTGCAGGAAGTCCAGAAAGCCTGCAAATCGGATTGTTCGCCTGTGTTTGGCCCCTGGAACACTTTGTTGGTAAAGTTTGTGTCTCTCCAAATCCCTTTTGTAGTTATCACAAACATATTTCCATATTCAAAAGTAATGGTAAAAGATCCCGCTGCACCAGATGGTAATTCTTTATCCTCCTTGGCGGTAACCCCGAACGTAGTTCGGGGTAAGCCGCCGGAGGGTGCCGCTCAGGCCCTGCTGGGCCGATTTGTTTAATTTTCTTTTTGCTGGACGCAGCTAGCACTTTGCTAGCTACGCCAGCACACTGATCGCCGCCGCCCCGCGCACGATCGCCGCTATCCGTCGCGCCGCACGCCCCCCCAGACCCCGTGCGCTGCCTGGCCAATCAGTGCCAGGCAGCGCCGAGGGGTGGCCCGGGACTCCCAATGACGTCCCGACGTCAGTGACGTCATCCCGCCCCGTCGCCATGGCGACGGGGGAAGCCCTCCAGGAAATCCCGTTCTTTGAACAGGATTTCCTGATCGGAGATCGCCGAAGACGATCGAAGCGGGCGGGGGGATGCCGCTGAGCAGCGGCTATCATGTAGCGAGCCCTGGGCTCGCTACATGATATAGGAAAAAATTAAAAAAAAAAAACTGCTGCGCTGCCCCCTGGCGGATTTTTTTATACCGCCAGGAGGGTTATTCCGTTACTCCATGTCAGTGTTACAGATAAAAGCTCACGCGTATCGGAGCAAAAGATGGCTCCTTAATCATAGCTATTTTACCATTACTTTTGGATTACCTGGCTTTGAACTTCCCTGCTCCCATTTGAGATTATACGTGAGTGCAGCAGTCTCTTTTTCCTATGTACTATATTTCCATATTCTTTTCAACTGATCAACTGAAAATCAAATATAAAAATGTTATTTGTTTACATTACACTTGTACATTCTTTTTAACAGGACACATGTATGCAGCAATATATTTTTAATATAGCTAGTGGAAGGCAAGTATCCTACACATACCGGTAGTTTTGTATACCTGCAGAACACATCTGTCGGAAACTGACCCAACTTCTCATCCCTGGCCCAGGCCCTTGCGCTAACATCTAGTCACCGGGCCTGAACCTTTATTGCTGCTGAAGCATTTGCCCTTCCGCTAAATGTCATAATGCCTTTTTACCAAACAGCTATGGCATCCCCAACCCTCCACCAAAAATTAGGGAATGCTTTTTGATTTTAGGAAACGTTGCATGCAAATTTATTACAAAATTGTATGGCGCTTTAATATAGCCCATTTGTAATCACCGTGGAATACATTGGATTGGCCTAATTCTAAGCTGTGTATGATTTGATTTAAATTTACATGCAAGCTGTAACTATTAGCATCTAATCGCCCATCTCTGCCTATCCTTCGTACTCCCTGGTGTCGGGAGGTGCCTCCTTACTCTTGCTCCCTGGAGAGGATGGTCAGTGTGGATACCTGAGTCTGGAGAATAGCTGCAGCAATGGATTGAGCATTACAGCCACTTAGGGAAAACTGTGTTATCAGTTTACAGCATAATTTCCCCCAGAGACAGCACAATCGCTCACCAAGAGGGCAAGTCATCAAAAGAACATGTACCCAATCAATACCAGCGTAACACAAGCAGTCATAAAAGTACACGGACAATAGAGATTCATCCTCTGTTGTCTCTGTCGCCCTGGGGTTCAATTAACCGAGAAATATTCCTTGTATAGCCAGCGAATGGTTTCCTACAATGGTCCCTTAAAGGGGAATTGCCGACAAAGAGATGACTGGTCGGCGGTGCATTGACGTAACCACGGCCATGTTGTGCGCTCACATCTGTTGGTCACTCCCTGGGAATGGAGGATGGTGCATTATCATAGCTCCCACCTGTCTCTCTTTTGGAGGGACAGTCCCTCTTTGGGAGCCCTGTCCCTCTTTCCTTCTAATTTGTCCCTCTTTCAGGACGTTGTCCCTCTTTCTATGTAAATATATATATTTCTCTACTAAAAAAATGTGTTTGTTTGACTCTAAACTTTATTCCCATCCTTTAGGGCCCATTCACACTTGCAAAATGCAAAACGCTAGCGCTTTTGCTAGCGTTTTGCTCTGGCGATTTTTGACGATTGACGCCAAAAAATAGCCATTCCCACTTGACGATTGTGTGCGATCGCGATTAGCTCTTCTACAGCACTAAACGCAATTGCTGGGAGATGGCCTGAAAATTGTGCAGGATACAAATTTGCGTTTGGCGATTTGCATTAATCGCCAGCGATTAACACAAATCGCCCAAGTGACAACAGGCCCATTGGGTATTATGGCACTATCGCTTTAAAAAGCGCTATCGCTTGAACGTTTTGCCGAAATCGCCGGCAAAATGCTCTAGTGGGAATGGGCCCTAAAATGGATATATTACTAATTTAAAAACGTTACTATGAAGGAAAATGAACCAGGATAGAAAGGACCAGTGTGCTTTGAATTATAAAACATATTTCTCTTATGAAATCTTTATGGTATGCATGACAGGGGGTGTGACGGGGCGTAATCAGGGGTGTGGCAGGGGCGTGGCTTACATGCCCCTCTTTCTCATCTCAAAAAGTTGGGAGGTATGCATTATGAAGTTGTGGTATTATTTCTGCAGGCAGGCCTGGATAACTGCTGATTGTGATGTAAGGGGTCAAAGTTTAGCCCAAGGATGATGTATGGGGGCGGAGCAAATATCACCATGTGCTCGCGGCGAGCACGAATACCTGATCTTCGCCAAAAAAAAAGCTCACCGGCGAATTGTTCGGGCCATCTCTAGATAACACAAGTCCTTTGCGGGTAATAGATGTACAGCTGGACAGAGTTCCTGTGGGCATAGTCCGGTGGGAAAGGAGGCAGCCACCTAGACTTTGTAGAGAGAATATAAAGTGGTCTGAAACTCCGACATAACATTCAATAAAAATGTGATTTCCTACTTTGTATTACCCATACAGTTATCATATTTGCTTTTGTGCACACATCATTACAAATTACAAGTTTCCAAAGTGTAGTTTATCTTGCCCTGAAAGCTGCCATTGCATTTTATTCAAACTGCTTTTTATTATATATTAACACCTTTTAATGAGCTATTCTGAGTTGTGTGTGTGTCTGAAGCACAGCGAGTTCTTTTTCACTTGTTACACTGTATTTACTCACATGTAACAACATTGCAAGGTAAACAAAGATACTGCTGTTTGTTATAGACCGCACGGGCCGATCCTTGATCAGGTCAATCGCTCAGAGTCAGAAACTCGGTCTCGCTGTCGCTTTGCGCATAGATGCCCATATGTGGATTCGCAATCTATGAACCGACTAGCCGAGAGAAGCATCCTGACTCCAAAGGAATCACCAAGCAGATGTTACAGTTCCAAGATGGCTGCTAACCACATGGTCCTCTGGTTAGGAGCAGTCTCTCGTGAAGATGGGATTTGGAGGACTGAAGTCCGCCTGCTGGCAATGTGTTTTTGATGAAGCTGGTTTGAGGGTGTGGCAATGCCTGCCCCCTCTGAATTACCCACCAATGACAGTCCACCTCCTAGGAGGATTTTGAGCTTAAATGGTAAAACACTGTAACTTCTAAACTATACATGTCATATTTAGGTGGATAGCAGATTCATAATTGTCAAAAATACAGCTTAATATGACATCTTGCATGAGTGCATTAGGCTGTCCTGTCCCCAAGAAGGTCCATACACCAATAACTGGACGGGTTATTGTTATGAATTTTATATCAGCACATTGGGCAGATTTTAACGAATAAGACTATATTAATTTCATAGCTGTGCTATACACGGTTTTCATTTAACAGACCGAAATCAAAACCCATATGCATTTAAATCTGTTCCCCAGCGGTGCCTCTGTGACTGAGCCCTTCAGTGGACCCCTGTGGAGCTAGCTTCCCCTGGATGAAAAGAACTTTTGGTGCTCAATTAGCATCTGAGCGTGACCAGCTAGAACAACCTTTGACATGTTATACCAGGCTAGGGTTTCACACCTCTGTGTCACTGTCCAGGAAGGAATTCTTTTTAACAAGTTAATTAGACCCACCTGCCTCCACTGGGCAACAAACATACTTTATGAGAAGAAAAAATGTAATTCGGCGCTGCTTTGCGGAACGATACAGAATCGCTAATCGCCTCGACTTCCGTATCATTCATGACACCTCCCCCACCAGGTTGTCGCGAAGAGCAGGTTATCACGACCTGACCAGTGCGTCTACTTGGTTACTGAACGGGCTCTCGACTTTCTTATCTGACTGTACTTTAGACAACTTACCAGAGGCATAAGGCCTCATGGTCCGGGGTGTCCCAGTGTCCGCTTTGCAGACGTCGAGATGCACACCAACAGGCTTACCTCTAAATGCCTGGCTGGGTTTGCCTAGCACTTTCTGTAAGGGAGAGGGTCGTTGGCTGACATCCAGGTCACTTTCTGACTCTCGGGTGCCAGCCCGCGAATCTGGAAGCAGCGTGGCATACCCCTGCTCTAACTGACTACACCTTGGCACAACATTTTGGTCAGCACAACCTAGGTGGACATTAGAACACATTTTAAAAAACGAATTAGCCTTTACCAGAGTGGCGAGGCTTGCCGCTCCTCCAGGAGGGATAGAGGGTGGACCTCTGGGCAGGCGTACGTTAAAAAGGGGCGCTGGGAAAAAGGGCGCGGGGTTTTAAACGATAAACGTGGATAACGTTTAAAAATATAATGTACTATATTTCGTTTAAAAATAATGTTTTATAAAGTTATAAATCATTAAATAATGTGCATGAAATTGGCAATTGTGAAAACGTTAATCTTCCTTTTAAAAAGTGAAACGCATAATAACGTTTAAAAAAAATAGTAAGTAACCCTCCCTGTACCTACCCCTAACCCCTAGACCCCCGTGTTGGTGCCTAAACCTAAGACCCCCCTGTTGGTGCCTAAACCTAAGACCCCCCTGGTGGTGCCTAAACCTAAGACCCCCCTGTTGGTGCCTAAACCTAAGACCCCCCTGGTGGTGCCTAAACCTAAGACCACCCTGTGATAAGCATTATTAACGTGTGAAAAAAATATTGTGCTGTTTTTCGTTTAAAAATAATGTTTTAAAAAAGATTGTACTGTTTTTCGTTTAAAAATAATGTTTAAAAAATTATAAATCATAAAATAATGTGTAATCATGAGAAGCAGTTATAAAACAGTAAAAGTCTCCGGGCGCCGCTTATAAAACGTTATTTTTCTCCGGCGCCCTTTTTTCCTGTCGGGCGCCCATTAAACGATATTTATTATGGGAGTGAATGGCGGCGCACGATTTGTCCACTTGCCTCAGGCGCCCGAATTTACTGTTACCCTGGGCAGACCTTTGGTAACAGGCAATGGTGGAGCACTCTGGCTGTCATAGTAGGAGGGGAGGTCTAGGCCCCCAGCTGCCTGCTCTGACACCTGGCCCCCTTCTGCAGTCCTGCAGTAAATCTGACCCAGGCAAAACAGGACCGTTACCTCCAAGGTAAGTGGCAATCACATTCAAACATACATAATTTTAGCAATATGAGGTTCAGCATAAAACCTATTAGCAATATTTGGTACAAAATCAATATCAGAGTTTTGTTCATTTTCCACATAATGGACACATGTATCTGGAACAACAGTGACGTGACGGGTTTAGAATCAGACAAACAGTGATTAGACAGCTGTCCATTAGAAACAGGTACCTCTCCCTTGCCTCGTTCCCTAGGAGAGCTAGGTATCATTACCCCAGCTGTCTCCCCCTGTCCCTCCCCAAGCGTGTACAGTACCTGAGTAGGTCCAGACTGGCAATCCGGGGGGTGGATCATAGGTTCATAAAAGGATCGTAGGGTGCCAAGATCTGTGCCCAACAGCACAGGCACTGGGATATCATCAGTCACCCCCACAACTTTTGTCTGGCGCCCCCTTCCCCAATCGAGAACAACACGAGCTTTGGCGAAGCGTGCGTTTGTGCCACCAACTCCCACAAGTGTAACACGCTCATTAGGAAGGAAATTCTCCCTGGCAACAAGATGAGAGTGAACCAATGTAAGCTCTGCGCCTGTGTCGCGGAAACCGACAGCGATCTGGGCATTTACTTCCACGACTTGATGATTTCCGGAAAGTCGAGGATTTGCAGCTCCATTGACGAGGTAGGCGTGTGCAGTAGAGGATGCGCTAGCCGAATCTGCGCTAGGCTATGGAGACGGCTTCTTTGTTGAGGCCTCGTGACCACTGCCTGAACACAGTCAGCAGGCAACACGCCAAGTCTGCAAAAGTGTCTGTGGGGCCTTTCTGCAAGGCCCTAAACTTTTTGCGATATACCTCTGGGGTCAGCTGGTACTTATGAATAATTTCAGCTTTTATTGCATTATAGTCATTGTCTTTTTCAGCGGGTAAGTCCACAAATGCCTCAAGCACTTTGTCCCGCAAGTTGGGGGTCAGAAATCTCGCCCACTGCTCCTGGGGCAGATGATGCTGACAACAAGTCTTTGGATTGCAAGTAAGTGTCCGGGTCAATTCCCTTCTCTATTTCAGGGAACTTAAACTTTGGAGACCCAAACGGGCCTGCTGTGGGCCGGGACTCCGGAGCACTTGGCGAGGGATTTTGGCCTTGCGCTCGCAGTTTGGCCATTTCAAGGTCATGTCTGCTTGCGGCTTCTCTCTCCTCTCTTTCTGCCTGCAGCCTGCGCTCTGAAGCTTCTCTTTCCGCCTGCCGCTGGCGCTCTGCACGTTCAGCTTCTCGTTCCGCCTGGTTTTCTGAAGTTTCCCTCTCCGCCTGGCGTTCTGCACGGTCAGCGTTTTCTCTGAAAACCTGCAGGTACAGCTCAGGATTTGTATCCGACAGTCTTTGTAAAGCATGCTGCATTCCAGCATCAGGAACACAGGAAAGGTTTGCATGGACGGGCTCCTGCTGGTTACCATGCTCCTCCACATTTAGTGTGATCCGTTCAGACTTGGTTCTGTTTTCCCCTGGTGCTGGACGTGTGTCAATTCGATTCAACAGCTCACCCCCAGCTCTCCCAGGTCCAGTAACTTCTGAACCATCCGAGGGCTCTTCCAGCATCTGATCCGGCTGGGTATTCAGTCGCAATAAGTCCTTGATTAATTGCAATTTCGTTTTATTATAAGTCTCAATGCCTCTTTCTTCACACA
Source organism: Hyperolius riggenbachi (assembly GCF_040937935.1). Lineage (NCBI taxonomy): Eukaryota > Metazoa > Chordata > Amphibia > Anura > Hyperoliidae > Hyperolius > Hyperolius riggenbachi. The sequence continues at coordinate 252,755,127 of NC_090656.1, forward strand.
AGTATGCTAGATCAGACAATTGCATTCGCTTGTATCCCGCTGCATCAGCCATTGTTGCAAAATAAAAAATAGGATAGAAAAAGAGATGGGGGGGACTCTGTGCTATACGTTTAGGCTAATTTCACACCAGGACGTTGCGTTAGAGGGGGCGTTAAGGTCGCATAACGTCCCCCTAACTCAACGCCTGGTGGTGCTGGATCTGGATGTCAGAGTGAGCCGCGTTGTGCAGCTCACTCTGGCGTCAGTGATGCCGTGATGCGCACTCTTGTGCGCATGCGGCATCACGTGGTCCCGCCGGCCAATCGCCGCACAGAGCGGCTGCTCCAGGAAGTAAACACTGCACGTCATAACGTGCAGTGCATATTAATTAGCCATGTGCCTGGCCGCTCTCCACTCCTCCCCAACACTACTGAGCATGTGCAAGCAGTCTAACGCGGCTCAGCCGCGTCTAAAGTACTGCATGCAGTACGTTGCCTTGTGACGCAGCGTTACAATGTAACGCAACGTCCGCACTGTGAACAGCCCCATTGATTTTTCATTACTGTGCGGTGGGCTGCGTTACAGGCTGCTCTAACGTGCGCCTGTAACGTCCCACTGTGAAACCAGCCTTAGTCTATATAAATGGTAATGCACTGGTTATCGACCACAGATTTCGATCTGTTCTGGCAGGTTAATCAAATAACTTTTCCGTTGATGTTCTGAACATACACAGGGCAGATTTTAACGAATAAGACTATACAGTATTCATTTCATAGCTGTGCTATACACGGTTTTCATTTAACAGACCGTGATCAAAACCCATATGCATTTAAATCTGTTCCCCAGAGGTGCCTCTGTGTCTGAGCCCTTCAGTGGACCCCTGTGGAGCTAGCTTTCCCTGGATGAAAAGAACTTTTGGTGCTCAATTAGCATCTGAGTGTGACCAGCTAGAACAACCTTTGACATGTTATAGCAGGCTAGGGTTTCACACCTCTGTGTCACTGTCCAGGAAGGAATTCTTTTGAACAAGTTAATTAGACCCACCTGCCTTCACTGGGCAACAAACATACTTTATGAAAAGAAAAAAATGTCATTTTGAGCTGCTTTGCGGAACTATACAGAATCGCTAATCGTCTTGATTTCCGTATCATTCATGACAACTGCTATCACTAGTTTGGATGCGGATTTGAAGCTGAATAGCAGGACAAAGTGCTTTGTTTAACTATTTCAGTGATGTTCTGCTAAAAAAAAAATTCTGGGATAGTAGCTTTCAAGCTGTGAGGAATCTTTTAGAGAAAAGTAGAAATGCTGACTTTCAGACCACTTTAATGGTGTCATCACCAGGCTGAGGGCTGGTGCACACCAGAGCGGTTTTGGGGCGTTTTTTAAAACGCTTGCAGGGGGGAAAACCGCTTGGCTGATGAAAGTAAATGGGCTGGTGCACACCAGAGCGGCTCATTTTTTCCACAAACGCAAACTCGGGGGCTGCAGCATTTTTTAGATTTCTGAGGCGTTTCGGCCCTTAATGTTAAAGTATAGGAAAGTGGAAAACCGCTCTGAAAAACGCTAGTATAGGAAAGTGGAAAACCGCTCTGAAAAACGCTAGATCAGAGCGGTTTTCCAGGCACTTTTATTATACATTTGTGCTGCTTTCACTTTGAATATAATAGCACTTATTATCTGCTAAACAATGCAGTCACCCAGCCCCCATACAACAACCTACAGACATGAAACTGGGATTTTTGGATAGCACTGTTTGTGCTCATTTGTGCTGCAAAAATCATCTTTCTATCTTTTATAGTTTTTGAGATATTCACATTTTTATAAAGGTCAAAAGTTCACTCAGCCCCCCCCCCCCCCCCCCCACAACATTGCAAAGGCTGAGTGAACTTTTGACCTTTATAAAAACATGAATATCTCAAAAACTATAAAAGATAGAAAGATGATGATGGGGTATCAGCTACTGAGTGGGATGAAGTCCAATCCTTTGTTAAAGTTCCTCTTTAATAAGGTGCCCATCACCCACTGTGTGACCATCGATAATTGCCTGCCTGCAATCTTCCGTCTGGTACAATCGATAATTATGATCAATTTTGGATGGAAAACAATTGAAATAATTGTGATAGCGTTGATCTCTAGCAGATTATGTTCAAGTCTTACTGGATTAACCGCATGCTTGTTTTAGGTGCGTGATTCAGGCACTACTGCAGCTAAAGAGATCAGCAGGACTGCCAGACAACTGATATTGTTTAAAAGGAAATGGATATGGCGGCCTCCATATAAGTCTGCCTTCAAGTTCCCTTTAAAAAGGAAAAGAAGATGGCGGACTCCACAGTCTTCTTCCTACATCAGCTACCCTTCAAAAGAAAAAAAGAGTAGAAAAACAAAGAAAAGAGAAAGATACAGCTCTTATTATTTGCACAGCCAGGATCCCCCCCCCCCTCCACCGACACGAACAAGAATCTCGCTCTGCTCCCATTAATTGCAAACCACCGTCCTCTGTGTAATATTATGATTGGCATAATTAACACTGCCCTGCTTTTAAGCTGGCATGTGTCTGCGCTAATTTCCCCTGACTGGCATCAACAAGAATCTCTGTAGTCACCGCTTGGACGCCGCTGTCGCCTTCGCTTCACATCTGCCTACCCCCGGCTCTTAGCAAGGCCGCGGCTTTGGTCACTGGCAGTGCTCAGGATTACGCCCAGCACTTAATGGCTGGCACAGGTTCCCGCTCGCCAGAGCTGCAGAGGCGTTGGCAGCCGCAGGCTGTTACCCACCTGCAGAACTCTGTATTCCACCAGCTGCCAGCACAGGTAGAGCACAGGGAGAACAGGGCGCTGTGCCCAGCCTGCCACCTTCCTGCTGCTTGCATGATGAACCCAGGAGCCCAGGTGACAGTGTGACTACAAGTGACAAAGACAGAAGCCCTGGCGCCAGCAGCACATTAATCATGCATGGGAGGGGAGGGGGTGCCACTATTGTACAGAAACTGGCAGAGTATACACTTCAGCTCTGTATAATGCAAGGATCAGCCGACAACATTATTTCACGTTTTGTTTTTATTAATGTATAAATTATACCCATCCCACAATACCTCCAGCACAAACTGGCAGACAGGAGTTTGAGGCTGGGATCACACTAGGCGTTGCACGAAAAGGTTGTGTTTGCTGCATATGTGTTTGTATGTTTTTAATGCGTTTTGAGTAAGTTTGCATTTCACGCTTGCGTTTTAATGCTTTTGCATTTCAGACATATGAATCGCAAGTGCGTTTCTCTGTATTTTGTATGCGGTTTGTATGCTTTTTAAATTTGCATTTTACGCTCATCATGCGTTTTGGAAATATATGCAGCAAGTTCTGCGTGTTCTAAAACGCACATTGCACAACGCAAACAAATGCGTTTTTTTCATACGTCCCACTGACTTACATTATACTGTTTGCCTGAACACTAGTATTTTACGCAATGCTAGAGTTTTTGCTTAATGTGTTTCTACCTTGAATGTTTGTGTTGGGTTTGCAGGGCAATCGCAAAAGCACCGCACGCAGTTTTCTTCCCTGGAGTGACTGTATGCATGACAATTAAAACAAAATCGGAATCGCCGGGAACCGGCAAACGCAGCCAGAAGTGGGCGTCCTTCCTGAAGAAATTTACACAGTGATGTAAGACTGTTGTCGAGGTGATGTTCACTGTGGGAGGGACAGTATGCTGTGACAGACTGTCGGGCAGTAGGGAGCTGTCTTGGGGAAAAAAAAAGAGAAAAGGGCAGGAGTGATGTCACTTTTGGCATCACAGAGAAACAGTAAAGATGGAAGCCAGCAGAAATATTATTTCCTTTTTTCATCACATTTCTCATAAATCTGACAGTGAAGACTAAAACCAACAGGATAGGTAAGCTAAATGCGTAATTTCTTATTGGATGTTTTTTTTTTTTGTTACTATGTAATTTCATCCCACTTTAAAAGTGTGTGTGTGTGTGTGTGTGTGTGTGTGTGGGGGGGGGGGATTATTCCGCATAATAAATAGACTAAGCTTGATTAAGGGCTGGTTCAGACGGACGCTTGCAGAGCGTTTACAGCCAGCGTTCAGGGCTTGGTGTTAAACGCTCCCATTCAAGTGAATGGGAGCGTTTGTACCAAGCTTTCAAGCGCGTTTACACAAACGCGGCGTTTGGGTCCCGATTTTCCCTGGCGTTCAAGGAGCCCCTGGAAGCTACATGTAGCTTCCAGGGGAGGTTAACCGCGATGGCTAATGTCCCCCTAGGGGAAGAAAAAACGCGACCGCATCCAAACGCACACGAACGCTGCTGAACGCGACGCCAGCAAACGCAACGCCTCCAAACGTCCGTCTGAACCAGCCCTAAGTGGGAGGGCGAAGCTATTGAGCAATACGAAGCAGTTCATTTCGGTGCTCAGCGGCAAGTGCCAAAGCTGGGCGCCGACATTGTAGCAATGCAATACTGTGTGGGGCGTGTAACGGTAATTTGAGGATCCGGCGATCGCCATACACTGAATCACAGCTCCCTCCGACCGCTCGGAGGGGGAATAGTATTTACCGCCGCCAGGGAAGTTTAGCAGCAGCAGGGAGAGGTGTGTGTGTGTGTGTGTGTGTGTGTGTGTGTGTGTGTGTGTGTGTGTGTGTGTGTGTGTGTGTGTGTGTGTGTGTGTGTGTGTGTGTGTGTGTGTGTGTGTGTGTGTGTGTGTGTGTGTGTGTGTGTGTGTGTGTGTGTGTGTGTGTGTGTGTGTGTGTGTGTGTACAGTGTGTGTGTGTGTGTGTGTGTGTGTGTGATTGATCGTGCCAATATGCAGCAATATTTAGATGTGTTGCTAAAACCAGGAAATTTAAAGGACAACTGACCTCGGAAGGAAATGAATACTGAGGGCTGGTGCACACTGAGCGGGTTTTTAGGCGTTTTTGCGATCCGCTTGCGGCTGCGGATCTGCTTGGTTAATGTATCTCAATGGGCTGGTGCACACCAGAGTGGGAGGCGTTTTGCAGAAACGCATACTCCCCGGCTGCTGCAGATTTTGGATTGCGGATGCGTTTCTGCCTCAATGTTAAGTATAGGAAAGACGCAAACCGCTCTGAAAAACGGCAGTTCAGAGCGGTTTGCCAGGCGGTTTTTGTTACAGTAGCTGTTCAGTAACAGCTTTACTGTAACAATACATGAAATCTACTATACTGAAAACGCTTCACAAAACCGCAAAATGCTAGCTGAAACGCTGCAGAAAAAGAAGAAAAAGCGCTTCAAAATCTGCTAGCATTTTGCGGATCTGTTAGCGGGTTTTGGTGTGCTCCAGGCCTGAGTCTGACATATTTATTTCTTGGTTCACCATGAGCTTGCTGGTTAGTCTGTACCTCTCGGTGTTACAAGCCCTACTCCATAGAGCCATATTAATCCATGCCATGAGGATCAAACAGTCTGTATGCATGTTGGATTATTCTGGCTCTGTACAAATTAACAAGCTGACACATCATAGCATTCCAGCGGTTCTGGAGGTGTGTTTAGCTTCTAAGGGTACAATGGTTAATTTGCATATATTCAGCAGTGATGCTCTGGGAGACATCTCCAGCTCACTCCAACCTGAATTATTGCCAATACTTTCTGTTTTAAGAAAGCAAACTTTTGTTTACATATTTATTTCCTTTTAAACGAAGCACATTGCCTAGCAGTCTGGCTGAATCTCTGCCCCTAATACTTTTAGCCATAGACCCTGAACAAGCATGCAGATCAGGTGTTCGACTTAAAGGGAATCTGAAGTGAAAATAAACTTATGATATAATGAATTGTATGTGTAGAACAGCTAAAGGTAGCCGTAGACTGGTCGATTTGCCATCAGATTGACCAACTGACAGATCCCTATCTAATCGAATCTGATCAGAGAGGGATAGTATGGCTGCCTTTACTGTAAATAGATTGTGAATCGATTTCAGCATGAAACCGATCACAATCTGCAGAGCTGCCGCCGCCCCCCCCCCCCCCCCCCCCCCCCGCCAGCTATACATTACCTGATCCGGCCGGCACGTATCCCCAGTCTCCGCTGTCTTCTTCTCCGTTGGGTTCCGGACTGGCTGGCTTCACTTCACGTCCGGGGAACGATTGATTTCAGGCGGAAATCGATCGTTCTGTCAGTGTTTGCGCACCGATTTCACAGCAGATTCGATACAGTGATCGAATCTGCTGTATAAGGGCGGGAAAATCGTTAGGTGTATGGGCCCCTTAAGAAATAGAACTTTAGCAGCACAGATATGAGTCTGATATTGTTTCCAGTACAGGAAGAGTTAAAGGGACTCCAAGCAGTGCCTGTGGGTATGCCTTTAAGCTTACCCACAACTAATTAGTTACATCCTCACACCTACCAGCATGATGTTTGTAATTATATACCCCTGGGTTCCTTATATTTCATTGCATTGTGCTGAATCGAGCTGCCGACACTGGGGAAAGTGTCGTCCTGTGTAATACAATGCTGGACTCCAAAAAGTGCATAAACTATGGAAAGATGCATACCATTTTGAAGCTCTCTTTCTCCTCTTTCCAATGATAAACCGCCACCCTATGCCTTTTAGTTTTCGCTATTTTCGCTATCGAAATTGCCACGATCTCGATTTCGATCGTGAAAATAGCGAAAACTAAAAGGCGTAGGGTGGCGGTTTATCTATCATTGGAAAGAGGAGAAAGAGAGCTTCAAAGTGATATGCATCTTTCCATAGTTAGTGCACTGCTCGGAGTCCCTTTAAGAAACTTCACTTGCAATCTATACAAAAGAGCTTCACTGAGCTCTGAGACCAAAAAAGTCTTGGACAGCACTGTGTGTTGAAGCTCTTATCTCAACTGTCTCTCATTGTTTCTTGTTTGCTTATAGTTTTCCTGCATAGGTGAGTTGAAAAGGTCATTAGCCTGCTCTGTGAAATGAATTAGAATGCTGAGTGTAGTGTGTAAACTGCACATATTAGAGATTAGAGAATGATGCAATGTTATAATAAACAAATCTATATAACTGAAATGTTCTATTACTTATCCGTACTACACATAGAATTAATTTTATCATTTTTTTTCTGCTTAAAGAGACACTGAAGCGAAAAAAAAAAATTATGATATTATGATTTGTAAGTGTACCACAGCTAAGAAATAAAACATTAAGATCAGATACATCAGTCTAATTGTTTCCAGTGCAGGAAGAGTTAAGAAGTTGTTATCTCTATGCAAAAGAGCCATTATCTCTACGACTTTCAAAGTCGTGGAGAGGACTGTTATCTGACTTTTATTATCTCAACTGTAAGTGAACAGTTTTCTTTTTCTCTGCTAGAGGAGAGGTCATTAGTTCACAGACTGCTCTGAAAGACTCATTTTGAATGCTGAGTGTTGTGTAATCTGCACATATTATAGAATGATGCAATGTTAGAAAAAACACTATATACCTGAAAATAAAAATGAGAATATTTTCTTTGCTGCTAATCTTCTAGTAATTATTCATAGTACACAACCAATTCATTATATCATATTTTTTTTCACTTCAGTGTCTCTTTAAGTGTAACTTTAAATTTGACTGCATTTACTTTATGCTTTTTTCAGGTAGGCGATTCAGACGCTACTGATGCATGAAAGATCAGCAGGGCAGCCAGGCAACTGGTATTGTTTAAAAAGATATAAATATGACAGCCTCCATAACCCTCTGAGGTCAGTTCTTTGAAAACAAACAAGCCCTAAATTACATTAGCATGTTATTGCCTATCACAGGGCTCTGCAACCTTTAAGACATAAAGAGCCACTTGGACCCGTTTCCGAAAAGAGAAAAAAACGGGGAGCCGCAAAACCATTATAAAACAAATCGTTATCAGATATGACCCCCATATGCACAATCTTTCAGCAGATATGACCCCCATATGCACAAATCGTTAGCAGATATGACCCCCATATGCACAATCCTTCAGCAGATATGACCCCCATATGCACAAATCGTTAGCAGATATGACCCCCATATGCACAAATCGTTAGCAGATATAACCCCCATATGCACAGCTCGTTAGCAGATATAACCCCCATATGCACAGCTCGTTAGCAGATATGACCCCCATATGCACAAATCGTTAGCAGATATGACCCCCATATGCACAAATCGATAGCAGATATGACCCCCATATGCACAATCCTTCAGCAGATATGACCCCCATATGCACAAATCGTTAGCAGATATGACCCCCATATGCACAGATCGTTAGCAGATATGACCTCCATATGCACAAATCGTTAGCAGATATAACCCCCATATGCACAGCTCGTTAGCAGATATAACCCCCATATGCACAGCTCGTTAGCAGATATGACCCCCATATGCACAAATCGTTAGCAGATATGACCCCCATATGCACAACTCGTTAGCAGATATGACCCCCATATGCACAGATCGTTAGCAGATATGACCCCCATATGCACAAATCGTTAGCAGATATAACCCCCATATGCACAGCTCGTTAGCAGATATAACCCCCATATGCACAGCTCGTTAGCAGATATGACCCCCATATGCACAAATCGTTAGCAGATATGACCCCCATATGCACAACTCGTTAGCAGATATGACCCCCATATGCACAGATCGTTAGCAGATATGACCCCCATATGCACAGATCGTTAGCAGATATGACCTCCATATGCACAAATCGTTAGCAGATATGACCCCCATATGCACAATCCTTCAGCAGATATGACCCCCACATGCACAAATCGTTAGCAGATATGACCCCCATATGCACAGATCGTTAGCAGATATGACCCCCATAAGCACAAATCGTTAGCAGATATGACCCCCATATGCACAATCCTTCAGCAGATATGACCCCCATATGCACAAATCGTTAGCAGATATGACCCCTATATGCACAGATCGTTAGCAGATATGACCCCCATATGCACAAATCGTTAGCAGATATGACCCCCATATGCACAATCCTTCAGCAGATATGACCCCCATATGCACAAATCGTTAGCAGATATGACCCCTATATGCACAGATCGTTAGCAGATATGACCCCCATATGCACAGATCGTTAGCAGATATGACCCCCATATGCACAAATCGTTAGCAGATATGACCCCCATATGCACAAATCGTTAACAGATATGACCCCCATATGCACAATCCTTCAGTAGATATGACCCCCATATGCACAAATCGTTAGCAGATCTGACCCCCATATGCACAATCCTTCAGCAGATCTGACCCCAATATGCACAATCCTTCAGCAGATCTGACCCCCATATGCACAATCCTTCAGCAGATCTAACCTCCATATGCACAATCCTTCAGCAGATCTGACCCCCATATGCACAATCCTTCAGTAGATATGACTCCCATATGCACAAATCGTTAGCAGATCTGACCCCCATATGCACAATCCTTAAGCAGATATGACCCCCATATGCACAATCCTTCAGCAGATATGACTCCCATATGCACAACTCGTTAGCAGATATGACCCCCATATGCACAATCCTTCAGTAGATATGACTCCCATATGCACAAATCGTTAGCAGATCTGACCCCCATATGCACAATTCTTAAGCAGATATGACCCCCATATGCACAATCCTTCAGCAGATATGACCCCCATATGCACAAATCATTAGCAGATATGACCCCAATATGCACAATCCTTCAGCAGATATGACCCCCATATGCACAAATCGTTAGCAGATATGACCCCCATATGCACAAATCGTTAGCAGATATGACCTCCATATGCACAAATCGTTAGCAGATCTGACCCCCATATGCACAATCCTTCAGCAGATCTGACCCCAATATGCACAATCCTTCAGCAGATCTCACCCCCATATGCACAATCCTTCAGCAGATCTAACCTCCATATGCACAATCCTTCAGCAGATCTGACCCCCATATGCACAATCCTTCAGTAGATATGACTCCCATATGCACAAATCGTTAGCAGATCTGACCCCCATATGCACAATCCTTAAGCAGATATGACCCCCATATGCACAATCCTTCAGCAGATATGACTCCCATATGCACAACTCGTTAGCAGATATGACCCCCATACGCACAATCCTTCAGTAGATATGACTCCCATATGCACAAATCGTTAGCAGATCTGACCCCCATATGCACAATCCTTAAGCAGATATGACCCCCATATGCACAATCCTTCAGCAGATATGACCCCCATATGCACAAATCATTAGCAGATATGACCCCAATATGCACAATCCTTCAGCAGATATGACCCCCATATGCACAAATCGTTAGCAGATATGACCCCCATATGCACAAATCGTTAGCAGATATGACCTCCATATGCACAAATCGTTAGCAGATCTGACCCCCATATGCACAATCCTTCAGCAGATCTGACCCCAATATGCACAATCCTTCAGCAGATCTCACCCCCATATGCACAATCCTTCAGCAGATCTAACCTCCATATGCACAATCCTTCAGCAGATCTGACCCCCATATGCACAATCCTTCAGTAGATATGACTCCCATATGCACAAATCGTTAGCAGATCTGACCCCCATATGCACAATCCTTAAGCAGATATGACCCCCATATGCACAATCCTTCAGCAGATATGACTCCCATATGCACAACTCGTTAGCAGATATGACCCCCATATGCACAATCCTTCAGCAGATATGACCCCCATATGCACAAATCGTTAGCAGATATGACCCCTATATGCACAGATCGTTAGCAGATATGACCCCCATATGCACAAATCGTTAGCAGATATGACCCCCATATGCACAGATCGTTAGCAGATATGACCCCCATATGCACAAATCGTTAGCAGATATGACCCCCATATGCACAAATCGTTAACAGATATGACCCCCATATGCACAATCCTTCAGTAGATATGACCCCCATATGCACAAATCGTTAGCAGATCTGACCCCCATATGCACAATCCTTCAGCAGATCTGACCCCAATATGCACAATCCTTCAGCAGATCTGACCCCCATATGCACAATCCTTCAGCAGATCTAACCTCCATATGCACAATCCTTCAGCAGATCTGACCCCCATATGCACAATCCTTCAGTAGATATGACTCCCATATGCACAAATCGTTAGCAGATCTGACCCCCATATGCACAATCCTTAAGCAGATATGACCCCCATATGCACAATCCTTCAGCAGATATGACTCCCATATGCACAACTCGTTAGCAGATATGACCCCCATATGCACAATTCTTCAGTAGATATGACTCCCATATGCACAAATCGTTAGCAGATCTGACCCCCATATGCACAATCCTTAAGCAGATATGACCCCCATATGCACAATCCTTCAGCAGATATGACCCCCATATGCACAGATCATTAGCAGATATGACCCCAATATGCACAATCCTTCAGCAGATATGACCCCCATATGCACAAATCGTTAGCAGATATGACCCCCATATGCACAAATCGTTAGCAGATATGACCTCCATATGCACAAATCGTTAGCAGATATGACCCCCATATGCACAAATCGTTAGCAGATATGACCCCCATATGTACAATCCTTCAGCAGATATGACCCCCATATGCACAATCCTTCAGCAGATATGACCCCCATATGCACAATCCTTCAGCAGATCTGACCCCCATATGCACAATCCTTCAGCAGATCTAACCTCCATATGCACAATCCTTCAGCAGATCTGACCCCCATATGCACAATCCTTCAGCAGATATGACCCCCATATGCACAGCTCGTTAGCAGATATGACCCCCATATGCACAGCTCGTTAGCAGATCTGACCCCCATATGCACAATCCTTCAGCAGATCTGACCCCCATATGCACAATCCTTCAGAAGATCTGACCCCCATATGCACAACCCTTCAGCAGATCTGACCCCCATATGCACAATCCTTCAGCAGATCTAACCTCCATATGCACAATCCTTCAGCAGATCTGACCCCCATATGCACAATCCTTCAGCAGATCTAACCTCCATATGCACAAATCGTTAGCAGATATGACCCCCATATGCACAATCCTTCAGCAGATATGACCCCCATATGCACAAATCGTTAGCAGATCTGACCCCCATATGCACAATCCTTAAACAGATATGACCCCCATATGCACAATCCTTCAGTAGATATGACCCCCATATGCACAAATCGTTAGCAGATCTGACCCCCATATGCACAATCCTTCAGCAGATCTGACCACAATATGCACAATCCTTCAGCAGATCTGACCCCCATATGCACAATCCTTCAGCAGATCTAACCTCCATATGCACAATCCTTCAGCAGATCTGACCCCCATATGCACAATCCTTCAGTAGATATGACTCCCATATGCACAAATCGTTAGCAGATCTGACCCCCATATGCACAATCCTTAAGCAGATATGACCCCCATATGCACAGTCCTTCAGCAGATATGACTCCCATATGCACAACTCGTTAGCAGATATGACCCCCATATGCACAATCCTTCAGTAGATATGACTCCCATATGCACAAATCGTTAGCAGATCTGACCCCCATATGCACAATCCTTAAGCAGATATGACCCCCATATGCACAATCCTTCAGCAGATATGACCCCCATATGCACAAATCATTAGCAGATATGACCCCAATATGCACAATCCTTCAGCAGATATGACCCCCATATGCACAAATCGTTAGCAGATATGACCCCCATATGCACAAATCGTTAGCAGATATGACCTCCATATGCACAAATCGTTAGCAGATATGACCCCCATATGCACAAATCGTTAGCAGATATGACCCCCATATGTACAATCCTTCAGCAGATATGACCCCCATATGCACAATCCTTCAGCAGATCTGACCCCCATATGCACAATCCTTCAGCAGATCTAACCTCCATATGCACAATCCTTCAGCAGATCTGACCCCCATATGCACAATCCTTCAGCAGATATGACCCCCATATGCACAGCTCGTTAGCAGATATGACCCCCATATGCACAGCTCGTTAGCAGATCTGACCCCCATATGCACAATCCTTCAGCAGATCTGACCCCCATATGCACAATCCTTCAGAAGATCTGACCCCCATATGCACAACCCTTCAGCAGATCTGACCCCCATATGCACAATCCTTCAGCAGATCTAACCTCCATATGCACAAATCGTTAGCAGATATGACCCCCATATGCACAATCCTTCAGCAGATATGACCCCCATATGCACAACCCTTCAGCAGATATGACCCCCATATGCACAATCCTTCAGCAGATCTGACCCCCATATGCACAATCCTTCAGCAGATATGACCCCCATATGCACAATCCTTCAGCAGATCTGACCCCCATATGCACAATCCTTCAGCAGATCTGACCCCCATATGCACAACCCTTCAGCAGATCTGACCCCCATATGCACAATCCTTCAGCAGATATGACCCCAATATGCACAATCCTTCAGCAGATCTGACCCCAATATGCACAATCCTTCAGCAGATCTGACCCCAATATGCACAATCCTTCAGCAGATCTGACCCCCATATGCACAATCCTTCAGCAGATCTGACCCCCATATGCACAATCCTTCAGCAGATCTGACCCCCATATGCACAACCCTTCAGCAGATCTGACCCCCATATGCACAATCCTTCAGCAGATATGACCCCAATATGCACAATCCTTCAGCAGATCTGACCCCAATATGCACAATCCTTCAGCAGATCTGACCCCAATATGCACAATCCTTCAGCAGATCTGACCCCCATATGCACAATCCTTCAGCAGATCTGACCCCAATATGCACAATCCTTCAGCAGATCTGAAAAGAAAAACCCATTTACTCACCTATTCAGAAGACCTCCTGTCACGATCACCTCCTGTCCCGACCTCCAGTCCCGACCTTGTGGCGCGCAACTTCCACGATCCTCTTCCTACGTCACGTCCTGCCTGCATTACACTGCAGGGCTACGGGAAAATGGCCGCCCGAAGCCCTGCACTGCACTGGTCCGGCGGCCTCTCTGATAGGCTGCCGGCCAGCGACAGCACACGTCACACGCGCGCCGCAGCCACTGACACCGGAGCCGCGGCAAAGGTGAAAAAGAGCCGCGAGTTGCCGACCACTGGCCTATCATATCGTGACGAGACAGTCGCAATCCTTTTGTTTATGCTCCCGTGCTTCTCTGTGCTGCAAGGTTGGGGGTAGGGGGCATAGGTAAGTATAGGGGGGGGGGGATTTCTGGTACCCAGAATCCCCCATCAGACCAGAGCTGATACAGTGTCCTGGTACAGGCACAAGTTGAGACCCCAGAATGCCTGTAGCACAGCTCCCGACGGCCCCTCTTTGGGAGCCCTGTCCCTCTGCTCCTCTTTCTTTCTTATTTCTCCCTCTGATGTACAGATCTATGTAAATATATGTGTTTTATGTACTGAAAATTGTCTTTAAAGAGGCACTTACAACAAAATTTAGTTTTACTCACCTGGGGCTTCTAGCTGCCCCCTGCAGCCGTCCTGTGCCCTCGCCGTCACTCGCAGATCCGCCGGTCCCCCACCGCCAGCTAGTTTCGTTTCACAGGCAGGCTGACAGGCCTGGCGAGTGGCGACATGAAGTCTTCTTTGCGTTCCCGGCCACAATAGCGCTATTGCAGACGGGAACGTGAAGAAGGAGACGTGTGGCCAGGCCTGCTTAGGCACAGTGAGCCTGTCGGGTGAGACGAAGCTAGGGGGACAGGAGGATCCGCGAGAGCACAGGACACTCAGTGTGGGTCTATGAAGATTTGACAAAGGACTGTGAAAGTCCGGAACGCCTGTGCGTCATCTGTTTTGACCCACGCTTTTTTATCATGTTTTAACTTTTACATTTAAAGGGATACTGTAGGGGGTCGGGGGAAAATGAACTGAACTTACCCGGGGCTTCTATTGGTCCCCTGCAGACATCCTGTGTTGGCGCAGCCACTCACCGATGCTCCGGCCCCGCCTCCAGTTCACTTCTGGAATTTCAGACTTTAAAGTCAGAAAACCACTGCGCCTGCGTTGCCGTGTCCTCGCTCCCGCTGATGTCACCAGGAGTGTACTGCGCAGACACAGACCATACTGGGCCTGCGCTGTGCATCTTGATGACATCAGCGGGAGTGAGGACACGGGCGTGCAGGCGCAGTGGTTTTCAGACTTTAAAGTCAGAAATTCCAGAAGTGAACCGGAGGTGGGGGTGGAGCATCGGGGAGTGGCTGCCCAGGCACAGGATGTCTGCGGGGGACCATTAGAAGCCCCGGGTAAGTTCAACTCCTTTTTCCCCTGACCCCCCCTACAGTATCCCTTTAAATAAAGTGTTTTAATTGATGGTGCGGATCTTGAAGATTTAATGCTGAATGCTCTTTGCTCCAGAGTGGATCCCTGCACGTCATACTTGAGCATTGGTGCATGAACATTTCTATCAGCAAATTACAGAGTTCACATAGCTCTCAACTGTCCCCCTTTGGGAGCCCTGTCCCTCTGTCCCTCTTTCCTCCTCATTAGTCCTTCTTTCAGGACTTTGTCGCTCTTTTTAAGTAAATATATATATATTTCTCTACTAGAAAATGTGTTTGATTGGCAAAATACATACAAGTAGGAGCAACCCAGTAGCAGTCCTAACAAAGGCGCCACGCTAGTACGGACTGCTACTGGGTTGCTCCTACTTGTATGTATTTTGCCTGAGGAAGCGGGCTTGTGTCCCGTGAAACGCGTTGCAAATTGATTATTGTCTTGGAGTACCAAATTGATTAAATTTATATTGTCAACCATACAAAGTGGTCCTTTTCTTATTGGGGGTAGGCAAGTCCACCACTGCCACCCACATTTTAATTTGTTTAATTCGGAATCATATTTTACTCTATTGGCGCCTCTGTTTCTCTTATCACGTAATATCCACCTGGTGGATGGGTGTGGACACCCCCTATTCGTCTTCTACACAGAGAGCGACTTTTTAACCTGAGCGGGGACAGGTCTAATCTCCCCGCCTGTGATACAAGTGGTTGCCTAACCCGGCAACCTACAATTGTGAGTATAATTTTACCGTTATTTCTCACGACTATCATACCAACAATAATACACTATCGGGGGCTCTCGATTTTCCCTTTCTCTCCTATTACAGAGTACATAGTCATGTCACTGACTGTCCTCAGAGGAGCTCACACTCTAATCCTACCATAGTCATAGTGTAATGTCCTATCATATTATTATTATGTATTTATATAGCACTGACATCTCCTGCAGCACATTACAGAGTACATAGTCATGTCACTGACTGTCCTCAGAGGAGCTCACTATCTAATCCTACCATAGTCATAATCTAATGTCCTATCATATTATTATTATGTATTTATATAGCACTGACATCTCCTGCAGCACATTACAGAGTACATAGTCATGTCACTGACTGTCCTCAGAGGAGCTCACAATCTAATCCTACCATAGTTATAGTCTAATGTCCTACCATATTATTATTATGTATTTATATAGCACTGACATCTTCTGCAGCACATTACAGAGTACATAGTCATGTCACTGACTGTCCTCAGAGGAGCTCACACTCTAATCCTACCATAGTCATAGTATAATGTCCTACTATATTATTATTATGTATTTATATAGCACTGACATCTCCTGCAGCACATTACAGAGTACATAGTCATGTCACTGACTGTCATCAGAGGAGCTCACAATCTAATCCTACCATAGTCATAGTGTAATGTCCTACCATATTATTATTATGTATTTATATAGCACTGGCATCTTCTGCAGCACATTACAGAGTACATAGTCATGTCACAGACTGTCCTCAGAGGAGCTCACAATCGAATCCCACCATAGTCATAGTCTAATGTCCTACCATATTATTATTATGTATTTATATAGCACTGACATCTGCAGCACATTACAGAGTACATAGTCATGTCACTGACTGTCCTCAGAGGAGCGCACACTCTAATCCTACTATAGTCATAGTATAATGTCCTACCATATTATTATTATGTATTTATATAGCACTGACATCTGCAGCACATTACAGAGTACATAGTCATGTCACAGACTGTCCTCAGAGGAGCTCACACTCTAATCCTACCATAGTCATAGTATAATGTCCTACCATATTATTATTATGTATTTATATAGCACTGACATCTCCTGCAGCACATTACAGAGTACATAGTCATGTCACTGACTGTCCTCAGAGGAGCTCACACTCTAATCCTACCATAGTCACACTCTAATGTCCTACCATATTATTATTATGTATTTATACAGCACTGACATCTCCTGCAGCACATTACAGAGTACATAGTCATGTCACTGACTGTCCCCAGAGGAGCTCACACTCTAATCCCTACCATAGTCACACTCTAATGTCCTACCATATTATTATTATGTATTTATACAGCACTGACATCTCCTGCAGCACATTACAGAGTACATAGTCATGTCACTGACTGTCCTCAGAGGAGCTCACACTCTAATCCCACCATAGTCATAGTGTAATGTCCTACCATATTATTATTATGTATTTATATAGCACTGACAGCTTCTGCAGCACATTACAGAGTACATAGTCATGTCACTGACTGTCCTCAGAGGAGCTCACACTCTAATCCCTGCCATAGTCATAGTCTAATGTCCTACCATATTTTTATATTGTTAGTAGCTTAAAGAGACCATTCAGGAATCCCCCCTTGAAAATCTTGCGTTAGCCCCATGGGGGGTGGGGGAGAGGGGGTGGGAGGTGTCTCTGTATACTGCGCAGTATGTGCAGATCCAGGGATAAGGCTCTAGAATGTGTTGCAGAGATTTAGCAGCTCATTGAGAGGAGTCTGGTGTGTGTTACAGTGAATCTCCCTGGAGGTTCTGCTGAGCTCACATCTGATTAATGTACACGCCGCATGTGATAATAGTTATGTACAAGTTGTCTCATCTAATTTACTCCTCTGCTGTGACATAATTTACACTGCGCATTACACATGCGGTCCTGTGCAGCGAGTCCTCTAACAATATCGACATTAACAAGCGTTAGAACAACACTGCGGCGGGAAAAGAAAATCAGCCAAGTGTAATGCTCGTATCACACTATATGTTCCAGATATGCTGCACTGCTCCCAGCATTCACCTTGCAGTGTCCTCTCCTCTGCCATTCTGAAGGGGATGTGTACCGTTCATTAGATGTATAAGGCCTCTTTAACACTTGCATTGTGGAAAGGATCAATATGAAGTTTAGTTACAGATTGCCCAGCAAGCTCACGGTGAACCGGAACTCCTAGGAGTGTTTAAAGAGAACCAGAGAGGAGAAAAGTAAAGCTTTTATACATACCTGGGGCTTCCTCCAGCCCCATAAGCACGGATCGCTCCCACGCCGCCGTCCTCCGCTGCCTGGATCCGCCAGTACCGGGTCCCGTCATTACCTGCCTACTGCGCAGCCGCATGCGTACGTGTATGGAGGGAGCCCCTGTGATGTGGACAATTGGCCGCGTCCGCCGGAAGTGACGGGCCTGGTACCGGCGGATCCAGGAAGCTGAGGACGGCGGCGTGGGAGCGATCCAGGCTTATGGGGCTGGAAGAAGCCCCAGGTATGTATAAAATCTTTTCCTTTTTTCACCCTCCGATCCTCTCTGGTTCCCTTTAAGGGACTAAAAACGTAAAGAGAAACTCCGACCAAGAATTGAACTTTATCCCAATCAGTAGCTGATACCCCCTTTTACATGAGAAATCTATTCCTTTTCACAGACCATCAGGGGGCGCTGTACGACTGATATTGTGGTGAAACCCCTCCCACAAGAAACTTTGAGGACTGTGGTACTCCTGGCAGTTTCCTGTCTGTGAACCTTGTTGCATTGTGGGAAATGGCTGTTTACAGCTGTTCCCAACTGCTAAAAAAGCATGCAGCAGCTACATCACCTGCCAGCAGTAAAAATGTCACCATGTAATAAATGTCAGAGCGTAAATCAGGGATTTAAAAGATTCTAGAATGGGCAAACACTGACTAAATCATTTATATATAATTGTTGTAAAAATTAAGCACTTTTTTTTATTACACCCCCCCCCCCCACACCAAATATACATCAGGAGCTGCTTTGCCCATACTTGTAACATGCAGGGAAATCATGATCACACAGCTTGTCACTTACCACCTAACAGATTGATCCCCTGGCCAAATGGGTCACCATAATTGTGGTGGTGGAATGGGGGGGGGGGGGGGGAGAGGTTGGGTTGATAGCACTCACAGAAGTTGAGACCCTCCTATGGGTGAGTATAGAGAGGATGTAGGGGGAGGTGCACTTCTTTGTGTTAGGGGACGGGATGTAGGAGGAAATACTTAAAAATGGAAAACAAAAAAATTGCCACAGTAGGCCACCATTCAGCTACAAACAGATACGAGCAATTGACCTGGAAGATTTGAGCATTGTGACCATTCAGTTGGATAAGGAGATGGAATGATAAACGTCTTCCATTTTGTTCTGCTTCCCACCTGATATAAATCCTGGAGCTGTGTCTGTAGGACAGGATAACAGACGGCCAATCAAATCTGTGTAATCAGCTAGTGAGTATAGAGTACTTGTGGCTGATCCCGAGACGAGGGAGTTTGGTACCATAAATCCCATCTGCTTTCATTGTCTTGTGTTTGATCGTGGCCTGGGAGCTTATAAATCCCACAACCGCACCTCAAATCACTCCTGTTATCTCAGCGCTCTGCTAAAAGCTCCAAGTCTTTTCTGAAATTGGACTTATAAATCTCGGCCCTGGAGAACCACTGAGGCGGGGGAATGTCAGCCAGGGACATGGTACACGTTTAATACAATTGTATTTCAACCAAAACATTTTATTTTGGCTTTGGATAGAGTGTAGGAAGAGTAGAAGCTTTGTCAAATTTCTATGTCTGTCTAGGTTTGTCTGGACTCTCCTTCACTGTCTCCTATTCCAATACCAACTCCTATCCACGCCCACTGTCTGTGGGAGTACCACAAGGCTCCGCCATTGGACTTCTTTTTTTCTCCATTTACACTCATGGCCTGGGACAAGTTAAGAGTCTTTATTGTATCCAACCGGGATACTCGGTACAATCCTGGTTACAAACTTATATTGAAAAACATACGAAGCAAAGCAAACATCAGCATGTGATAATACGGATATTGAGCAAAGCTGAGAATAATATGAGCGCACTAGAACAGACATATAAGGATCAATCGTATATATGGAAAAACCTCCAGATCCACAAGTGTTAACTAACCACACGCCCCCGAAGGTGGGATATGGGCGGGTTCCAGACAGAGGCGGGACAAGTTCCTCCAGCACCCAAGGCTGAGACACCAAAGTGCGCACCTCCCACCCCAGCTGTCACACACTGATTGATATTAGACTAAGAGGCCCCTCCTCCATCCCTCCCACCCCAGCTGTCACACACTGATTACTATTACACTAAGAGGCCCCTCCTCCATCCCTCCCACCCCAGCCGTCACACACTGATTGCTATTAGACTAAGAGGTGCCACAGGGCCCACAACCTCCCCAACACCTTAATATCTAGTTATCTGGCTTGCAGTCACTGCCATGTATCCCCCTTTCTTATTTCTTACTGCTTCATACACAATTAGGAATGACAGCTGAATGAATTGTGCGCCCCCTCCTACACTGCGCCCTGAGGCTGGAGCCTCTCCAGCCTATGCCTCGGCCCGGCCCTGGGTGCAGATGTCACCCCTATTAAACACTTGCTATTGGCTTATAGAACTCTGTGATTGACATCCAGAGCTCTGTGATTGACATCCGTCTAGTGCGCAAGCGCAAAACCTATTCCCTGGACTTAGCCATCCCAGGCTTAGACAGCCAGTCTGCACATCACATAGATAATGCTGCATTCTGACCTTTACTGTTCCCTGTAATGTTCCCTCTTAGATTCAACACTCTGGCCTCCTAGAATCTGTAGAGAAAGAGAACTCTGCCTAGAATCTTTGACTGAAACACTGGTCAGTTTGGCTAAAATAAGGGCCATACCCTGCAAGACCCTCTAAGGATCTTACAACACCCAAATCTATTTTTCAGCCACCAACCTCCCCACACTAAAGTCCCTGACTGTCTATGCGCTGTATCTACAGTCATGTCATCCCATTTCCTAATTTGCTGAAGGTCGCAATGGAGTATGATCACAATCTGCTAATTTTCGCAATTACGGCAATTACGGTCATACGTAATTATGATATAGACATTCAACTGATTTTGTGTAATCCATTGTGCCGACTTTAGGGGTTAATAGCAAAGCCAGCATACATGCTATTGTCACCAACATTTCTATGTAGGATAAGAAGAAAAGTGGGAACAAGGCAAAAAAAATACATTCAAAAAGACCCTGTAGTTTGAGAAAATCAATTTTAAAAATGCAAAGGAAAATGTTTTTTAAAGTGTACCTGTAGCCAAGTAAAGAAAATGAGTTTCACTTACGGTACCTGGGGCTTCTACTATCCCCCTGTAGCCACCCTGTGTCCCCTCGCCCATCCTCAATGACCCTCCGCTCCCCCGCCGCAGGTTAGTTTTTGTTCCACCTACTGGTAGTCGACGGGCCACTGCTCCTGCCTGGACTAGGTATTGCGTATCCTTGTTCACATTCCCGCCTGCGAACAATGTCTGTGCAGAACGCTATTGCGGACGGGAATATGCGCAATAATACATGTGGCCAGGCGCAGTGGCCCGCTGACTCCCAGTCTCACCAAAACTAAGCAGCGACGGGGGAACAGAGGATTGTTGAGGACGGACGAGGGCACAGGGTGGCTATAGGGGGCTGGTAGAAGCCCAGGTAAATGAAACTCATTCTCTTTACTTGGCTTTAGGTACACTTTAAAAAATATTTATCCTTTGCATTTTAAAAATCGATTTTTTCACAAAACTACCGGGCCTATTTTTTTTTTTTTTTGTTTGCCTTGTTCCCACTCTTCTCCTTAACATACATAGAAACTGGTGATGATAGCCTGTATGGTGTCTGCAAAAGTATGGTTCCTGATTACGTTCACAAACGAAATTAATTACGACTACCTGAAATTTCACATTACAAGTCTGCATCGTAATTAGGATTATGCAAAATGTATGCTCATCACTACAATGGAGGCTCGCTGCTTCATCTGCTACCCCTGTGTCTTCTTCCCCTAGTGTCTCCACCCCACTACCCTCCAGGCATGGGCAAACTTGGCCCTCCAGCTGTTAAGGAACTGCAAGTCCCACAATGCATTGCAGGAGTCTGACAGCCACAGTCAATGCATTGTGGGACTTGTAGTTCCTTAACAGCTTGAGGGCCAAGTTTGCCCATGCCTGGTCTAGACTGTAAGCTTACAAGAGCAGGCTCCTCCCCTAGTGTCTCCACCTACTACCCGCTAGACTGTAAGTTCACAAGAGCAGGCTCCTCCCCTAGTGTCTCCACCCACTACCCTCTAGACTGTAAGCTCACAAGAGCAGGCTCCTCCTCTAGTGTCTCCACCCACTACCCGCTAGACTGTAAGTTCACAAGAGCAGGCTCCTCCCCTAGTGTCTCCACCCACTACCCTCTAGATTGTAAGCTCGAAAGGGCAGGCTCCTCACCTAGTGTCTCCACCCTACTACCCTTAGACTGTAAGCTCGCAAGGGCAGGGACCTCCTCCTAATGTCACCACCCCTCTACCCTCTAGATTGTAAGCTCACAAGGGCAGGGACCTCCTCCTAATGTCTCCACCCTTGTACCCTCTAGATTGTAAGCTCACAAGGGCAGGAACCTCCTCCTAATGTCTCCACCCCTCTACCCTCTAGATTGTAAGCTCGCAAGGGCAGGGACCTCCTCCTAAAGTCTCCACCCCTCTACCCTCTAGAGTGTAAGCTCACAAGGGCAGGGACCTCCTCCTAAAGTCTCCACCCCTCTACCCTCTAGATTGTAAGCTCGCAAGGGCAGGGACCTCCTCTAGTGTCTCCACCCACTACCCGCTAGACTGTAAGTTCACAAGAGCAGGCTCCTCCCCTAGTGTCTCCACCCACTACCCTCTAGATTGTAAGCTCGAAAGGGCAGGCTCCTCCCCTAGTGTCTCCACCCTACTACCCTTAGACTGTAAGCTCGCAAGGGCAGGGACCTCCTCCTAATGTCACCACCCCTCTACCCTCTAGATTGTAAGCTCACAAGGGCAGGGACCTCCTCCTAATGTCTCCACCCTTGTACCCTCTAGATTGTAAGCTCACAAGGGCAGGAACCTCCTCCTAATGTCTCCACCCCTCTACCTTCTAGATTGTAAGCTCACAAGGGCAAGGACCTCCTCCTAATGTCTCCACCCCTCTACCCTCTGGATTGTAAGCTCACAAGGGCAGGGACCTCCTCCTAAAGTCTCCACCCCTCTACCCTCTAGATTGTAAGCTCGCAAGGGCAGGGACCTCCTCCTAAAGTCTCCACCCCTCTACCCTCTAGATTGTAAGCTCGCAAGGGCAGGGACCTCCTCCTAAAGTCTCCACCCCTCTACCCTCTAGAGTGTAAGCTCACAAGGGCAGGGACCTCCTCCTAAAGTCTCCACCCCTCTACCCTCTAGATTGTAAGCTCGCAAGGGCAGGGACCTCCTCCTAGTGTTTCTTATTTTGTTGTAATTTATCATGTGCAATAATTTTATTGATTAACTATGTATGTATGTATTTGTACTTGGGCAGCACGGTGGTGTAGTGGTTAGCGCTCGATTCGCAGCCAGGTCAACATCTGCAAGGAGTTGTATGTTCTCCCCGTGTCTACTTGGGTTTCCTCCGGCCACTCTGGTTTCCTCCCACATCCCAAAAACATACAGATAAGTTAATTAGCCCTAGACTATGATACATGGACTACACAACACACACATAGACATAGGAGTAATGTAGGGATTAGATTGTGAGCCCCTCTGAGGGACAGTTAGTGACAATATACAGCGCTGCATAATATGTTGGCTGGATGGCCAACATATTTGTTGCGTTTATTTTCTGGTGAAATGCTGCCCTCATTGCGTTTATTTTCTGGTGAAACAAATATGTTGGCCATCATATTTGAAATCCAGTAATACAGTTATTACTGGATTGTCATGACTGTACAGTGTCTTGAACTACTCATGCATATATGTTCTCTAATATTTATTTTGCACTATGTACAGCGCTACGGAAGATGTTTGCGCTATATAAATAAAAAATAAATAAAAATAAAATACAGGTAGTCCTCAGTTAACGAACGAGATAGGGACTGTAGGTTCATTCTTAACCTGAATCCGTTCTTAATTCGGAACGCTGTGCTATCTCTGTCCCCTTTGCCTCCAATGTGCCCTCCTTTGGCTCCAGTGTCCCCCTATGTGCCTCTATGTCTTCCCCTGTGCCTGATTGTCCACTTCAGTGCCCGTTTGTCCCCCCTCTGTACACCTATATGTCTCCACCTCTGTTTGAATCCCCTCTGTTTGTTCCCCTGTGCCTCCATTTGTACCCTCTGTGCCTCTGTACCCCCCCCCCCCCTGGTTTTACCCCCGTGCCTCTGTTTTTGCCCCCCTGTTCCTCTTTCCCCTCGCTCTCGCTATGGACTCCACTTCCAGCCCGAGTCCAATGCTGTCTGTTGTCCGCTCTCTGCCTTCCAATAGCCGCTTACAGCACCGCTAGATGCAGCATCGCACTGCTTCCTGTATGTCATGGGACATACAGGAAGCTGTATGTCCCATGACATACAGGAAGCGTGGTGCAGCATCCATTCGCTTCCTGTATGTCATGGGACATACAGGAAGCTGTATGTCACATGACATACAGGAAGCGAATGGATGCTGCATCTAGCGGTGCTGTACGTGGCTATCGGGAGCAGGTGGCAGAGAGCGGACAACAGACAGCGTTGGACTCGGTTCGGAGGTGAGTCCAACACTGCTGGGGACAAGCGCCGGCACTCGGGGGAAGTTTGAAGATGCTTCATTAAACTTCCTTCATGCGGAAATGACATCATCGCGACGGGATCGGGCAGTTCGTATCGGCGGGTCATTCGTATGTCAGGCGTTCGTAACCTGAGCATTACCTGTAATAGGTTTGGCTGAAGAGAATTCTACTCACGTTCTACCACCAGTGACATCATCACGCACAAGATAACAGAAATGAGGTGGAACAGAGACAGCAATTAAAGCTTTTAAAAGTGGGCCAGTGGGGTAAGGATGGGAACAATTTAGTAAGGAGTCGCTGCCTTTTGTTCAGAGTGGGATCATCCACAAGGACCCCATTTCATCTTCATCCTTTTCTGTTGGGCCTCATAATTGTAGCTTTCTACCTGAGCTTATATCGTGATTATGGAAAAAAAGAGATATAAGTTATTAATTCCCCCCAGCAGTTATCTAGAAATTACCGCATCCAATTTAAATTCCTTCATAAAGTGACAGATTCCAGGTTATCTCACCGTAACGTTTTTATTATTTATTGGCTTCCTGTTACTAATTATTTAATGGCTGCAACATTTTCATTTCCATTTGTTCAAAATGATGCTATTGAACACATTTCCCCTTGAGATAGCGGAACAGAGACCCCTGGCCAAATGTAAAATGTAATAATCTTACAGGGGAGGTAATAAGGAGCGAGACAGGTTATTTCGGCACCCACTCGGCGCCGTGCCAGATTTGGGCACCGATATGAGCCGTAATGTTCATTACAGTTACCGAATTATATGTATTATGTTATAGAATGAAAATAGTATCACTGTAATTCAGGCCGTGTGATCAGAGAGGCATCTATTACCTGCCCACACACTGCAGACAGATTTCCATTATATTTCACCATGAAATCCACTGGATATTGCCTTTGCGCTGCTCACAAGGCTGCCCCTTCCCCCGCCGGCCCCCCATGTATTGCCCCCCCAGGGGTCTGTTGATCATCGGAATGTAGAATACCATCATCGCCTGGCACCCAACATCGCCCTTTCAGATGAGATCTTTCCAGCATGGCAGATTGATTGTTTTAATCGATCCAGGCGGAAATTGATCGACACAATCGATTGGGCTGCCGTGTTGGGGCATCAGTCTCTGCCAGATTTGATCATTGCGATAGAATCGGCTGGATATCATTGCTGCAAAGCAGGGCAGTTTCTAGGCTAAATTGCACCCAGGGCGAGGGTGTAAAAATTGCCCCCTTACCCCCCAACCCAGTGGACTCACGGACCCTGACTCTTTAGGGACAGTCACACAGCCACAGGTCACAAGTAGCTCTGCCTACTTACTAGTGACCAGCCGCTCATCCAGGAGGAAGCAGGGACCAGGAGAACACATAGGCAAAGAAAGACCGAAAAGCCGACTCCTCCATGGGCGCCGCGCACTGACAGCCTGCAGTACCGCTACAGGACATCAGGTGTCATCACGTGGTGGTGACAGCCTGCAGTACCGCTACAGGACATCAGGTGTCATCAGGCGGTGGTGATAGCCTGCAGTACCGCTACAGGACATAAGGTGTCATCACGTGGTGGTGACAGGCTGCAGTACCGCTACAGGACATCAGGTGTCATCACGCGGTGGTGACGTGATGATGACTTGACGTCTGACGCAGGCAGCTCAGGAGTCAAGGAAGGGGATTGCGCTGGCAATCTTCTTCCATTTGGCTGCACCGCGCGTCACCACCAGATCACTAGCGGTTATGTCCTTCTGCCTGCGCCCCTCCTTCTACTTGCTGGTCTGCGCCCAGGGCGGTCGCTCTGCCAGCACTGCCCAAGAAACGCCCCTGCTGCAAAGTGAGTAATGTATTAACGTGTACCTTTATGTGTACCTGTGGCGATATGTGACATGATGAGATAAACATGTGTATATACAGTGCAAAACATTAATAAGTAATCAGGCTGTATTACTTGTTTTAGTTTGTTGCCTGAGAGAGTCAATTTCTAGGCATGGAAGTGGCAGCTTCTGTCTTGTTGGTACCTTGTCAGGAATACAGTAATCATCACTGATAAGCAAATTACAGCCATAAAGTTTTCCTGGCAGAGTACAACTTCGGAGAGTAGGGGGGATAGAAATAGGTCAATAGTTCATGCATTTTCATTTAGGGACACTTAGGCCTGGTTCACATTAGCGATCGCTGTCCGGATCCGCCTGATCTGATCCGGACCTTATACTGTACAACGGAACGTACATTCCGCATAGCAATGCAAAGTCTATGCGGACGTTCACATGCGTACGTTCCGTACAGAATGGAGCCGGATCGGATCCGGACTCCGGACACTTTTCCAACATGCGCTATTTTTCGGGTCTGGATCATCCGGGCCACGCACCCGGACCGGAGCCTGACTGCACCATCCGGATATAGAAACCAATGGGGAACGGAAAGCACAGAACACACTGGCTACAAACACCTGACGTTCTACCCCACTTCCTATGCGTATTCTAGCGGCCATTTTGGATGGGGACACATATGGGCCAAGCATGCCTGGAGTGGAGCAGCAGTGACAGACGTGCTGGAGCTGTTGGCAGAATGTCGGAGGTGGAGGTGAGGCCCTAAACAGCGGAGAAACTGATTGTACAGGTGCACCTTCTGCTGACCTCCCACACCCCAACAATTATATAGTTTTATTTATAACTTTTACCAAACGGATCCGGATCGCAGCCGTATACATATATGATGCAACCGGACCGGATCCGGTCATCCGGTCCATTTGGCACAGAAACGCAAGTGTGAACAGGGCCTTAATAGGCTGCCACTGAGCAGAGACAACAAAACATTCAACCTACTTTGTAAATGTATAAATATAAAATAAAGCAATGGGATATCTAAAATAAGTCATTTTTAGGAGTAGGAGGATAAATACAGTTGTTTATCTCATCACTTTATTTTCACATTGGGTTTACTTTAAAAAGCCTATTTTCTCCCGTCCCTGTACAGAATGATGCTGGCCATTGACACACCCCTTGTGCCGGGACACGCCCCATGCCGCAATCCAGAAAGGCAGCTAAGACCCGACGTGTCAGCTGCTGCTCTTGTTCTGTGTGTGAAGTGACTTTTTTCCGGAATAAGTGATTATCATATAACAGGATTTGTGTTTCCTGCTACCCTCTGGAAATATCGTAACCCCGTTTCTGCTTGTGAACGATTAATATGCAGCAAGCCCATGATTCTTTTGTCCCCCCGGCAAGGAAAGCAAAGGAGGGATAATTGACTTTGTCCCGCTGAGGATCGGACGCAGCCCGGTGGCCCAGATGTGGTTGGGACGAGCCGCAGAAAACTGCTTAACGTGGGGGAATCTCCACATTTTGCAGGTACCACCCAGGTGGGCCTAACGGAAGGACCCCCCAAGTAACTACTGGTTATTTTGTGGAAAAATAAATAAAAAGGATAAAAACAATGACTTACTTCTCACTCAGTTATTCAGCCAAATATTATTATATTATTATTATTTAGTAAGTATATACCCCTGACATTTTCTGCAGCGCCGTGGTGAATCTTACATAGGCCATGCCCCCCAGGGCTCCGCCCTGCTTGTCACGTGACAGATATTGGGAGCCGCAAGGTGGTAGGCCTATAACATGCACAGTGCAAACATGCAAACATACAGTGCATCAATCTATCTAAAGATCAGGCGCACATATCCTAATCAGTAGCAGCTTCAGCTTCACATTTTTGTGGGGGCACAAAGGGGGCACAATGGCTGGCTGGGCCCATTTGGGTGATCAAAACTGATGTTTGTATTGTATGGCGAGCTTTCGATATTTTTTGCCTAACTGATAAAATTAAGGCTAACTAGTTCAGCGTCAGCAATGATAAATACCAGATGTCTCTTGTTCTAATATATTTAGATATCTTTGTTGTGTTATGCACAAGTGATTTAGATATAATTTAAAAACCAGATGTAAACATCACAAACAGGACAACAGATTGTTCAAGTGATGGTGCTATTATGGAAGAAAAGTTACCTACAGATGTACTTGGCTAGTTGGCTCGCATGCTTTAATCCTTACTTGCTAGCAAGCTGCTCCTGTGTGGACAGATCACAGACAAATCATTCCACCCCCCAGCCTGTGTCTGACAACTCTACAAGTAAGGGGAGAGGGGAAGAGGCAGGAGGGAGAGAAACACTGTATGTGTAACTCCTTATAGCATTGCTGGAGACTAGAGCTGGTATTCTACAGATAGAAAGGTTTGAATGAGGACAACACCATTTATTGAATAATATAAAAGAAAACCAGTAAGGCCCCATTCACACTTGCGTTTTAAAAACGTCAGAGATTTTTGCCGGCGTTTCGCAGGAGTGATTTTTCCACGATTTCACATGGAAAAATCACTGAACACTGCGGCGATTTTGCCGTGATCGCGTTTACAGCTTCTGTAGCACTGAAACGCGATCGCCAGGAAATCGCCTGAAAATGGTGCAGGCGACGTGTTTGCGTTTCGGGTTTTTGGGCGATTTGCGGCGATTAGCGCAAATCGCCCAAGTAAGAACGGGCCCATAGGGTTTTATTACTCGAGCGCTTTTAAAAAGCACTAGCGTTTGAGCGTTTTGCCGAAATCGCGGCAAAATGCTCTAGTGGGAATGGGCCCTAAGCGTTCAGCTTGTAAGCCTTCTTCAGACTCTCTTCCTATTGACTGACAATGTTAGAACATACAGAAAGCTGTAGAGATATTTTTTTGCAAATATACAGTAAATATGGCCATACATCTCTCGACTTGGCGGCCGATGGACCATCAGATCGATAACTATTAACAAATTGGATGAAAAATCGGTGCCGTCAAGAGCATGAGTGAGTGATGATGTGACCAGTTTCGGGATGAAATTGGTAACATGTATCGATCAAACATGCTGCAAGATGTCGGTCTGTCATGGTCATTTGGGTGCGTGGCGATAGCGGCGAGCAATATGAGGATGAGCGATGAACGCTAAGAAACCCCGGGTGCTGTCCCCCCAATTTAAAACGTGTCATTCCCCACAAATCACCTTGTTCCCACCCCCACCCCCGGTGTCCGGTGTAGTATACTTTCCTTGTCTGTGTCTGCCCGCTGCCTCCAGGCTCCATCCCCATACATGCACTCCACGTGGTTGCAGCAGTTACATGGGTGATGTCAC
This sequence comes from Hyperolius riggenbachi, assembly GCF_040937935.1. NCBI lineage: Eukaryota > Metazoa > Chordata > Amphibia > Anura > Hyperoliidae > Hyperolius > Hyperolius riggenbachi. The sequence goes on from NC_090656.1 coordinate 252,785,104, forward strand.
GTTTACACAGACTTAGAGGAACTCCAGTGAAAATAATGTAATAAAAAAAGTGCTTCATTTTTACAATAATTATGTATAAATGATGTAGTCAGTGTTTGCTGATTGTAAAATCTTTCCTCTCCCTGAGGGCTCGTTTCCACTATTGCGGTGCGGAATCGCCTGGATTCCACCGCTGTTGAAATCGCATGCGGATGCGATTCTGCATGCGTTTTAGGTGAGGGTATATGCGATTTTAACCATGTCTCTGCCTGTGTAAATTTACATTGGTACCTATGCGAATTCGCGGCAAAAAACGCATGGGGAAAACGCACGCGATTTCCCTATTAAATACATTGTGTGCGATTCGCCTGCATTCCACACGCAGGCAAATTCTGCAGGGTGTTCCGTGCAGATTTTCTCTGCACAATAAAACGCTCCCGCAGACGCATAAGTGGAAACAGGCCCATTCACTTATATTGTCTATGCGAATCCGCATACGCAAGACGCATGCGGATTCGCGATAGTGGAAACGGGGCCTAATTTACATTCTGACATTTATCACATGGTGACATTTTTACTGCTGGCAGGTGATGTCAGTGGAAGGAGATGCTGCTTGCTTTTTTGGCAGTTTGAAACAGCTATAAACAGTTATTTCCCACAATGCAACAAGGTTCACAGACAGGAAACTGCAAGGACCATGGTCCTCACAGTTCCCTGTGGGAGGGGTTTCACCACAATATCAGCCATACAGCGCCCCCTGATGATCCGTCTGTGAAAAGGAATAGATTTCTTATGTAAAAGGGGGTTACAGCCAGGGTCGTTACTAGAAACCACTGGACCCCCCTGCAAAACTTTGGATGGGGCCCCCGTCCGCCAGGACAGAGCACTCGGGGAGAGGTAGAGAGGCTGGGAACTGGACGTTGTACAGAGGAGCCGGCTGCACACTGAATAGGCTCTTGTATGATTTCTTATTAGTGGCTGAGCAGATGCAGTCATTAGAACAATTGTGCAGAGAGCAGAAAGTTTTTTTCTCTTCTTGCCCTTAGTTGTCAGTCTCTCAGGATGGGGCCCCCTGTGGCTTTTGGGCCCCCCTGCAGCTGCAACCCTTGCAGGGTCTATTGTTACGCCCTTGGTATTAGCTACTGATTGGAATGAAGTTTAATTCTTGGTCAAGGTTTCTCTTTAAGTAATGAGTTTAAACCTGGCCTTTAGCTCATGAATGTTATAAATAGTGCTCATTTATGTGTGAAAATGACCATTCATCCTTGTCTTAACTCCATGAAACACAGGGTGCTAAGAATAGCTCCATGGAGCCCCCTCAAGCAACTGTCACCCTAGACATCTGCCTGGTTATTTGCCTGATATGTCTATACCTGAAAACGGCCATGCTCCTTCCTCACATATCAAGGGTGGCCAGAACAACACCCTATGCCTCTTCAGTGCTTCCTACAGATAGAAGAACACGGACCTGGATGGGTAAAATTTTTGGATTAGGTATCAAACTTCTCAGATGCCAGGGGCGTTGTCAGTGGCATGTGCCCCGGATCTATTCTGTGGTGCCCCGGATGTCCCCAGGCAGAGTCAGCTGTGGTGCTTCAATGATGGGCATGCTGGGAGCTGTAGTGCATCAATCAGGGGTATGCTGGGTGCTGTGGTGCATCAATGGGGGTATGCTGGGTGTTGTAGTGCCTCTATGGGGGCATACAGGGTGCTGTGGTTACTCTATGGGGGCATGCTGGGAGTTGTGGTGCCTCAATGAGAGGCCCGTGGGAGCATGGGAGAGGGACGACTAGAAGGTCTATGGGGGGAGTGGCAGCAGGCAGCCTGCCCAGCAGAAAGCCAGACCAGCCAGCACAGAAGCCAGGTCACTCTGCCTAGTTATGGTTAAGTGACACAGCCTATGTATGTGATATGCTGCATTTGTTTGGTTTGTATTGTGTATTAATGGAGAGGGGGCTCCATCCAACATTTAGCCTATGGGCCGCAGAAAAAAATGCATATGCGTTTGGATGCGTGCGTGTTCGAAAACGCTGGTTTTGTTGCATGATGTGCAAAAACGTATATAATGAGTCAATGGAAACGCTTTAGCGTTTTGGTAAAAAAAAAAATGTTTTGTGATGCATTTCCGCTTCCTGTTGTCTTCCTAGTTACGTGCATAAAACGCAATTGAAAAACGTATGAAAAACACATAAACCGAACCGCAAACGCATTAAACCGCATGCAAAACCCTTTTTTTATAAACCTGCTGTAAAGAGCGCAAGCGCAGCAAAAATGCACAAAAAAAACCACGCACATGACATAAAGCGCAACTTTTCATGTTATGTGTGCACATCCCTTATAGACTATAATCTTCATTGTGGATGTTAGTAGGTGCCAGGTGGCTAAGATTCTTGGCTTAAAGGAATACTATCGATTGAAACGACTATTTTGTAATACTCTATATTAGTGTACACATTACCACTAGTGCTAGGGGCACTTTATTTATTCACCCAGGTCTCTCTCTTGCTATCCCGGCTTAAAAATGCATTTCTCACACAGCTCATAGTAGTTTGGGTCACCCTGAGCTGCTTGGTTACTCTGTCACACAACTCACAAATATATGTCACTGTGTCACTCACAGCATGCAGGAGACATGAGGAGAAATAGGCTGATCTGAGGTGGTAACAGGTAACTAAATGAGCTGGAATATTGCTGGAATATAACTAGCTATAACACTAGTCTGTGTTTACACTCAGACTGGCTGCCTGCTTGTGGCGATTCACTCCAGGCTGCATCCACTTTACAAGCTGCTGAGAGGGGCAGACCACTGTCTACAATTAGCATTATTAGGATATTTATCAGTCAAGAGAAGCAAAGATAATAAACACACATTGCTAGAATCTTTAACCCCTTACCACCATATCAACAAGATTCTTTCAGCAAGGTGATAATTAAACTATAAACTGAAGAGTTGATAGCAACTCCCCTGTGCAGAGACATGGTCTAGCCCTCTGGGAGCTATCAGTATTAGGCCCAGTGCACACCGAGCGGTTTTTGGAGCGATCCGCCGGCCGCATCCGCCTGGAAAAACGCTTGGCTAATGTATTGCAATGGGATGGTGCACACCGGCGGTTTGAGGTTTTTGCCAAGCCGCAAACGCGCCTCCTGCTGCGCGTTTGCGGTTTGCTAAAAAACCTCAAATCGCCGGTGTGCACCACACATTGAAATACAATAGCCAAGCGTTTTTCACTGGCTGATGCGGCTGGTGGATCGCATACAAAATCCGCTTGGTGTGCACCCGGCCAAATATCTGCTCTCTGCTCCCAAAACCGCTAGCGTTTTGACGATCTGCTAGCGGTTTTGGTGTGCACTGGGCCTTAGATACATTTTGTATCCAACACTGACGCCAAAACTGACCGAGGATTTTACAGCTGAGAGGAACAGCTGTGTGAGGAATCAAATTGCTCCTAGTACTTGCCCTAATGTGTGCTACTACAACATACAGCATTTACAAATAAATGCATACATCGATAGTATTCCTTTAAGATAAGGAATATATCTTAACCTCTGACTCCTTCTTAAGGTAGCCATACACTGGTCGACTTGCCATCAGATAGATCCCTCTCTGATCGAATCTGATCAGAGAGGGATCGTTGAAACCACACCAGTCCTGCTGATCTTACATGCATTAGTAGTGTCTGAATCAAGCATGCAGCTAATTCAGCCAATCCTGTGTTCTGCATGTTTGTTCAGGGTCAAAGCTATTAGAGGCAGGGGATCAGCAGGACAGCCAGGCAATGTGCATTGTTTAAAAGGAAATAGCGCATTTTACTGACTATAAGACGCACCTAGGTATAGAGGACAAAACCAAGGGGAAAAAAAATATACTAAACCTGGTACATCCATGGTGAAGGGGCATCTTGTGGATTATGCCCACTTTGTACCTCTTGTGTCCCCTTGTGTCCTCCTCTGTCCCCCTTTGTGTCCCCCTGTGTCCCCCTCTGCATGGGCACAGTACAGGGAGTCCCCGACATTGCAGTGGGTTGGAGGTCGTATTGGCAGCTGTTCCCAAGTCAGGAACTCCCTACCTTTGGAATATAAGACGCAGTGACTTTTTCCCCCTCACTTTTGGGGGAAAAAAAGTGAGTCTTATATAAGTGAGTCTTATAGTCCCAAAAAATACAGTAAACATGGCAGCCTGCATATCCCTCTTAATACAGGTGTCCTTTAACCCTCCTGGCGGTATAAAAAAATACGCCAGGGGGCAGCGCGGCAGTTTTTTTTAATTTTTTTTTTCTATATCATGTAGCGAGCCCAGGGCTCGCTACATGATAGCCGCTGCTCAGCGGCATCCCCCCGCCCTCTTCGATCGCCTTCGGTGATCTCCGATCAGGAAATCCCGTTCAAAGAACGGGATTTCCTGGAGGGCTTCCCCCGTCGCCATGGCGACGGGCGGGATGACGTCACCGACGTCATTGGGAGTCCCGGGCCACCCCTCGGCGCTGCCTGGCACTGATTGGCCAGGCAGCGCACGGGGTCTGGGGGGGGGGGGGGGGGGCGCACCGGATAGCGGCGATCGGGGTGCTGGCGCAGCTAGCAAAGTGCTAGCTGCGTCCAGCAAAAAAAAAATTAAACAAATCGGCCCAGCAGGGCCTGAGCGGCACGCTCTGGCGGCTTACCCCGAACTACGTTCGGGGTTACCGCCAAGAAGGTTAAAGGTATCCTGAATAATTGATCAGGTTGTTCTTTATCATTACAGGTCCTCTTTCACCTGTTTGGCTTCAACTTTAAAGGGGAACTGAAGAAAGTGGTATACGGAGGCTGCCATATTTATTTCCTTTTAATCAATACCAGTTGCCTGGCAGCCCTGCTGGTCTATTTCTCTGCAGTAGTATCTGAATAACACCAGAAACAAGCATGCAGCTAGTCTTGTCAGATCAGACTTTAAAGTCAGAAACACCTGATCTGCTGCATGCTTGTTCAGGGGCTATGGCTAATAGTATTAGAGGCAGGGGATCAGCAGGGCTGCCAGGCAACTGGTATTGATTAAAAGGAAATAAACATGGCAGCCTCCATATACCTCTCTCTTCAGTTGTCCTTTAAGTCTGACTGGATTCGCCTCATGCTTGTTTCTGGTGCGATTCAGACACAACTGCAGCCAAAGAGTTCAGCAGGGCTGCCAGGCAACTGGTATTGCTTAAAAGGAAATAAACATGGCAGCCTCCGTATACCTCTCTCTTCAGTTCCCCTTTAAGGTAATGGCCTGCTTTTTTTCACGCACTTTAATTCAAAGCGAATCTGTCTTTAAAAGGAAACGGATAGACTTCGAAGAACAATCGCGTAGCTGGAGGGATTGGAGACAACATGTCCGTCACTCCCTCCCCCCACCACCATCGCCAAGGCAAGCAGGAGAAGTGTCAGCAATTTAAGAGGAAAAAACCTGGGTTTGGGAAGGATGCAAATCCCAAGACATATTGCACTGACCTCATTACTCACCAAAACAAAAAAGAAAAAGAAAATAAAAAAAAACAGAAGCAGGATCCTTAAACGAGAGATGCGGATCCCAAGAGACGGAATGTGAGTGATACAAATATGTGGGAGATGATGAGATCCTGAGGCCCCCTCCTCATGTGAAGTGTGGGTTTTAGCGGCCGTGAGACTAATTTAGTCCCATTACACAAACTAAGGCGGACGCCTGCGTTGCCAAACGCACAGCGGCGGCTCGGGAGGCACTAAGGAACAACGCGAACTCTGCCGGCGACCTCGTCTTTGCAAACACGCCATTGACCTGAATAGCCTTCGCTGATGTCTGCGCGGGGAGAGCGGCACTGACATGGGGGGGACGATGGTACGCACGGCGTGCTGGCTGGCGCGCTGGCGGCCTGAAAAATCAACATTCATACGCGGAGATGTAATGAGATCGCTTCTCCTGACCCACTTCCGCGCGTTTTTTTCCTGGGAGGTTCGCACTATTTTGATTCACGATAACAACAATAAGGCCAAGCAGAGAAAGCTGCGTTCTTGGCCTACTTACGCTGTGAACAATGACAATAATTACACGCAGCGCATTATCATCTCCGAGATGATGTGATTAAAAATAAAGGAATGCAACCGATCCGCGCTTCGCATCTCTCCTACGTTATTTTTCTTTTCTGTTCCGCTCGGCGGGGAGGATGTTACAGATGTGGAGGGGAACACATATCATTAGATGATCCGTACCTTATCCACGGCCGATTATGGGCACATGGATGCTGCAGCCAAAATGCCAGATTACAATCGTTTAAAAACACAGGGTCTCTGCAATCGTCACAGGGGAATGCAGACTCTCGTACGAGTCGTACGTTTTTATTTAAACACACCTGTGAGGAAGGGAAGTTTAAAAGTTAAAGGACAGCCAAGATGACATGTGACATGATGAGATAGACATGTGTAACTAGGCTGTGCGCTTTCTCTGGCTGAAAGAGTTAAAGGAATACTATCAATCCCCAAGTGTTCTAAAATGACAGTGTACAAATAATGTCTAAGTAGCTGTGTAAACATTTTCCTACTTTTCATGTTAAATATCAGAGGCAAAAGCTGTAATTTATTGAGGGTAGGATTTAGCTATATTGGGACAAATCAATTGCAGAAGGGGTGTCTGCTTCAATGCACAGCCAGAGTTGCATATCAGACTACAGAAAGCAAATATCAAACATATCAAACTCTGAAAGCAAAAACGGTATGAAAAGCTGTGACAATTAGTTACATTTCCTCTTCTCTCTTCAGACAGGTCAGTCAGAAACACAGGACACAGGAGCTGCAGCTCTTCTCTCTGTCACACACAGAGCTACACATAGGCCTGGTGCACACCAAAAACCGCTAGCAGATCCGCAAAATGCTAGCAGATTTTGAAACGCTTTTTGTTATTTTTCTGTAGCGTTTCAGCTAGCGTTTTGCGGTTTTGTGTAGCGGTTTTGGTGTAGTAGATTTCATATATTGTTACAGTAAAGCTGTTACTGAACAGCTTCTGTAACAAAAACGCCAGCAAAACCGCTCTGAAGTGCCGTTTTTCAGAGCGGTTTGCGTTTTTCCTATACTTAACATTGAGGCAGAAACGCATCCGCAATCCAAAATCTGCAGCAGCCCGGGAGTATGAGTTTCTGCAAAACGCCTCCCGCTCTGGTGTGCACCAGCCCATTGAAATACATTACCCAAGCGGATCCGCACCCGCAAGCGGATCGCAAACCGCAGCCGAACCGCTCTGGTGTGCACTAGGCCATAGAGTTAACTGATCAAGTGTGAGGGGAATTTCCCCTCTCCTCATGGCTCAGTCAGCCATCAGTTTTGGCATCAGTAAACTTTGAATGTATGTTGATAACAGTAAACAAAGAGTTTGCTACTAAAATGTATACACCAGTACTTAGCAGCACTTCCCAAACAATTCCTGTGTCAATTGAAAAAAAATATGTGAATCAATAGTATTCCTTTAAACATCAGGGGCTTGATTCACAAAGCGGTGCTAACTGTTAGCACGCCTGTGAAAACCCCCTTAGCACGTCTAAACGAGATTTTCGCACGTAAAACTTTATGTGCGTAAAATTGCGCAGGGCGCTCCGCGCGAAGTGCCCATTAAAGCCTATGGGACTTGGCGCGCGCATAAGACTTTGCGTGTGCAAAACTTAGCGCGCGATCTGATTGAGAAATCCGGTGCTAACCTACTTAGCACCCTGGTTAGCACGTCTAAAGACTTTAGACGTGCCAAGTAGGTTAGCACCACTTTGTGATTCAAGCCCCAGATATGCAACAGAGTTATGGTATGTACACACTTGTGACTATGGTCGATTGAAACAGCAGCTTAACGATCGATCTGCCGATAATCGGGTAAAGAGCTTTACCAAACCATCATTAAGTACAACAACAAACGAACAATATCGACATGATGAGAAAAGCCAACAGGACGGATCATATTGAACGACAATCGTTACAAAGCTATAGTGTGTGCAGTTCTCTGCCGACAACAACGATCGTTACAAGGGCCAATGCGCCTGCGTTGGATTGTGCCCAGGTTCCGTACTTCCTGTGTAGCACGGCCCGTAACGATTGTTACATTACACATTTCATATAAACTTTGTTTGCAAGTTAACTATCATATATTTGTATCTATTCTAACTCCATATTTATTTATTTATTTGTTGTATTTATAAAGCGCCAACATATTGTGCAGCGCTGAACATTAATTTAGGTTACAGACAATATTTAGGGGTGACCTACAGCAATATGACAATACAGGAATACAAGAAAGACCAGATTACACAGCACAGTATGAGTACAAGGTAATGCTTAGTCACTGGATGGAGCATGGAGATCACACAGCACAGTATGAGTACAAGGTAATGCTTAGTCAGTCACTGGATGAAGCATGGAGATCACACAGCACAGTATGAGTACAAGGTAAGGCCCGGTTCACATTAGCGGTGGCTATCCGGAATCGCCGTGCCGGAGCCGCACCGCATGCGGAACTGACGAAACGGACGCACGGCATAGCAATGTAAGTCTATGCCACCGTTCACATGCGTCCGTTTCGTCCGGACCGGAGCCGGACCGGATCCGGACTCCGGCGTCCGTTCCAACATGCGCTATTTTTTGGTCCGGCTCCTCCGGCAGCCGTATCCGGGGCGGAGCCGGACTGCACCATCCGGCCAATACAAATCAATGAGAACCGGATAGCGCACAACACACTGGCTAAAAATCCGGATGTTCTACCCCACTTCCTATGAGGATTGTTGCGGCGATATTGGATTGGGGACACATGGGCAAGCATTTTGGAGTGGAGCAGCACGAGCTGGAGATGTTGGCAGCATGTTGGAGGTGGAGGTGAGTGCTAAACAGCAGAGGGCCTGATTCCACAGGTCCCCCTTCTGCTGACCTCCCAGACCCCAACATTTTTTTTGTTTTTTACGTAACTTTTGCCAAACGGATCCGGATCGCATCCTGATGAACACCTGATGCAACCTGACCGGATCCGGATCGGGTACGGATCCGATCCGGATCCGGTCCGGATCCGGTCAGGTCATCCGGTCCGTTTGGCAGACAACCGCAAGTGTGAACGGGGCCTAATGCTTAGTCACTGGATGGAGCATGGAGATCACACAGCACAGTATGAGTACAAGGTAATGCTTAGTCACTGGATGGAGCATGGAGATCACACAGCACAGTATGAGTACAAGGTAATGCTTAGTCACTGGAGGGGAGCATGGAGATCACACAGCACAGTATGAGTACAAGGTAATGCTTAGTCACTGGATGGGAGCATGGAGATCACACAGCACAGTATGAGTACAAGGTAATGCTTAGTCAGTCACTGGATGGAGCATGGAGATCACACAGCACAGTATGAGTACAAGGTAATGCTTAGTCAGTCACTGGATGGAGCATGGAGATCACACAGCACAGTATGAGTACCAGGTAATGCTTAGTCAGTCACTGGATGGAGCATGGAGATCACACAGCACAGTATGAGTACAAGGTAATGCTTAGTCACTGGATGGAGCATGGAGATCACACAGCACAGTATGAGTACAAGGTAATGCTTAGTCACTGGAGGGGAGCATGGAGATCACACAGCACAGTATTAGTACAAGGTAATGCTTAGTCAGTCACTGGATGAAGCATGGAGATTAGGCAAGTTATGTTCACTCAGATGCATAGCATGGGTTCACAGTAATGGAGGTGCCAGATCAGGTAGGCCACAAAAGGAGGAGGACCCTGCCCAAAGGCTTACAATCTAGAGGGAGAGGTAAGGACACGAGAGGTAGGGGACCAGAGTTCAGCTGTAGGTTTAGAGCACTTGTGAGGGGTAGTAGGCCAGAGTGAAAAGGTGAGTTTTGAGGGCTTTCTTGAAGATGTTGAAGGAGGGGGCTGCCCTAATGGGTGGAGGTAGGGAGTTCCATAGTGTTGGAGCAGCTCTTGAGAAGTCCTGGAGGCGTGCATGGGACTGGGTGATGCGGGGGGCGGTTAGGCGAAGTTCGTGTTTTTTTTTTTTAATTTTATATAATTATATACCTAACATTTCCCTCATATCGTTCTTTTCTGCAACAACGATCGCTAGTATGTGTATGATGATTGTTGTATCCCATTGTTGCATTCCAATTGTTCCGATATTGTTCGTCTGGTAATTATCGTTCCTTGTAAACGATTTTTATCGCAAGTGTGTATGTACCATTACCAAGCAGCTCAGGGTGACCCAAACTACTAGGAATGTATAGGGGAATAGAAGAGACCGAAAAGCCCTCCTACTAATAAGCAATGCTTGGTGAAATTCGCCTTCTTAAAGGACCTCTGTCGCAAAAATCTTAAAATTTAGTTGCTGTTACTTACAGTAGAAATCTGACAGAACCGACAGGTTTTGGACTAGCCCATCTCCTCATGGGGGGTTCACAGGGATTTCTTTATTTTCAGAATGCACTTAGTGAATGGCAGCTGCTCCGTTAAACTGCCCAAAAAGTGTGCAGCGAGCTGGGAGGCTGGCCAGCATCTTTGTATAATTTTTTTTTACTGAGTTTCCTTATAAAGAATAAAGGCCATGCTGAGAATCCCCTATTGCGAGATGGACTAGCCCAAAACCTGTCAGTAATGTCAGATTTATACTACTTCCTGTAAGTGACAGCAACATAGGAGAGAAGTAATTTATGGCTCATTTTACTCTGGGAGAAACGTACTTCTTATTTGTATTTTTTAAACTTTAAGATTTTCGCAACAGTTCCTCTTTAAAACAGAAGGAAATTTGCAATAATTTAGCTATAAGTGAACATTTGTGGTTACCCACAATGCACCACTTCTGAATATGCAAATTATCCCTTTTCGCCGTGACTGTTTCTATCCGGGTCGGGACCGGGTCGGACTGTAATATAACCTTCACTGATAAATAATTACGGCCATCCTGTCAGTAAATGGCTTCTGAAAGCAGAAAAGAGATAAAAAGGGTCAATAGTTCATAGATTTGAGCTCTGGCATACTTCAATGTGGGTGCCATTGACCAGAGACAATGAAACAGTAACACTTTAAAACTAGATTTAAAGGACATCTGAGGTGAAAATAAACTGAGGAGAATAACAATTGTATCTATCCTCCTTCTCCTAAAAATTACTTTTTTTTTAGATATCCCACAGTTTTATTCTATATTTAAATCTATTTTTTCTGTTTAATTGTCTCTGCTCAATTTACACCTTCATTGAAGTAAATCAGAACTCAAATCTATGAATTATTGACCTTTTTTATCTCTTTCCTGCTCTGAAAAGCCATTTACTGACAGGAAAGTGATTTATGGCTGTAATTACTGATCAGTGATGGTTATGCTATAGTCTGACCCAGTCCGACCCAGACAGAAACTGTCACTTGTCACATGTCACCTAAGTTGTCCTTTAAATATAAAATAAAACTGTAAAATAGCTTAAAAAAAAGGTCATTTTTAGGAGAAGGAGGATAGATACAATTGTTTTTCTCCTCAGTGTATTTTCACCTCGGATGTCTTTTAAGGTGCTATTGTTGCTATTAGGGATGGTCGGAAATTTTAGCCGTAAATGGGCTTTCCGAACAGAAAATCGGTAATCACCATTCGGTAATCGAATTTCCGCAGAAATCTGATTTACCCCAACTTGGTAATTTCAGGCCAATAGCATCCCTCAGAAGAATTGGACCAATCAGAGACATTGGATTGCTGTCGTAATTATAGGCCAATCAAATACGGATACTTTCAAATATTTTTTATTCTTCTGACCGCCTAAAATTTCCCAGGTTTTCCAATTTTCGAGGTAAATCACTACATTCTCGGATTAGTCCTATATTACTGAGTACTTCTGATTTTCTGTTTACTGTTTTACAATGAAAATTTGGAACATAGGAAATACAGGTAGTCCCCGGTTAAAGAACGAGATAGGGACTGTAGATTTGTTCTTAACTTGAATCCGTTCTTTAGTAATTAGAAGTATTGCACCAATCAGAGAATGTGGTGATTAACCATGAAAATCTGAAAACCTCTGAAACTTTAGGCCAATCAGAAAACTGGAAAATACTCGGTAGTGTCTAAGTCGTTTGATTGGCCTATGGTTGCCGCAGCAATACGTTTTCTGATTGGTGGAATGCTTCCGAGTTCCGAAGTATTTAACCAATGAACTGTCCGCATGTATATTGTGATGTAAAGTATTGGTTTTTAACGGAACGGATGTCTGCAAGATATTAAAAATTTTGATAAAAACCCAATACCTTTTCAGAATTCGGAAATCAATTACTGTTAGTATACCGCGGTAATGTAAACCAGAATTTGTGGAAATCAAAATTTCCACGCAATCAGAAATCGGCAGCTTTTATAATGACCATCTACAGTCTCTGTCCTTTGCCCAGATTCAGGCTACATTCACAGAGGGACTTTGTGTTGTAATGCGACGTTAAAGTCACATACAGTAGGTACAGTAAAGTATACAGGCAATGAAAAGTACGCTTCCCTGTACCCGGTAACGTGTGTGTTTAGAGGTAACGCACTGCAGCAGTGTGTTATCATGATTTATGATGCACATTACAAAACAACCCTTACATCACACTGTAAACGACGCATAGGATTAGCATTGCAGTACGGTCAGCTGCATTATAAGAGTTCATAACACAACTCCGCAACGTCCCCCTGTGAATAAGCCCTCATACAAAAAAGCCAAATCTCTCTACTCTATCATGTCCACCACTGGCAGCTATTACACTTCATCCTCCACGAAACGCCAATCACTTCCGTCTTTTGATAACTGCTATTCGCCATTATCCCCCCCCCCCCCTTGCACAGAATACCGATCATATTTGGTAGGAGTGGGTGTGATTTAGCGTTTGGGGGGTGGGGCCGAGGGAGGATGTATAAAACCCGCTTACTCAGAGGGTACTAGTAAGGAATACCGGGCACAGAGTGGGGCTTTACTTTGGTGGTTCTCCTCTGTTGTTTCTCTTCTTAGACATTATCTACAGTCTTCTTTTTTATTAGTTTGTTCTTTTCTGAGAAATAAAGAATTTATAGAAAGAAAAATAAAAAGACTATGTTCATTTCAACAAATGACGAAACCCACTGCCAGATTTTCCATAAGGCAGTGTAGGCACGTGCCTACAAGCGCCTAATGTGGGAGAGGCCGCCCCTCCTCAGATTACTGACCTCAGGAGCTTGCAGTCTAATCCCTACCTCATATCACTGACCTCAGGCACTTACACCCTAATCCTTGCCTCATGTCACTAAGGATGATATGAGGCAGTGATTAGAGCGTATGATTCTAAGGACAGTTAGTGACATAAGGCAGGGATTATAGAGTTCAGAATATTTTTACTCGGGGGTGTGGCCTATGTTTAGGGATGGACCTGCAGTGCCTACAGTCCTTTCAGTTGTAAATCCGACCCTGATGAAACCTAAATGAGAGGTTGTCGATGAAGCCCGGTATACTGGATACATCCGTTGGGAGCTGAGTTGGAAAAGAGAAAAAAAAATTGCAGCCCAATCGACCAGCCAGTTTGACAATTTTATTGAATCAGCTGAAAATTGGTGCCGCAACATGAAATCAATTGAAAGCATCGATCCAATATGCTGGAAAATATCGCAAGTACTCAATCTGGTGCACGGCTGTAATGGCGTACGATATCGCGGCAACTGATGTATAGAGATGTCGCGAACGGTTCCCGAACAGGTGTGGTGAGCTGGCTACCTATACTGAAAGGGGAGTGGGAAAAGGCGGGATTAAGGGAGTCATATGGCTACCAATATTGGAGGGACAGGTAGGAGGAGTCATCTGGGTACCTATACTGGAGGGAAGGGGGAGGGGTCATCTGGCTACCTATACTGGAGGGAAGGGGGAGGGGTCATCTGGCTACCTATACTGGGGGGGGTGTCATCTCGCTACCTATACTGAAGGGGGGCAGCCCGCGACAGCGGCCTTGGGCGGTAAAGAGTACAAATCCGGCCCTGGGTACATGTGGCACGTGGTAAGGCACTTGCAGTAATATGGCTGTATAAGCATCCCTGGCAACTTTACCTATTTTTTTGTTGGACCATTTAAAAAAAAAAGTGTGGGAAATTACAGAAGGGTTGGGGGAAGCCCCAGGTAAGTGCCTGCCAGTTTTGATTTTAGTACTCTGCCAAGGGTCCCTTTTATAGGACAAATGTAACAAGAGGGATATTAAGGCTGCCATATTTATTTCCTTTTAAACAATACCAGTTGCCTGGCTGTTCTGCTGATCCTCTGCCCCTAATTTAGCCATAGCCCCTGAACAAGCATGCAGCAGATCAGCTGTTTCTAACATTATCAGATCTGACAAGATTAGCTGCATGCTTGTTTCTGATGTGTGATTCAGACTCTAATGCAGCCAAAAAGATCAGCAGGCCTGCCAGGCAACTGGTATTGTTTAAAAGGAAATAAATATATCAGCCTCCACATCCCTCTGGTTACAGTTGTCCTTTAAGGCCTGTTTAACCTTAAAAGGACCTGAATGTGCAGAACAGATAAAAGCGCACAGGAACGCTGCGTACTGATCGCACCGCTGCAGCGCACAATCGGGACAAGCAAAAGCAGAGACGATAAATGCAAAGCACAGATCGGTTATTTATTTCTTTTCCCGTTCTTTGGCAATCCACCAGTCCAAGCATATCATTGACATTTAATGGGCCGATGAGAACAATAATTAATTGTTTGCATATAATAGCTGGCTTCGGCTTCGGCTTAGAATTGTTTGCACCAGTCTCCTCGCATAATCCTTACAGCAGCACAACTGAAAGGAGAGCGAAAACGGACAAAGCACAGCCTATAAATAACACACAGCTGTCACGCTTTAATAAACCATACAGACCGCATGATAAACCATACAGACCGCATGATAAACCATACAGACCGCATGATAAACCATACAGACCGCATGATAAACCATACAGACCGCATGATAAACCATACAGACCGCATGATAAACCATACAGACCGCATGATAAACCATACAGACCGCATGATAAACCATACAGACCGCATGATAAACCATACAGACCGCATGATAAACCATACAGACCGCATGATAAACCATACAGACCGCATGATAAACCATACAGACCGCATGATAAACCATACAGACCGCATGATAAACCATACAGACCGCATGATAAACCATACAGACCGCATGATAAACCATACAGACCGCATGATAAACCATACAGACCGCATGATAAACCATACAGACCGCATGATAAACCATACAGACCGCATGATAAACCATACAGACCGCATGATAAACCATACAGACCGCATGATAAACCATACAGACCGCATGATAAACCATACAGACCGCATGATAAACCATACAGACCGCATGATAAACCATACAGACCGCATGATAAACCATACAGACCGCATGATAAACCATACAGACCGCATGATAAACCATATAGACTGCATGATAAACCATACAGACCGCATGATAAACCATACAGACCGCATGATAAACCATACAGACCGCATGATAAACCATACAGACCGCATGATAAACCATACAGACCGCATGATAAACCATACAGACCGCATGATAAACCATACAGACCGCATGATAAACCATACAGACCGCATGATAAGCCATACAGACCGCTTTAATAAACCATACAGACCGCATGATAAACCATACAGACCGCATGATAAACCATACAGACCGCATGATAAACCATACAGACCGCATGATAAACCATACAGACCGCATGATAAACCATACAGACCGCATGATAAACCATACAGACCGCATGATAAACCATACAGACCGCATGATAAACCATACAGACCGCATGATAAACCATACAGACCGCATGATAAACCATACAGACCGCATGATAAACCATACAGACCGCATGATAAACCATACAGACCGCATGATAAACCATACAGACCGCATGATAAACCATACAGACCGCATGATAAACCATACAGACCGCATGATAAACCATACAGACCGCATGATAAACCATACAGACCGCATGATAAACCATACAGACCGCATGATAAACCATACAGACCGCATGATAAACCATACAGACCGCATGATAAACCATACAGACCGCATGATAAACCATACAGACCGCATGATAAACCATACAGACCGCATGATAAACCATACAGACCGCATGATAAACCATACAGACCGCATGATAAACCATACAGACCGCATGATAAACCATACAGACCGCATGATAAACCATACAGACCGCATGATAAACCATATAGACTGCATGATAAACCATACAGACCGCATGATAAACCATACAGACCGCATGATAAACCATACAGACCGCATGATAAACCATACAGACCGCATGATAAACCATACAGACCGCATGATAAACCATACAGACCGCATGATAAACCATACAGACCGCATGATAAACCATACAGACCGCATGATAAGCCATACAGACCGCTTTAATAAACCATACAGACCGCATGATAAACCATACAGACCGCATGATAAACCATACAGACCGCATGATAAACCATACAGACCGCATGATAAACCATACAGACCGCATGATAAACCATACAGACCGCATGATAAACCATACAGACCGCATGATAAACCATACAGACCGCATGATAAACCATACAGACCGCATGATAAACCATACAGACCGCATGATAAACCATACAGACCGCATGATAAACCATACAGACCGCATGATAAACCATACAGACCGCATGATAAACCATACAGACCGCATGATAAACCATACAGACCGCATGATAAACCATACAGACCGCATGATAAACCATACAGACCGCATGATAAACCATACAGACCGCATGATAAACCATACAGACCGCATGATAAACCATACAGACCGCATGATAAACCATACAGACCGCATGATAAACCATACAGACCGCATGATAAACCATACAGACCGCATGATAAACCATACAGACCGCATGATAAACCATATAGACTGCATGATAAACCATACAGACCGCATGATAAACCATACAGACCGCATGATAAACCACACAGACCGCATGATAAACCATACAGACCGCATGATAAACCATACAGACCGCATGATAAACCATACAGACCGCATGATAAACCATACAGACCGCATGATAAACCATACAGACCGCATGATAAACCATACAGACCGCATGATAAACCATACAGACCGCATGATAAACCATACAGACCGCATGATAAACCATACAGACCGCATGATAAACCATACAGACCGCATGATAAACCATACAGACCGCATGATAAACCATACAGACCGCATGATAAACCATACAGACCGCATGATAAACCATACAGACCGCATGATAAACCATACAGACCGCATGATAAACCATACAGACCGCATGATAAACCATACAGACCGCATGATAAACCATACAGACCGCATGATAAACCATACAGACCGCATGATAAACCATATAGACTGCATGATAAACCATACAGACCGCATGATAAACCATACAGACCGCATGATAAACCATATAGACTGCATGATAAACCATACAGACCGCATGATAAACCATACAGACCGCATGATAAACCATACAGACCGCATGATAAACCATACAGACCGCATGATAAACCATACAGACCGCATGATAAACCATACAGACCGCATGATAAACCATACAGACCGCATGATAAACCATACAGACCGCATGATAAACCATACAGACCGCATGATAAACCATACAGACCGCATGATAAACCATACAGACCGCATGATAAACCATACAGACCGCATGATAAACCATATAGACTGCATGATAAACCATACAGACCGCATGATAAACCATACAGACCGCATGATAAACCATACAGACCGCATGATAAACCATATAGATCTCTCCAGGTATGGTGATATTAAAGGGAAGGTTCAGGGAGGGTGGGTAAAAAATCAAAATCAATTTCCACTTACCTGGGGCTTCCTCCAGCCCGTGGCAGGCAGGAGGTGCCCTCGCCGCCGCTCCGCAGGCTCCCGGTCGTCTCCGGCGGCCGACCCGACCTGGCCAGGCCGGCTGTGCCGGCGTGGGACGCAGAAGTTCCGGGCCTTGGAGCGCAGAAGAGCCCGACCTGGCAGCCGGCCTCCCTGAACCTTCCCTTTAAGGCTGCTTTCACAGCGGGACGTTACAGGCGCACGTTAGAGCAGCCTGTAACGCACCCCACCGCACAGCAATGAAAAATCAATGGGCTGTTCACAGTGCCCACGTTGCGTTACATTGTAACGCAGCACGTCTACATAACATACTGCATGCAGTACTTTACACGCGTTAGACTGTTTGCACATGCTCAGTAGGTTGTTTTTTTTTTCATTTTATGGGCGGAGAGGAGGCGGGGAGAGGCCGCTACGTAGCCAGGCACATGGCTACTAATTATTAACTGCACTTGCAGTGTTTCCATCCTGGAGCGGCCGCGGATTGACTGGCGGGACCACGTGATGCGGAGAGCTCCGCTCACGTGGTCTCCGCAGTGCCTCCGACAGAGCAGGCGCACCAAGAGCTGCTTGTATCGCGGCTCTTGGTAGCGTCCTGCTTCAACACCACCAGACGTTGCGTTAGGGGCACGTTATGTGCCCTGTAACGTCCCCTAAACGCAACGTCCTGGTGTGTAAGTAGCCTTAACCATATAGACCGCATGATAAACCATATAGACTGCATGATAAGCCATATAGATCTCTCCAGGTATGGTGCTACTTCTCCCTGACCTCTGATAATTAGCTCAGTGTGAGGCACAACCTCTATGCCGTCATCCAATGCCCCACCTAGATCCAAGACAGGTAAATAGGGCCCTGGCTGCAATCAGAGATATAGC
Source organism: Hyperolius riggenbachi (assembly GCF_040937935.1). NCBI lineage: Eukaryota > Metazoa > Chordata > Amphibia > Anura > Hyperoliidae > Hyperolius > Hyperolius riggenbachi. Next base: position 252,803,899 of record NC_090656.1, read on the forward strand.
CGTCGCCAAAGAACGCAATATACATACATAGAACGCAATATACGTACAGAGAAGATTGTCCAGCTCTAGTTTATTGACTAATTTAAAAGAAAAACAGTAGACTTTCAGCTCGTAAGCCTTCTTCAGACTCTATCCCTGTTGACCGACAATGTTAGAACTTACAATCAGAAGGTGGTAGAGAGATTTTTTGCAAATATAAGTGTCATCCATTCCAGATACATTTATTACAAGGGCTCTTGCAAGGATTGTGAGGAACTTATGTCAAATAGATAAGTACCTTGGTGTACTTAAAAGACAACTGAAGTAAGAGGGATATGGAGGCTGCCATTTTTGCCCCCCAGCGGGCTCCAGTGTAGCGCCGCCCATGCTTTTAGACATTGGAATATGTTATGTTATGAATATGACCAGTGTTATATTCATATCCATAAGATGACCCTAAACCTCCTGTCTGGGTATCCCCGTCAAAGATTTTTTTTCATGACAAGTGGGTGTAGTGATCACCTCTAGGGATTGCCCTTCCCAACACAATCACAGATTTCGACTCACCTAGGATAGTATAGGCTGCTCGGCCAAGTCTAGGAATTAGGTTCACATATTTCACAACTCCAAGTTCAACACTGGAATAAACAGCATTCCGAATTCCCGACGTGTGTAAGTTCTGAACGTTTCAAAAACTTACACAAATGTATTTTCACATATCTGGTAAAAAGTGTCCACTGAACAAGCGCAAGGGACATGAACGTAAAAATGCTAAAATTCCATGCTAAAATTTTAGGCGAAATTGTAACCTAATGTGAATGTTTTCACAAATTCACACCGAACATAATTAATTTCAAAGAGAAACTGTGACCAAGAATTGAACTTCATCCCAATCAGTAGCTGATACCCCCTCTCCCATGAGAAATCTATTCCTTTTCTCAAACGGATCATCAGGGGGCGCTGTATGGCTGGTATTATGGTGAAACTCCTCCCAGAGTGTGATGTCAGGACCATGATCCTGACAGTTTCCTAACTGAGAACCACTTTGCATTGTTAAATAACAGCTGTTTACAGTTGGGTCCAACTGCTAAAAAAGCAAGCAGCATCTCCTTCCACTGACATCACCTGCCAGCAGTAAAAATGTGATAAATGTCAAAATGTAAATCAGGGAGAGGAAAGATATTACAAAGGGCAAACACTGATTAAATCATTTATACATAATTATTGTAAAAATGAAGCACCTTTTTTAGCACATTATTTTCACAGGAGTTCCTCTTTAAGCACAGTGTAAAGATAATTACGCACCATGGGGCAGTTTCACGATTTCGCAATGCAAACTTGGCATCTGTGAAATTCTGAATATGTTCTGCATGTTCATTTGGCTGCTGCCACAAACGCCATTCGGCTGCACTTACATGCAACCGTATGGCAGCGTTCGGCAACACCGTGTGTGCCATGCCGTGCTCAGATGCAACTTCATGGGAGGCGCGCCTGTACACCGTCGGTGACGAGTCCTGGCTAGTGTTGGGCGAACATCTAGATGTTCGGGTTCGGGCTGAACAAGCCGAACATGGCCGCGATGTTCGGGTGTTCGAGCCAAACTCCGAACATAATGGAAGTCAATGGGGATCCGAACTTTCGTGTTTTTTAAAGCCTCCTTACATGCTACATACCCCAAATTTACAGGGTATGTGCACCTTGGGAGTGGGTACAAGAGGAAAATTTTTTTTTAGCAAAAAGAGCTTATAGTTTTTGAGAAAATCGATTTTAAAGTTTCAAAGGGAAAACTGTCTTTTAAATGCGGGAAATGTCTGTTTTCTTTGCACAGGTAACATGCTTTTTGTCGGCATGCAGTCATAAATGTAATACAGATGAGAGGTTCCAGGAAAAGGGACCGGTAACGCTAACCCAGCAGCAGCACACGTGATGGAACAGGAGGAGGGCGGCGCAGGAGGAGAAGGCCACGCTTTGAGACACAACAACCCAGGCCTTGCATGAGGACAAGAAGCGTGCGGATAGCAATTTGTCGGCATGCAGTCATAAATGTAATACAGATGAGAGGTTCCAGGAAAAGTGACCGGTAACGCTAAACACAATGCTATATAGTGTGGGTGAGCGGTGTACTACTGTTCCCAGCAGCGACACAGAGCACAATGCTATACAGTGGTGGGTGAGCGGTGTACTACTGTTCCCAGCAGCGACACAGAGCACAATGCTATACAGTGGTGGGTGAGCGGTGTACTACTATTCCCAGCAGCGACACAGAGCACAATCAGGGCCGTTTCTTGCCCCGTTCAGCCGGTTCTGCTGAACGGGGCGCCGATGAGTGACAGATTGGGGGGCGCCAGGCCGTCCCTGTGGCCGCCGCCACTGCTCCCCCTCCCTCCCTCCTGGCGCCTCACTCAGACCTCGATCAGGCGGCGACCAATCGTGCGGGCGCTAGGACCCAGCGCCCGCACTATGCGGAAGTGACATCACTTCCGCATATAGAGCGGTTGCGTCCGGCGCCCGCCGGTACTGGTCGGGTCGCCGCTGATCCTGAGGTCTGCAAGGTAAGGGGGGAGCGGGAGCGGCGGCTGGGGGCTCCCTGTCACTTACTGCTCAAAGGGGCTCCCTGTCACTCACTTCCTAAAGGTACTCCCTGTCACTCACTTCCTAAAGGGGCTCCCTGTCACTCACTTCCTAAAGGGGCTCCCTGTCACTCACTTCCTAAAGGTACTCCCTGTCACTCACTTCCTAAAGGTACTCCCTGTCACTCACTTCCTAAAGGTACTCCCTGTCACTCACTTCCTAAAGGTACTCCCTGTCACTCACTTCCTAAAGGGGCTCCCTGTCACTCACTTCCTAAAGGGGCTCCCTGTCACTCACTTCCTAAAGGTACTCCCTGTCACTCACTTCCTAAAGGGGCTCCCTGTCACTCACTTCCTAAAGGGGCTCCCTGTCACTCACTTCCTAAAGGTACTCCCTGTCACTCACTTCCTAAAGGGGCTCCCTGTCACTCACTTCCTAAAGGTACTCCCTGTCACTCACTTCCTAAAGGTACTCCCTGTCACTCACTGCCTAAAGGTACTCCCTGTCACTCACTTCCTAAAGGGGCTCCCTGTCACTCACTTCCTAAAGGTACTCCCTGTCACTCACTTCCTAAAGGGGCTCCCTGTCACTCACTTCCTAAAGGTACTCCCTGTCACTCACTTCCTAAAGGTACTCCCTGTCACTCACTTCCTAAAGGGGCTCCCTGTCACTCACTGCCTAAAGGTACTCCCTGTCACTCACTTCCTAAAGGGGCTCCCTGTCACTCACTTCCTAAAGGGGCTCCCTGTCACTCACTTCCTAAAGGTACTCCCTGTCACTCACTTCCTAAAGGGGCTCCCTGTCACTCACTTCCTAAAGGGGCTCCCTGTCACTCACTTCCTAAAGGGGCTCCCTGTCACTCACTTCCTAAAGGTACTCCCTGTCACTCACTTCCTAAAGGGGCTCCCTGTCACTCACTTCCTAAAGGGGCTCCCTGTCACTCACTTCCTAAAGGTACTCCCTGTCACTCACTTCCTAAAGGGGCTCCCTGTCACTCACTTCCTAAAGGGGCTCCCTGTCACTCACTCACTTCCTAAAGGGGCTCCCTGTCACTCACTCACTTCCTAAAGGGGCTCCCTGTCACTCACTCACTTCCTAAAGGGGCTCCCTGTCACTCACTCACTTCCTAAAGGGGCGTCCTGTCACTCACTCACTTCCTAAAGGGGCTCCCTGTCACTCACTCACTTCCTAAAGGGGCTCCCTGTCACTCACTCACTTCCTAAAGGGGCTCCCTGTCACTCACTCACTTCCTAAAGGGGCTCCCTGTCACTCACTCACTTCCTAAAGGGGCTCCCTGTCACTCACTCACTTCCTAAAGGGGCTCCCTGTCACTCACTCACTTCCTAAAGGGGCTCCCTGTCACTCACTCACTTCCTAAAGGGGCTCCCTGTCACTCACTGCCTAAAGGGGCTCCCTGTCACTCACTGCCTAAAGGGGCTCCCTGTCACTCACTGCCTAATGGGGGTCCAGGCTGGCTACATGTACTGGGGAAACTGGCTGTTTGTCATTATGTGCATTTACTGGTGAAAAGCTGTCTCTTATTATGTGCATTTACTGGTGAAAAGCAGTCTCTTATTATGTGCATTTACTGGTAAAAAGCAGTCTCTTATTATGTGCATTTACTGGTGAAAAGCTGTCTCTTATGTGCATTTACTGGTGAAAAGCGGTCTCTTATGTGCATTTACTGGTGAAAAGCGGTCTCTTATGTGCATTTACTGGTGAAAAGCGGTCTCTTATTATGTGCATTTACTGGTGAAACGCTGTCTCTTATGTGCATTTAGTGGGGAAATTTTGTCAGTAAAAATAATCTTTTGTCAGTAAATTTTTAGGTATTTGTCAGTAAAAAATAACGTGAAAGGTTGGCAACACTGGCAGGCTGCGCGGCGCAACGGGAAAGATACAGGCAGCCCACCTCACGCTTGGGCTTGGCGGGGGGAGGAGCCGACGACAGCGAGCGAGAGTACGGTGGCCGCAGGCAGCCATAAATACGCAGTGTGTGACTGCGTCGCACTCGCAGAGCCTCTCAACCTGAGTCAGTCCAGAGACTAGCAGACTGCCAGGCAGTCAAAGCCAGCCAGGAGCAAGCCCATGGAAGAGGGGTAGGAATGGGGTACCACATGCATGCGTAAAGAGGTGGAAGGTGTGGGTGTGATTAGGCAGGACATGGGTGTGGTTATGTGGTTGGGCGCGGTTAATTTAACCACTCCCATAGGCGCCAGAGAAAATCTTGCTGCCAGGTGCCAGGCACCCCAGGCTCACCCCTGTGTGCAGCAGCAGTGTGCGGCGGAGCCCAGCCCCAGAAGGTGGAGTCTTTTTGGCCAGTTGGACTCGGGCTCCTCGCTGCCACTGCTGCTAGTGGGTGCCTTGGCCCTTGCTGCCGCTGCCCGCTAGCACCTCCATGGTCCCCTGCCCGGACCCCCACCGTTCCTGGCCCGGCGCCTTCTTCCAGTTCCACCTGCCATGAGATGGACCTCATGGTAAGTAGGCAGTAAGGCAGGCAGTCTATGTACAGCACTGCCTCTCTCTTTCTGATGTGGCTGCTGGGGGAGGGGGGCGCTCTTTTTGCCCTGGGCTGGTGGTCAGAACCCACCATGGTGATGGTCTAACAGTGTGACTCCCTGGCTGGGGGTAGGGGGGCACTCTTTTTGCCCTGGGCTGGTGGTCAGAGTCTGACCACCAACCAGCCCAGGGCAAAAAGAGTACCCCCCTTCCCCAGCCAGGGAGTCACAGTCAGACCATGGTGGGCTCTGACCACCAGCCCAGGGCAGAAAGAGCACCCCCCCTACCACCCACAGCCAGGGAGTCAAAGTCAGACCATGGTGGTCTGACGGTCAAACCACCATGGTCTGACTGTGACTCCCTGGCTAGGGGGGGAGAGGGTCACACTTTTTTTCCCTGGACAGGTGGTCAGACCACCATACTGTGACTCCCTGGCTAGGGGGCGGAGGGGGTCACTCTTTTTTTCCCTGGGCAGGTGGTCAGACGCAGAGTAAAAAAATTAAAAATAAAATAAAAATGGTGAGTTGGTTTCAAGAAGCCTTTTGACATGATTTCACTTAGCAGCTTTGATTGGGGGGGGGGGGGGGGGGGGGGGGGGGGCAATTTTTTGACTCTCGAACTGGGTGAAATTTAGCCTAGAAACTGCCCTGAGCACAATGCTATACAGTGGTGGGTGAGCGGTGTACTACTGTTCCAAGCAGAGACACAGAGTGGCAGTAATCACAATGCTATATAGTGTGGGTGAGCGGTGTACTACTGTTCCCAGCAGCGACACAGAGCACAATGCTATACAGTGGTGGGTGAGCGGTGTACTACTGTTCCCAGCAGCGACACAGAGCACAATGCTATACAGATGAGAGGTTCCAGGAAAAGTGACCGGTAACGCTAAACACAATGCTATACAGTGGTAGGTGAGCAGTGTACTACTGTTCCCAGCAGCGACACAGAGCACAATGCTATACAGTGGTGGGTGAGCGGTGTACTACTATTCCCAGCAGCGACACAGAGCACAATGCTATACAGTGGTGGGTGGGTGAGCGGTGTACTACTGTTCCCAGCAGCGACACAGAGCACAATGCTATACAGTGGTGGGTGAGCGGTGTACTACTGTTCCCAGCAGAGACACAGAGTGGCAGTAAACACAATGCTATACAGTGGTGGGTGAGTGGTGTACTACTATTCCCAGCAGCGACACAGAGCACAATGCTATACAGGGTGAGCGGTGTACTACTGTTCCCAGCAGAGACACAGAGGGGCAGTAAACACTATGCTATATAGTGTGGGTGAGCGGTGTACTACTGTTCCCAGCAGCGACACAATGACTGGGGGGACCCTGGCTAGCCTGGCTGGAGAGAGAACTACCCTGCCTGCCTACCCAAAGCTAAACCCACAGACAAATGGCGGAGAAATGACGTGGATCGGGTATTTATTTACCCGAACCACGTGACCTGTTCGGCCAATCAGAGCGCGTTCGGGTCCGAACCACGTGACCCGTTCGGCCAATCACATCGCTAGCCGAACGTTCGGGGAACGTTCGGCCATGCGCTCTTAGTTCGGTCATATGGCCGAACAGTTTGGCCGAACACCATCAGGTGTTCGGCCGAACTCGAACATCACCCGAACAGGGTGATGTTCTGCAGAACCCGAACAGTGGCGAACACTGTTCGCCCAACACTAGTCCTGGCAAGCGCCGTGCCGGTGGAAGGGAGCAGCTGTGGACAGGAGCAGCGCCAGGAATCTAAAAAAAAAATTGCAACAAAAACACCCCAATGCGAAGGCTAACGTGATCAGAACGCAATGTGAACGAGCTCTAAAAGCACATTCAAAACAACCAAATAACTTAATTCATACTGTATGTCCAAATGCAGAGTTGTCTGAAAGTAAACCACATATCCATGTATCACCATGTATAATACAGGACTCAACTTACACACAAACTCCTGTAACGGAAGCTGTTTGTACGTAGGGGACCACCTGTGTGGAATTTTATGACTCTGATAACATAAAATTAAATGAAAAATAAATACATTTAGCAGCCATCCTATTCCTATTCATGATTGCATTACCTCGATTTCTTTGCTAAGTTCTTGAATATCCTGTCTGGTGATCTCATCCTAGGGCTGATCTCAGGGTGGGGCAGAGGCGGATCATCCACAAGGCAAACCTAGGCACCTGCCTAGGGCCTTGAGAGAATCTAGGGGCCTGGGCTAGCCCCCACCAAATATTACTAAAAAAGCCAGGTGACCACCAGTGGTGGGCAAAAGCTGCTATCTTGCCCGGGGCCCATTTCATCTTTTCTAGTGTGGGGTGTGACAGTGCGAGGAATAATGCAGTCTCATCCATCTCCAGCCCGCTCTGTACTATAAACAGTAATGTTCTCTGTGACATATTGACACCTTATATACAGCAGTGTTTGTGGAAAACATAGGCGAGGGCCAGCTGTACTCCAAGAATGGTCTCTTACCTGCCCAGCCACCCTCTTACCTGTCTAGCCTGTCTCTTAACTGTCTAGCCTCCCTCTTTCCTGTCCAGCCTCCCACTTACCTGTCCAGCCGCCCTCTTACCTGTCCAGCCGCCCTCTTGCCTGTCCAGCCACCCTCTTACCTGTCCAGCCACCCTCTTACCTGTCCAGCCACCCTCTTACCCGTTTAGCCACACTCTTACCTGTCCAGCCACCCTCTTACTTGTTCAGCCACCTTCTTTTCTTTTTAGCCTCCTTCTTACTTGTGTAGCCACCCTCTTTCCTGTCCAGCCACCCTCTTACCTATCTAGCCACCCTCTTACCTGTCCATCCACCCTCTTACCTGTGTAGCCTCTTCTTACCTGTCCAGCCTCCTTCTTACCTGTCCAGCCTCCCTCTTACCTGTCTAGCCTCCCTCTTACCTGTCCAGCCACCCTCTTACCTGTCCAGCCTCCCACTTACCTGTCCATCCACCCTCCTACCTGACCAGCCACCCTCTTACCTGTCCAGCTACCCTCTTACCTGTCCGGCCTCCCTTTTACCTGTCTAGCCTTCCTCTTACCTGTCCAGCCTCCCTCTTACCTTTCCAGCCACCCTCTTACCTGTCTAGCCTCCCTCTTACATGTCTAGCCTCACCTGTCCAGCCACCCTCTTACCTGTCCAGCCACCCTCTTACCTGTTCAGCCACCCTCTTACCTGTACAGCCACCCTCTTACCTGTCCAGCCACCCTATTACCTGTCCAGCCTCCCTCTTACCTATCCAGCCACCCTCTTACCTGTCCAGCCATCATCTTACCTGTCCAGCCTCCCTTTTACCTGTTCAGCCACCCTCTTACCTGTCCAGCCACCCTCTTACCTGTCCAGCCACCCTCTTACCTGTCTAGGCACCCTCTTACCTGTCCAGCCACCCTCTTACCTGTCCAGCCACCCTCTTACCTGTACAGCCACCCTCTTACCTGTACAGCCACCCTCTTACCTGTTTAGCCACCCTCTTACCCGTTTAGCCACACTCTTACCTGTCCAGCCACCTTCTTTTCTTTTCAGCCTCCTTCTTACTTGTGTAGCCACCCTCTTTCCTGTCCAGCCACCCTCTTACCTATCTAGCCACCCTCTTACCTGTCCAGCCACCCTCTTACCTGTGTAGCCTCCCTCTTACCTGTCCAGCCTCCCTCTTACCTGTCTAGCCTCCCTCTTACCTGTTCAGCCACCCTCTTACCTGTCCAGCCTCCCTCTTACCTGTCCAGCCTCCCTCTTACCTGACCAGCCTCCCTCTTACCTGACCAGCCTCCCTCTTACCTGTACAGCCTCCCTCTTACCTGTCCAGCCACCCTCTTACCTGTCCAGCCACCCTCTTACCTGTCCAGTTACCCTCTTGAGCAGTAGCTGTCCAAGACCCGGGCCTTTGTGACCTTTTCAAAAATTTGGCCTTGACTATGCAGTTCATTATTGAAGCCCTTTTTGCAGCCATTCCACAGCCACTCTCTTACCTGTTTAGCCTCCTTCTTACCTGTCCAGCTACCCTCTTACCTGTCTAGCTACCCTCTTACCTGTCTAGCCACCCTTTTACCTTTCCAGGTACCCTCTTTCCTGTTCAGCCTCCTTCTTACCTGTCCAGCCACCCTCTTACCTTTCCAGGTACCCTCTTTCCTGTTCAGCCTCCTTCTTACCTGTCCAGCCACCCTCTTACCTGTCCAGCCACCCTCTTACCTGTCTAGCCTCCCTCTTACCTGTACAGCCTCCCTCTTACCTGCCCAGCCTCCCTCTTACCAGTCCAGCCTCCCTCTTACCTGTCCAGCCACCCTCTTACCTGTCCAGCCACCCTCTTACCTGTCCAGCCACCCTCTTACCTGTCCAGCCACCCTCTTACCTGTCCAACCACCCTTTTACCTGTTTAGCCACCCTCTTACCCGTTTAGCCACCCTCTTACCTGTCCAGCCACCCTCTTACTTGTTCAGGCACCTTCTTTCCTGTTCAGCCTCCTTCTTACTTGTCTAGCCCCCCTCTTACCTGTCCAGCCACCCTCTTACCTGTCCAGCCGCTCTCTTACCTGCCCAGCCACCCTCTTACCTGTCCAGCCACCCTCTTATCTGTCCAGCCTTCCTCTTACCTGTCCAGTCACCCTCTTACCTGTCCAGCCACCCTCTTACCTGTCTAGCCTCCCTCTTACCTGTCCAGCCACCCTCTTACCTGTCCAGCCTCCCCTTACCTGTCCAGCCACCCTCTTACCTGTTCAGCCACCCTCTTACCTGTCCAGCCTCCCTCTTACCTGTCTAGCCACCATCTTACCTGTCTAGCCTCCCTCTTACCTGTCTAGCCTCACCTGTTCAGCCTCCCACTTACCTGTCCAGCCACCCTCTTACCTGCCTAGCCACCCTCTTACCTGTTCAGCCACCCTCTTACCTGTTCAGCCTCCCTCTTACCTGTCCAGCCACCCTCTTACCTGTCCAGCCACCCTCTTACCTGTTCAGCTACCCTCTTACCTGTTCAGCCACCCTCTTACCTGTCCAGCCTCCCTCTTACCTGTCCAGCCTCCCTCTTACCTGTCCAGCCACCCTCTTACCTGTCCAGCCTCCCTCTTACCTGTCTAGCCTCCCTCTTACCTGTCTAGCCACCCTCTTACCTGTCCAGCCTCCCTCTTACCTGTCCAGCCACCCTCTTACCTGTCCAGCCACCCTCTTACCTGTTCAGCCACCCTCTTACCTGTTCAGCCACCCTCTTACCTTTCCAGCCACCCTCTTACCTGTCCAGCCTCCCTCTTACCTGTCCAGCCTCCCTCTTACCTGTCCAGCCTCCCTCTTACCTGTTCAGCCACCCTCTTACCTGTCCAGCCTCCTTCTTACCTGTCCAGTTACCCTCTTACATGTCTAGCCTCCCTCTTACCTGTCTAGCCACCCTCTTACTTGTCCAGCCTCCCTCTTACCTGTCCAGCCACCCTCTTACCTGTCCAGCCTCCCACTTACCTGTCCATCCACCCTCTTACCTGACCAGCCACCCTCTTACCTGTCCAGCTACCCTCTTACCTGTCCGGCCTCCCTTTTACCTGTCTAGCCTTCCTCTTACCTGTCCAGCCTCCCTCTTACCTTTCCAGCCACCCTCTTACCTGTCTAGCCTCCCTCTTACATGTCTAGCCTCACCTGTCCAGCCACCCTCTTACCTGTCCAGCCACCCTCTTACCTGTTCAGCCACCCTCTTACCTGTACAGCCACCCTCTTACCTGTCCAGCCACCCTATTACCTGTCCAGCCTCCCTCTTACCTATCCAGCCACCCTCTTACCTGTCCAGCCATCATCTTACCTGTCCAGCCTCCCTTTTACCTGTTCAGCCACCCTCTTACCTGTCCAGCCACCCTCTTACCTGTCCAGCCACCCTCTTACCTGTCTAGGCACCCTCTTACCTGTCCAGCCACCCTCTTACCTGTCCAGCCACCCTCTTACCTGTACAGCCACCCTCTTACCTGTACAGCCACCCTCTTACCTGTTTAGCCACCCTCTTACCCGTTTAGCCACACTCTTACCTGTCCAGCCACCTTCTTTTCTTTTCAGCCTCCTTCTTACTTGTGTAGCCACCCTCTTTCCTGTCCAGCCACCCTCTTACCTATCTAGCCACCCTCTTACCTGTCCAGCCACCCTCTTACCTGTGTAGCCTCCCTCTTACCTGTCCAGCCTCCCTCTTACCTGTCTAGCCTCCCTCTTACCTGTTCAGCCACCCTCTTACCTGTCCAGCCTCCCTCTTACCTGTCCAGCCTCCCTCTTACCTGACCAGCCTCCCTCTTACCTGTCCAGCCACCCTCTTACCTGTCCAGCCTCCCTCTTACCTGTCTAGCCACCCTCTTACCTGTCCAGTTACCCTCTTGAGCAGTAGCTGTCCAAGACCCGGGCCTTTGTGACCTTTTCAAAAATTTGGCCTTGACTATGCAGTTCATTATTGAAGCCCTTTTTGCAGCCATTCCACAGCCACTCTCTTACCTGTTTAGCCTCCTTCTTACCTGTCCAGCCACCCTCTTACCTGTCTAGCTACCCTCTTACCTGTCTAGCCACCCTTTTACCTTTCCAGGTACCCTCTTTCCTGTTCAGCCTCCTTCTTACCTGTCCAGCCACCCTCTTAACTGTCCAGCCACCCTCTTACCTTTCCAGGTACCCTCTTTCCTGTTCAGCCTCCTTCTTACCTGTCCAGCCACCCTCTTACCTGTCCAGCCACCCTCTTACCTGTCTAGCCTCCCTCTTACCTGTACAGCCTCCCTCTTACCTGTACAGCCTCCCTCTTACCTGCCCATCCTCCCTCTTACCTGTCCAGCCACCCTCTTACCTGTCCAGCCACCCTCTTACCTGTCCAGCCACCCTCTTACCTGTCCAACCACCCTTTTACCTGTTTAGCCACCCTCTTACCCGTTTAGCCACCCTCTTACCTGTCCAGCCACCCTCTTACTTGTTCAGGCACCTTCTTTCCTGTTCAGCCTCCTTCTTACTTGTCTAGCCCCCCTCTTACCTGTCCAGCCACCCTCTTACCTGTCCAGCCGCTCTCTTACCTGCCCAGCCACCCTCTTACCTGTCCAGCCACCCTCTTATCTGTCCAGCCTTCCTCTTACCTGTCCAGTCACCCTCTTACCTGTCCAGCCACCCTCTTACCTGTCTAGCCTCCCTCTTACCTGTCTAGCCTCACCTGTTCAGCCTCCCACTTACCTGTCCAGCCACCCTCTTACCTGCCTAGCCACCCTCTTACCTTTTCAGCCACCCTCTTACCTGTTCAGCCTCCCTCTTACCTGTCCAGCCACCCTCTTACCTGTCCAGCCTCCCTCTTACCTGTCTAGCCTCCCTCTTACCTGTCTAGCCACCCTCTTACCTGTCCAGCCTCCCTCTTACCTGTCCAGCCACCCTCTTACCTGTCCAGCCACCCTCTTACCTGTTCAGCCACCCTCTTACCTGTTCAGCCACCCTCTTACCTTTCCAGCCACCCTCTTACCTGTCCAGCCTCCCTCTTACCTGTCCAGCCTCCCTCTTACCTGTCTAGCCACCCTCTTACCTGTCCAGCCTCCTTCTTACCTGTCCAGTTACCCTCTTACCTGTCTAGCCTCCCTCTTACCTGTCTAGCCACCCTCTTACTTGTCCAGCCTCCCTCTTACCTGTCCAGCCACCCTCTTACCTGTCCAGCCTCCCTCTTACCTGTCCAGCCACCCTCTTACCTGTCCAGCCACCCTCTTACCTGTCCAGTTACCCTCTTGAGCAGTAGCTTTCCAAGACCTGGGCCTCTGTGACCTTTTCAAAAATGTGGCCTTGACTATGCAGTTCATTACTGAAGCCCTTTTTGCACCCATTGCACTCCCCCCCCCCCCCCTCCTCTTCAGTTCTGTATTATATATGAAATGCAAACAAAAATGAGGTAGATTCACTAAACAGCGCTGTTGCAGCAGTGCGAGTTAAGCTCCTTTAACTATCGGGTGCTGTGAAGTATCGCGATACCTCACTAGCGCGGCCGCTACTACGATAATTAACATAGTAGCTGTTGTGCTAGTGAAATATCGCGGTCGTTATACTTCACACAGCACCCGGCAGGTAAAAGAGCGCGCGCTACTATGTAAACAGCATGCGTAACTAAGGAATGCACGCTACGCAGCACAACGGTGCGTAGTGCACGGAGTGCTTGGAAGTGGTTTTTAATTTGTGCTGCTGCAGCAGCGCTGTTTATTGAATCCACCTCTAAATCCCTTCATTTCAGTGACCTGCAGCGCAGTCACATGACCTACGCTGTACCCCGCTCTCCCCAGGAACCTGAGGATTGATCCATCCCCCACCCCCTTCGCGCTGGCTGCGTCAAACCCCGCCCGGCCATTATCCCACTCAGTGGCGTAGCTAAGGCGCTATGGGCCCCGGTGCAAGTTTTACATGGGGCCCCCCCAAGCACTCTATACATAACAATTGATACGGCGCACCAAAACCTGACAAGGACAACAACAGTGTTAGAGGTGCAAGAAGGGGATGGGGAACAGTTTGCTAATGATTATTACTATTTAAAGCATCTATAGAAGTGATTATTACCAACACAGGGCCAATAGAGGGCTAATATTGTGATTGAGGGAGGGCCCCTCGGGGCCCCTCTGACCCAAGGGCCCCGATGCGGTCCCTACCTCTGCACCTCCTATTGCTACGCCACTGATCCCACTGGGAGGGGTTGGGTGGCACCTCTGGAGTACTAATTGGGTGTGGAAGCCATTGTACATTCGGCCATACAAATCTTCGGCCATACAAATGCTTGAGCCAAACCAGACAGTGATTGAAGCAATGAGGACTGACCTGATGACAGCGGACCACGAAACGCAGGTTCCGCCACACAAACGTCCCGGGTATAAAACGATGTATCGTGTTTAATGAGCAGAAGGTTGGTGAAGTTGGGGGTGTTTGCAGAGTCGCCCGGCGTTCAGCTTTACAGAAGACAAACCCTTCAACCTCTTCGTAAGAAGCCCATTAACTGCTACTTGGGCCCCAATTAAAAAAAAAATATTATTGATTAAATCATTTTCTCCAGTGTAATTACAAAGCCGGGCGTTCTCTGGTTCGTTTATCGCTCACCGCGGGACGCAAAGTCAGGTCAGCTTCTCCAGGGAGGCGTGGTCTCTCTCACAGATCGCCAGGGTCATCGCCTGCTATTTAGGTGACCATGACGCCTCATTACCTAATTACGACTATGCAAAATTTCACATACATTTTCGCAATTACGCCTATACGTAATTACAAATTGTTAATTCACTTGATTTTGTACAATCGTTCTTACTTTTGCCTGAATTTTCGTTTAACTTTCGCGTAATTTTGTGCCGACTTTAGCAGTGAATAGCACAGCCCCCCACACACGCTATTGTCACCAAAATGGCTACATACTGTATGTTAGAGAATAGTGGGCACAAGACTGAAAAGAATTTTTCAAAAAGACCCTGTAGTTTTTGAGACAATCAATTTTAAAGAGAACCTGTAACAAAAAATGTTCCCCTGGTTGGTACTCACTTCGGGAGGGGGAAGCCTCAGGGTCCCAATAAGACTTCCCCAATCCATGTAGCTGCAGGCAATCCAGCGCTGGCTCCTCCGAAGTGTCCCGCAATCCTGGCTCAACAAGCCTGACAAGGCTAATATATTTACCTTCCTGGCTCCAGCGGGGGCGCTGTTGCGGCTCTCAGCACGGAGATAGGCGGAAATAGCCAATCTCTGTCGGGTCCGCTCTACTACGCAGAAGACTTGCACCTGCGCAGTAGAGCCCGGAGGACATCCGATGACGTCAGCGCGCCCGCGTGGGACGCAGAAGAGCCCGTCCTTGGAGCGCAGAAGAGCCCGACCTGGCAGCTGGCCTGGCCAGATCGGGTCGGCCACAAAGACGACCGGGAGCCTCTGGAGCGGCGGCGAGGGCACCTCCTGCCTGCCACGGGCTGGAGGAAGCCCCAGGTAAGTGGATATGGATTTTTATTTTTTTCAAGGCGTCCCTGAACCTTCCCTTTAAGAAAAATGCAAAGAAAAATGGTTTTTAAACTCTGAAAAATGAGAAAATCAGATGATAAGTGATGTGAAATTACGAATGATTACAATTACATACAGAATTAATTACCTTTGTTTCCAGAAATTTCCCATTATTAATTATGATGCGTAATTAAGCATAGGCATAATTTCTGTTCGTCCCTACGACGGCACACGTAACGCATGATGCAACTTTTCCGTTGTGGTCCTGTTTTAACAGTGAACACAGCGCATAGCCCCAATGCGAATCTTGTCTGCACTGACTGCGAGTATAGTAATCCCAGACAGCTGTGTGATATTTTGCTAATATCTTAATTTACATTTTTAGTAAAGTTTAGGCGGTGTGCACACATAGCAGAAACGCTAGCGTAGCGTGAAACGCTGCATTTTATGCAGCAATGTTAGTCTATGGGACGCATAAGAATCTGCGTTTCACTGCGTTTGCACAGTAAGCGTTCTGCAGACGCTGGTAGTGTTGTATAATATGCAGGCTGGCTGCCAAAACCCACATAATGAACGTCTATAGTAACGCCTATGCATTGCATTTTTCATGCGGTTTTTAATGTGTTTTTCATTAAAAAGTAAAGATCTCTGATGTGTTTCCGCTTCCTGTGTTCTTTCTAGTGATTTGCATAAATTAAAAAAACGCATACAAAACGCGTATGCGTTTTCCATTAGCGAACTGCAAACGCATTAAAAAGCACGCAAATTGCATGAAAAAATGCATCTGTGTAAAAAAAACCCCCAAAAACACGCAAACGTAAAATGCAGCAAAAACGCGGTAAAAACACAATAGTAAATCGCAAATGCATCATCCTAAAACGCTACTTTTTCACGCTATTACATATGTGAGCCCAGCCTGTGAGTTTAATATATTCGTGTTAATCAATAAAGAAACTTGCAGCCAATTTTCATTCCATTCTGCTGTCAGTGTCATTAATCTGATTTTGCTTAGGTTAGTAATCGGTTAATTGGTTTAATGAGGGGGGCTGCCTGTATTTCTATGCTACTTTACATGGATTATCTGTCTGGAAGCAGAGAATAGACAATTGTGTGGATCCTTTACACACAAGAACCTGATGTAAACATATACGCCTACGGATTTATATAATAATATGGTAGGACATTAGACATGTGATGACTATGGTAGGATTAGAGTGTGAGCCCCTCTGAGGACAGTCAGTGACATGACTATGTACTCTGTAATGTGCTGCAGAAGATGTCAGTGCTATATAAATACATAATAATAATATGGTAGGACATTAGACATGTGATGACTATGGTAGGATTAGAGTGTGAGCCCCTCTGAGGACAGTCAGTGACATGACTATGTACTCTGTAATGTGCTGCAGAAGATGTCACTGCTATATAAATACATAATAATAATATGGTAGGACATTAGACTATGACTATGGTAGGATTAGATTGTGAGCTCCTCTGAGGACAGTCAGTGACATGACTGTGTACTCTGTACAGTGCTGCAGGAGATGTCAGTGCTATATAAATACATAATAATAATATGGGAGGACATTAGACTATGACTATGGTAGGATTAGAGTGTGAGCTTCTGTGAGGACAGTCAGTGACATGGCTATGTACTCTGTAATGTGCTGCAGGAGATGTCAGTGCTATATAAATACATAATAATAATATGGTAGGATATTAGACTATGACTATGGTAGGATTAGAGTGTGAGCTCCTCTGAGGACAGTCAGTGACATGACTATGTACTCTGTAATGTGCTGCAGGAGATGTTAGTGCTATATAAATACATCATAGTAATATGGTAGGACATTAGACTATGACTATGGTAGGATTAGAGTGTGAGCTCCTCTGAGGACAGTCAGTGACATGACTGTGTACTCTGTACAGTGCTGCAGGAGATGTCAGTGCTATATAAATACATAATAATAATAATATGGTAGGAGATTAGACTATGACTATGGTAGGATTAGACTGTGAGCTCCTCTGAGGACAGTCAGTGACATGACTATGTACTCTGTAATGTGCTGCAGGAGATGTTAGTGCTATATAAATACATCATAGTAATATGGTAGGACATTAGACTATGACTATGGTAGGATTAGAGTGTGAGCTCCTCTGAGGACAGTCAGTGACATGACTATGTACTCTGTACAGTGCTGCAGGAGATGTCAGTGCTATATAAATACATAATAATAATATGGTAGGACATTAGACTATGACTATGGTAGGATTAGAGTGTGAGCTCCTCTGAGGACAGTCAGTGACATGACTATGTACTCTGTAAAGTGCTGCAGAAGATGTCAGTGCTATATAAATACATAATAATAATATGGTAGGACATTAGACTAGGACTATGGTAGGATTAGAGTGTAAGCTCCTCTGAGGACAGTCAGGGACATGACTATGTAGTCTGTAATGTGCTGCAGAAGATGTCAGTGCTATATAAATACATAATAATAACATGGTAGGACATTAGACTATGACTATGGTAGGATTAGAGTGTGAGCTCCTCTGAGGACAGTCAGTGACATGACTATGTACTCTGTACAGTGCTGCAGAAGATCTCAGTGCTATATAATACATAATAATAATATGGTAGGACATTAGGCTATGACTATGGTAGGATTAGATTGTGAGCTCCTCTGAAGACAGTCAGTGACATGACTATGTACTCTGTAATGTGCTGCAGAAGATGTCAGTGCTATATAAATACATAATAATAATATGGTACATTACCTTGTACTCATACTGTGCTGCCTGTGTGATCTGGTCTTTCTTGTATTCCTGTATTGTCATATTGCTGTATGTCACCCCTAAATAGTGTCTGTAACCTAAACTAATGTCCAGCGCTGCGTAATATGTTGGCGCTTTATAAATACAACAAATAATAATATGGTAGGACATTACACTATGACTATGGTAGGATTAGAGTGTGAGCTCCTCTGAGGACAGTCAGTGACATGACTATGCACTCTGTAATGTGCTGCAGAAGATGTCAGTGCTATATAAATACATAATAATAATATGGTAGGACATTAGACTATGACTATGGTAGGATTAGATTGTGAGCTCCTCTGAGGACAGTCAGTGACATGACTATGTACTCTGTACAGTGCTGCAGGAGATGTCAGTGCTATATAAATACATAATAATAATATGGTAGGACATTACACTATGACTATGGTAGGGTAATTATGTCCCATGGGGTAATAATAACAATATGTACCACCAGAACAATTCTGCTGATCTTTACTATTTTATTAATTAAACTCAGAAAGGAATAACAATACTCATCATGAGTTGACTTTTGCATTAATATTTTATTATCTAGACTCTGAAATGAAAACTCAAATAAATGAAATTACACTTTGCACCTGCAGCAAAAACACACACAGGGACGAGCGTTTAGCCCTCGCAAAACGCAACATTTCATTAAAACGGTGACCCACTGGCTTTCAATGAAATCGAGAAAGGCCTATTAGGAAACGGCCTCGCCCCAGTAACGCCATTATTGGGAAGGGAGGCTGCTAATAATCTCATCTATTACCCGCGGTGTCTTCGCCGCACGTCAGCCCAGAAATCCTCCGACATTTAGGGCCAGAGAGTAAAGAGCTCGCTACATGTGGGACAGGAAACAGGCGCCCCCCTCCCTCTCCTGCTGCATTGTCACATTGAGGGATAACAGCGTGTCATAATTAGACGAATTATCCAATATTAAAGGCTTACTCCGTGCATGCGCCGGGCTCTGGGGACTCTACATTACAAGGTGATTAGGCCAGACACTAAACCGTGCTAGAACTTGTCTCTTCTCTCTGGGGCCCGAGCTGGGAGGAAACACAAATGTGTTGCAGACTAATATATAACGGTTATTCATCACGGTCCCCACTGTGGCTGTAACGCTTACCTGCCAACTTAAAGAGGAACTCCAGTGAAAATAAAAATAAAAAACAGATACTCGCCTAAGGAGAGTGAAGCCTCTGGGTCCTTTAGAGCCTTCTTGGTCTCCTGACGGTCCCCACATTCCCTCGCAGGCTTAAAGGGACTCCGAGCACCTCTCATGGGCATGCCTTTAAGCAGTGGCGTAGCTAGGGTTTTCAGCGCCCGGGGACAAAGACTATTAATGCGCCCCCTAAGGTGAAGGGTCGTGACCAAATGTGGGCGTGGTTATGGGTGCTCCACATTTGGTCACGCCCCTTCAAATGTACATGGAGGTTAGCAGGCTCACGCTCACCCACCCTCCCTCAGTATGTACCTTCCAGCATGTTCCAAGACAAATTCAGCAATCATGAGCCCCCTCCATCAAGACAAATTCCGCAATCATGAGTAAACATGAGGCCCCCAACATGACCAACTCAGCAATCATGAGGCCCCCAACATGACCAACTCAGCAATCATGAGGCCCCCAACATGACCAACTCAGCAATCATGAGGCCCCCAACATGACCAACTCAGCAATCATGAGGCCCCCAACAAGACAAATTCAGCAATCATGAGGCCCCTAACAAGACAAATTCAGCAATCATGAGGCCCCTAACAAGACAAATTCAGCAATCATGAGGCCCCTAACAAGACAAATTCAGCAATCATGAGGCCCCTAACAAGACAAATTCAGCAATCATGAGGCCCCTAACAGGACAAATTCAGCAATCTTGAGGCCCCCAACAAATCATGAGGCCCCCAACAAGACAAATTCAGTAACCATGAGGCCCCCAACAAGACAAATTCAGCAGTCATGAGGCACATAAATAGACAGCATTTCACATAAATAGGCAGAATGCCCCCTTAATATGGTAGACACCTCTCACCTGGCAGCAGTTCCCCAAAATACACTCAATCTGACAGCAGTGCTTCCCCAAAAATAGGTAGCCCCAGGTCTATAGGTGTCCCCAGAAAAGGTGGCCAGCAGTATAGATGTCCCCAGAACAGGTAGCCAGGGGTAGAGATGTCCACAGAACAGGTAGCCAGGGGTATATGTGCCCAGTATATGTAGGCAGGGGTATGTGTCCCCAGTATATGTAGCCAGAGGTATATGTGCCCAGTATATGTAGCCAGGGGTATATATGCCCAGTATATGTAGCCAGGGGTATATATGCCCAGTATATGTAGCCAGGGGTATATGTACCCAGTATATGTAGTTAGGGGTATATGTGCCCAGTATATGTAGGCAGGGGTATATGTGCCCAGAGTAGGTAGCCAGGGGTATATGCCCAGTATATGTAGGCAGGGGTATATGTGCCCAGAGTAGGTAGCCAGGGGTATGTGCCCAGAGTAGGTAGCCAGGGGAATATGTGCCCAGAGTAGGTAGCCAGGGGTATATGTGCCCTGAGTAGGTAGCCAGGGGTATATGTGCCCAGAGTAGGTAGCCAGGGGTATATGCCCAGTATATGTAGGCAGGGGTATATGTGCCCTGAGTAGGTAGCCAGGGGTATATGTGCCCAGAGTAGGTAGCCAGGGGTATATGCCCAGTATATGTAGGCAGGGGTATATGTGCCCAGAGTAGGTAGCCAGGGGTATGTGCCCAGAGTAGGTAGCCAGGGGTATATATGCCCAGAGTAGGTAGCCAGGGGTATATGTGCCCAGAGTAGGTAGCCAGGGGTATATGCCCAGTATATGTAGGCAGGGGTATATGTGCCAAGAGTAGGTAGCCAGGGGTATATGTGCCCAGAGTAGGTAGCCAGGGGTATATGTGCCCAGAGTAGGTAGCCAGGGGTATATGTGCCCAGAGTAGGTAGCCAGGGGTATATGCCCAGTATATGTAGGCAGGGGTATATATGCCCAGAGTAGGTAGCCAGGGGTATATGTGCCCAGAGTAGGTAGCCAGGGGTATATGTGCCAAGAGTAGGTAGCCAGGGGTATATGTGCCCAGAGTAGGTAGCCAGGGGTATATGTGCCCAGAGTAGGTAGCCAGGGGTATATGTGCCCAGAGTAGGTAGCCAGGGGTATATGTGCCCAGAGTAGGTAGCCAGGGGTATATGCCCAGTATATGTAGGCAGGGGTATATGTGCCCAGAGTAGGTAGCCAGGGGTATATGTGCCCAGAGTAGGTAGCCAGGGGTATATGTGCCCAGAGTAGGTAGCCAGGGGTATATGTGCCCAGAGTAGGTAGCCAGGGGTATATGTGCCCAGAGTAGGTAGCCAGGGGTATATGTGCCCAGAGTAGGTAGCCAGGGGTATATGTGCCCAGAGTAGGTAGCCAGGGGTATATGTGCCCAGAGTAGGTAGCCAGGGGTATATGCCCAGTATATGTAGGCAGGGGTATATATGCCCAGAGTAGGTAGCCAGGGGTATATGTGCCCAGAGTAGGTAGCCAGGGGTATATGTGCCCAGAGTAGGTAGCCAGGGGTATATGTGCCCAGAGTAGGTAGCCAGGGGTATATGTGCCCAGAGTAGGTAGCCAGGGGTATATGTGCCCAGAGTAGGTAGCCAGGGGTATATGCCCAGTATATGTAGGCAGGGGTATATATGCCCAGAGTAGGTAGCCAGGGGTATATGTGCCCAGAGTAGGTAGCCAGGGGTATATGTGCCCAGAGTAGGTAGCCAGGGGTATATGTGCCCAGAGTAGGTAGCCAGGGGTATATGTGCCCAGAGTAGGTAGCCAGGGGTATATGCCCAGTATATGTAGGCAGGGGTATATATGCCCAGAGTAGGTAGCCAGGGGTATATGTGCCCAGAGTAGGTAGCCAGGGGTATATGTGCCCAGAGTAGGTAGCCAGGGGTATATGTGCCCAGAGTAGGTAGCCAGGGGTATATGTGCCCAGAGTAGGTAGCCAGGGGTATATGTGCCCAGAGTAGGTAGCCAGGGGTATATGTGCCCAGAGTAGGTAGCCAGGGGTATATGTGCCCAGAGTAGGTAGCCAGGGGTATATGCCCAGTATATGTAGGCAGGGGTATATATGCCCAGAGTAGGTAGCCAGGGGTATATGTGCCCAGAGTAGGTAGCCAGGGGTATATGTGCCCAGAGTAGGTAGCCAGGGGTATATGTGCCCAGAGTAGGTAGCCAGGGGTATATGCCCAGTATATGTAGCCAGGGGAATATGTGCCCAGAGTAGGTAGCCAGGGGTATATGCCCAGTATATGTAGCCAGGGGTATATGTGCCCAGAGTAGGTAGCCAGGGGTATATGTGCCCAGAGTAGGTAGCCAGGGGTATATGTGCCCAGAGTAGGTAGCCAGGGGTATATGTGCCCAGAGTAGGTAGCCAGGGGTATATGTGCCCAGAGTAGGTAGCCAGGGGTATATGTGCCCAGTATATGTAGGCAGGGGTATATGTGCCCAGAGTAGGTAGCCAGGGGTATATGTGCCCAGAGTAGGTAGCCAGGGGTATATGTGCCCAGAGTAGGTAGCCAGGGGTATATGTGCCCAGTATATGTAGGCAGGGGTATATGTGCCCAGAGTAGGTAGCCAGGGGTATATGCCCAGTATATGTAGCCAGGGGAATATGTGCCCAGAGTAGGTAGCCAGGGGTATATGTGCCAAGAGTAGGTAGCCAGGGGTATATGTGCCCAGAGTAGGTAGCCAGGGGTATATGTGCCCAGAGTAGGTAGCCAGGGGTATATGTGCCCAGAGTAGGTAGCCAGGGGTATATGTGCCAAGAGTAGGTAGCCAGGGGTATATGCCCAGTATATGTAGGCAGGGGTATATGTGCCCAGAGTAGGTAGCCAGGGGTATATGTGCCCAGAGTAGGTAGCCAGGGGTATATGTGCCCAGAGTAGGTAGCCAGGGGTATATGTGCCCAGAGTAGGTAGCCAGGGGTATATGCCCAGTATATGTAGGCAGGGGTATATGCCCAGTATATGTAGCCAGGGGTATATGTGCCCAGAGTAGGTAGCCAGGGGTATATGTGCCCAGAGTAGGTAGCCAGGGGTATATGTGCCCAGAGTAGGTAGCCAGGGGTATATGTGCCCAGAGTAGGTAGCCAGGGGTATATGCCCAGTATATGTAGGCAGGGGTAAATATGCCCAGAGTAGGTAGCCAGGGGTATATGTGCCCAGAGTAGGTAGCCAGGGGTATATGTGCCCAGAGTAGGTAGCCAGGGGTATATGTGCCCAGAGTAGGTAGCCAGGGGTATATGCCCAGTATATGTAGGCAGGGGTATATGCCCAGTATATGTAGCCAGGGGAATATGTGCCCAGAGTAGGTAGCCAGGGGTATATGTGCCAAGAGTAGGTAGCCAGGGGTATATGTGCCCAGTATATGTAGGCAGGGGTATATGTGCCCAGAGTAGGTAGCCAGGGGTATATGTGCCCAGTATATGTAGGCAGGGGTATATGTGCCCAGAGTAGGTAGCCAGGGGTATATGTGCCCAGAGTAGGTAGCCAGGGGTATATGTGCCCAGAGTAGGTAGCCAGGGGTATATGTGCCCAGAGTAGGTAGCCAGGGGTATATGCCCAGTATATGTAGGCAGGGGTATATGCCCAGTATATGTAGCCAGGGGTATATGTGCCCAGAGTAGGTAGCCAGGGGTATATGTGCCCAGAGTAGGTAGCCAGGGGTATATGTGCCCAGAGTAGGTAGCCAGGGGTATATGTGCCCAGAGTAGGTAGCCAGGGGTATATGTGCCCAGAGTAGGTAGCCAGGGGTATATGTGCCCAGTATATGTAGGCAGGGGTATATGTGCCCAGAGTAGGTAGCCAGGGGTATATGTGCCCAGAGTAGGTAGCCAGGGGTATATGTGCCCAGAGTAGGTAGCCAGGGGTATATGTGCCCAGTATATGTAGGCAGGGGTATATGTGCCCAGAGTAGGTAGCCAGGGGTATATGCCCAGTATATGTAGCCAGGGGAATATGTGCCCAGAGTAGGTAGCCAGGGGTATATGTGCCAAGAGTAGGTAGCCAGGGGTATATGTGCCCAGAGTAGGTAGCCAGGGGTATATGTGCCCAGAGTAGGTAGCCAGGGGTATATGTGCCCAGAGTAGGTAGCCAGGGGTATATGTGCCAAGAGTAGGTAGCCAGGGGTATATGCCCAGTATATGTAGGCAGGGGTATATGTGCCCAGAGTAGGTAGCCAGGGGTATATGTGCCCAGAGTAGGTAGCCAGGGGTATATGTGCCCAGAGTAGGTAGCCAGGGGTATATGTGCCCAGAGTAGGTAGCCAGGGGTATATGCCCAGTATATGTAGGCAGGGGTATATGCCCAGTATATGTAGCCAGGGGTATATGTGCCCAGAGTAGGTAGCCAGGGGTATATGTGCCCAGAGTAGGTAGCCAGGGGTATATGTGCCCAGAGTAGGTAGCCAGGGGTATATGCCCAGTATATGTAGGCAGGGGTATATGTGCCCAGAGTAGGTAGCCAGGGGTATATGTGCCAAGAGTAGGTAGCCAGGGGTATATGCCCAGTATATGTAGGCAGGGGTAAATATGCCCAGAGTAGGTAGCCAGGGGTATATGTGCCCAGAGTAGGTAGCCAGGGGTATATGTGCCCAGAGTAGGTAGCCAGGGGTATATGTGCCCAGAGTAGGTAGCCAGGGGTATATGCCCAGTATATGTAGGCAGGGGTATATGCCCAGTATATGTAGCCAGGGGAATATGTGCCCAGAGTAGGTAGCCAGGGGTATATGTGCCAAGAGTAGGTAGCCAGGGGTATATGTGCCCAGTATATGTAGGCAGGGGTATATGTGCCCAGAGTAGGTAGCCAGGGGTATATGTGCCCAGAGTAGGTAGCCAGGGGTATATGTGCCCAGAGTAGGTAGCCAGGGGTATATGTGCCCAGAGTAGGTAGCCAGGGGTATATGCCCAGTATATGTAGGCAGGGGTATATGCCCAGTATATGTAGCCAGGGGTATATGTGCCCAGAGTAGGTAGCCAGGGGTATATGTGCCCAGAGTAGGTAGCCAGGGGTATATGTGCCCAGAGTAGGTAGCCAGGGGTATATGTGCCCAGAGTAGGTAGCCAGGGGTATATGTGCCAAGAGTAGGTAGCCAGGGGTATATGCCCAGTATATGTAGGCAGGGGTATATATGCCCAGAGTAGGTAGCCAGGGGTATATGTGCCCAGAGTAGGTAGCCAGGGGTATATGTGCCCAGAGTAGGTAGCCAGGGGTATATGTGCCCAGAGTAGGTAGCCAGGGGTATATGCCCAGTATATGTAGGCAGGGGTATATGCCCAGTATATGTAGCCAGGGGAATATGTGCCCAGAGTAGGTAGCCAGGGGTATATGTGCCAAGAGTAGGTAGCCAGGGGTATATATGCCCAGTATATGTAGGCAGGGGTATATGTGCCCAGAGTAGGTAGCCAGGGGTATATGTGCCCAGAGTAGGTAGCCAGGGGTATATGTGCCCAGAGTAGGTAGCCAGGGGTATATGCCCAGTATATGTAGGCAGGGGTATATGTGCCCAGAGTAGGTAGCCAGGGGTATATGTGCCCAGAGTAGGTAGCCAGGGGTATATGTGCCCAGAGTAGGTAGCCAGGGGTATATGCCCAGTATATGTAGGCAGGGGTATATGTGCCCAGAGTAGGTAGCCAGGGGTATATGTGCCAAGAGTAGGTAGCCAGGGGTATATGTGCCCAGAGTAGGTAGCCAGGGGTATATGCCCAGTATATGTAGGCAGGGGTATATATGCCCAGAGTAGGTAGCCAGGGGTATATGTGCCAAGAGTAGGTAGCCAGGGGTATATGTGCCCAGAGTAGGTAGCCAGGGGTATATGCCCAGTATATGTAGGCAGGGGTATATGTGCCAAGAGTAGGTAGCCAGGGGTATATGTGCCCAGAGTAGGTAGCCAGGGGTATATGCCCAGTATATGTAGGCAGGGGTATATGTGCCAAGAGTAGGTAGCCAGGGGTATATGTGCCCAGAGTAGGTAGCCAGGGGTATATGCCCAGTATATGTAGGCAGGGGTATATATGCCCAGAGTAGGTAGCCAGGGGTATATGTGCCCAGAGTAGGTAGCCAGGGGTATATGCCCAGTATATGTAGGCAGGGGTATATGTGCCCAGAGTAGGTAGCCAGGGGTATATGTGCCAAGAGTAGGTAGCCAGGGGTATATGTGCCCAGAGTAGGTAGCCAGGGGTATATGCCCAGTATATGTAGGCAGGGGTATATGTGCCAAGAGTAGGTAGCCAGGGGTATATGTGCCCAGAGTAGGTAGCCAGGGGTATATGCCCAGTATATGTAGGCAGGGGTATATATGCCCAGAGTAGGTAGCCAGGGGTATATGTGCCCAGAGTAGGTAGCCAGGGGTATATGTGCCCAGAGTAGGTAGCCAGGGGTATATGCCCAGTATATGTAGGCAGGGGTATATGTGCCCAGAGTAGGTAGCCAGGGGTATATGTGCCCAGAGTAGGTAGCCAGGGGTATATGCCCAGTATATGTAGGCAGGGGTATATATGCCCAGAGTAGGTAGCCAGGGGTATATGTGCCCAGAGTAGGTAGCCAGGGGTATATGTGCCCAGAGTAGGTAGCCAGGGGTATATGTGCCCAGAGTAGGTAGCCAGGGGTATATGCCCAGTATATGTAGGCAGGGGTATATGTGCCCAGAGTAGGTAGCCAGGGGTATATGTGCCCAGAGTAGGTAGCCAGGGGTATATGTGCCCAGAGTAGGTAGCCAGGGGTATATGTGCCCAGAGTAGGTAGCCAGGGGTATATGCCCAGTATATGTAGGCAGGGGTATATGCCCAGTATATGTAGGCAGGGGTATATGTGCCCAGAGTAGGTAGCCAGGGGTATATGTGCCCAGAGTAGGTAGCCAGGGGTATATGTGCCCAGAGTAGGTAGCCAGGGGTATATGCCCAGTATATGTAGGCAGGGGTATATGCCCAGTATATGTAGGCAGGGGTATATGTGCCCAGAGTAGGTAGCCAGGGGTATATGCCCAGTATATGTAGCCAGGGGTATATGTGCCCAGAGTAGGTAGCCAGGGGTATATGTGCCCAGAGTAGGTAGCCAGGGGTATATGCCCAGTATATGTAGTTAGGGGTATATGTGCCAAGAGTAGGTAGCCAGGGGTATATGTGCCCAGAGTAGGTAGCCAGGGGTATATGTGCCCAGAGTAGGTAGCCAGGGGTATATGTGCCCAGAGTAGGTAGCCAGGGGTATATGTGCCCAGAGTAGGTAGCCAGGGGTATATGCCCAGTATATGTAGTTAGGGGTATATGTGCCAAGAGTAGGTAGCCAGGGGTATATGTGCCCAGAGTAGGTAGCCAGGGGTATATGTGCCCAGAGTAGGTAGCCAGGGGTATATGTGCCCAGAGTAGGTAGCCAGGGGTATATGTGCCCAGAGTAGGTAGCCAGGGGTATATGTGCCCAGAGTAGGTAGCCAGGGGTATATGCCCAGTATATGTAGCCAGGGGTATATGTGCCCAGAGTAGGTAGCCAGGGGTATATGCCCAGTATATGTAGCCAGGGGTATATGTGCCCAGAGTAGGTAGCCAGGGGTATATGTGCCCAGAGTAGGTAGCCAGGGGTATATATGCCCAGAGTAGGTAGCCAGGGGTATATGTGCCCAGAGTAGGTAGCCAGGGGTATATGTGCCCAGAGTAGGTAGCCAGGGGTATATATGCCCAGAGTAGGTAGCCAGGGGTATATGTGCCCAGAGTAGGTAGCCAGGGGTATATGTGCCCAGAGTAGGTAGCCAGGGGTATATGTGCCCAGAGTAGGTAGCCAGGGGTATATGTGCCCAGAGTAGGTAGCCAGGGGTATATGTGCCCAGAGTAGGTAGCCAGGGGTATATGTGCCCAGAGTAGGTAGCCAGGGGTATATGTGCCCAGAGTAGGTAGCCAGGGGTATATGTGCCCAGAGTAGGTAGCCAGGGATATATGTCCAGTATATGTAGGCAGGGGTATATGTGCCCAGAGTAGGTAGCCAGGTCAGGTGTCCCCCTCCCCAGCAGGAGGGGAGCAGCGCAGAGAAGAGCTGCTATCCCTTCCTCGCTGTCCCCTCCAATGTCCGGGTGGCTGGCAGCGGCGGGCGGAACTTACCTCCGTCTCGTCGCAGCGCCGGATGGATCTGCCACTACTCTGGTCTGGTCCAGACCAGAGCAGCGGCTGCGCACCCGAACTTCCGCCCGGCGCTGGAGCGAGACGGAGGTGAGTTCCGCCCACCGCTGCCAGCCAAGAGCCACCCGGACATTGGAGGGGACAGCGAGGGAGGGAGAGAGCACCTAAGGTGAGGGAAGGAGGGGGGATATGGCCCCCCTTCCCCACCGTCCGCACAGCTCTCCCTCTTCTCTGCGCTGCTCCCCTCACCCGCCAAAAAAAAAAAAAACAAATAAAAAAAACCCCGCAGCTCAGCCAGGCGGAGGGCGCCCTTGGGGACCAGCGCCCCGGGGCACTTGTCCTACCCCGACCCCCCCTAGCTCCGCGCCTGTCTTTAAGATCTTTTGACCCCTCTGGAGGAGCAATGGCCATGCGTGTCACTTCCTCTTCCTGCTTCATTCAGTGATGCACTTCTCTAACAGAGAAGACAGGGGTGACCCGGAAGTTATAACATAGCCAAGATGGCAGCCGCGATTTGTAAATTGAAATCGAATGAAAACTGTTTGGTGTAGAACGGTGATTCAGGCATTAAATGAAAGAGGAGAGCACTAGCTACAGAACGGTATGCATTGGTAAGTACTTTGCAGTACTGGTCGGAGTCTCTAGGCATACCCATGAGAGGTGCTCGGAGTCCCTTTAAAGGAGATCCAAGATGAAAATAAACCAATGAGAAAAACAATTGTATCTATCCTTCTTCACCTAAAAATGACTTTTTAGATAGCCCACAATTTTATTTTATATTTAAATCTAGTTTTTAAGTTTTCACTGTTTCATTGTCTCTGCTCAATGACACCTTCATTGAAGTATGCCAGAGCTCAAATCTATGAATTATTGACCCTTTTTATCGCTTTCCTGCTTTCAGAAGCCATTTACTGACAGGAAAGTGTTTTATGGCTGTAATTCCTTATCAGTGAGGGTTACGCTATAGACTGACCCAGTCCGACCCGGACAAAAACCGTCACTTGCATACCTGAAGTTTAACTCTTTCAGGCAGAGAAAAAACAAAAGGAACACAGCCTAGTTGCTCTATGGCCTAGTGCACACCGGAGCGTTTCCGCTGCGGTTTGCGATCCACTTGCGGGTGCGGATCCGCTAGGGTAATGTATTTCAATGGGCTGGTGCACACCAGAGCGGGAGGCGTTTTGCAGAAACGCATACTCCCGGGCTGCTGCAGATTTTGGATTGCGGATGCGTTTCTGCCTCAATGTTAAGTATAGGAAAACCGCAAACCGCTCTGAAAAACGGCACTTCAGAGCGGTTTGCCAGGCGTTTTTTGTTACAGTAGCTGTTCAGTAACAGCTTTACTGTAACAATACATGAAATCTACTACACCAAAACCGCTACACAAAACCGCAAAACGCTAGCTGAAACGCTGCAGAAAAAGAAGAAAAAGCGTTTCAAAATCTGCTAGCATTTGCGGATCTGCTAGCGGTTTTTGATGTGCACCAGGCCTATTTGTGTGCTAGGCACTGTACATACACATGTCTATCTCATCATGTCACGTGATGTCACCTCTGAAGTCTTTGGAAGTACTCCGGAGCTCGGGCGTGCGCAGTATGGAGCGACCTTTCATCGGAAGCCCAAGTGCTTCAGAGTATAAAAAAAAAACACGTGAGTCGCTAATTGTGAGCGCTGTACGGCGCTTTTAAGAGTTGGGGAATCGCAATCCTAATTGCCCTAGGAATCCCTGCACACAGCGCTGCAGGGATTTTAAAGCGCTGCAGCGATTCCTAGTGGGTTCCAGGCCTCACCCTGATTTCCATTGTGAAATTTATCATAGGTGGTGACATCTTTTGTCCTGGCAGGTGCAGCTCTGAGGAATGTTCGTTTACTGAAAGTTCCGAAGCCAGCACAAATGATATCTGGTTTCCAAGAGTGCTCTGAGAGGAGAATTCTTCTTCTTCTTAGAAAGTGGCAACCTATTCTGTGGCGCTCCACATAGCTAATCAGCCTAGGCAAAGCCTCACTAGGAGGAGGGGGGGGGGGGGGCTACATACCAAAATACAGCATTATATATATATATATATATATATACTATTATTACTATTGATTTATAAAGCACCAACATATTCCGTGGCGCTGTACAAAGTAGGAAACGAACATGGGGTACATAAGATATAGGAGGTGCTGATGCTGAAACCAGGAAAACGACTGTAAAAGTGGCTATCCTGGATAATTTACTGCATTCTGCGTCACTACAGGGCCTCTTTAACCACACCCAAAGCATTCATATATCTACATTACAACAGAAAAACCAAAAGCAGCTGATGCGCCCCCCCCCCCCCCCCCCCCCTCAGGTATATTATTGCTGCTGTTTTTCTTTATTGTCAACACTACTTGTCTCATTTGTTTTCTTTTATTAAAATTAAAAAAGTGAGTTATTTCCGCCTTGCTCTGTAGTGCGCCCGCCGTGTCTTGCGAGAGAGTAAAGTGGAGCAGCGGGCCCATGAGAATAGTCTGGCCATTAGGCTTGTCGCAGCAGCGCGCTCACAAGTACACATAGATTGTTGTTGTTGTTGTTGTTTTTTTGTTGTGCGAAAAACTGTTCCCAAATTAATTAGAATAATTATGGATGAAAGAGCCGCCAGGCTCTATAAAAGTTTGGTGGGCGGAATTACGGTAATCAGACACCACACAACCCTCCCACAACCCCCCCCCCCCCCCCCCCCCCTCGCGTTATTGTCATTGTTAAATTCTCACTGCAGGAAATGAGGTAACAAAAACAAGTCTTAGAATTAAAAAAGTGTACAAAATAATACTAAATCTCACACTAACCCTAATCGTAACACTAAACTGCTGGATTTTCTGGATGATGGAAGTTTCAACTGGATTATAACGAAAACTACTGTGTAGTAAAACAACCGCAAGATGTCATTTGTGTAAAATGTGATGATGATCTCTATGGCATTGTTATTTCCTGTCCTCATTCCGTGTTCTTCTCTGTATTTCCTGATGGTGGTGTGTGATATATCTGTGCCTGTTTCTTAAAGAGGAGCTGTCAGCCATACTATCTCCGAAAAAAACCAAAAAACACATATACGAGCAGGGGCGTAACAATAGACCCTGCAAGGGATGCAGCCGCAGGGGGGCCCAGTGATTTCTAGTTATGCCCCTATATACGAATATAAGTAGATAAATACTTGCTCTACTTACATAACAGATATATTGCACTGTCCATGTTTCGATTTTAGTGATTTTTCTACAGCGAGGCCTCTTTCACAGTAGGACGTTGCGTTTTGATGCAAAGTTAAAGTTGCAACGCAAATTACAACGCAACGCCCCCAAAAAGTCGCTACGCAACTTAATGCCCTGTTATCGTCGCATACAGTAGAGCATACAGGCAATGAAAAGTATGCTTCCAGGTCATTACTGAGCATGTGCAAACAGTCTAACACAGCTAATAACGTTTATAACGCACAGCATGCAATACTTTCACTTAACATGCAGCGTTAGTCAACAACGCAACGTGTGCACTCACTGCACTGTGAATGGGGCAATGATTTTTCATTGCAGTGAGTTATTCTGCATTAAATGTTTTAACATGCGACTTTAACGTCCCACCGTGAAAGAGGCCTAAAAAAAGAGAAAATCCTTCTTAGCATTTCCCATTTTCAGTGTGGCTATGTTGAAGCCAATCCTGATGTCATTTCCTCCCTTACTCTCCTCTGCCTGATTTGCCCGCCCTTCACTATAGAAAGTGCACTGTCTCAGCATGAGAAATATTGGCCAATCAGAGAGGAAGAGGGGTGTGGGAGGGGAAACAGGAGGGAAAGAGGCTTCAGCCAATCAGGCTGCATTAGTCATGTCGTTATAGGGGGCACTGGTACCAACCCGAGGGACGGCTGGGAGAGGGAGTAGAAAGAGGCATCAGGAATCCCGGAAGGTGAGTTACTACATTTTGCCCGCTCTCCCGCGCCTATACCTAGCTAACGTATACTGGGGGCAACTCTAATGGCTACCTATACTGGGGGCACCTACCTAGCTAACCTATACTGGAGGCACCTACCTGGCTAACCTATACTGGTAAATGGTGGTGGGCGTGGGGTGGCGAGTGGGCGGGCACAGCAGTCAGTGGGAGGACCTGGGGAGGGGGAGGGGGGGACCAGGTCTAATGCTGTGTGAGGAGCCCCAAAATTTCTGATGACGGCCCTGCCCGCAATGTACACTGTGTACAGTCCTTAGGCTAAGAGATACAGTCAGTGGGTGGAGAAACTTAGGAAAGTTATTAGTGAGCACATCAATTACCACCTGGGCCCCATAGCAGCTGCTATGGCTGCTATGACTATTGCTACGCCCTATCAGTGACATAAGCCTAGTACACACTAGCAATTTTGATAGACCAATCATTGGTCAATTTTACCACCTCCATGTAGTATGACCATTTACCTATATAATCTGCATAGAATTGAAAATCTGTTTGGCCCTCATACTACATGGAAGTGGTAAAATTGACCAATCATTGGCCAATCAAAATTGCTAGTGTGTACTAGCCTTTAGACTATGCTTTACATTTTGGCCCCTTACATGGTCGAGTTTGACACCCCTGCTCTACACTGTATGGTTGGGAAACACTGGCTTTACATATTCCTATGGAATGTACGCCATAGCTGGCAGCCACAGTGTCCTCCCCGTGAAACGCGTAGAGAGACAGCCGAGTGAGTTCCCCGCGCTGTGCTTGTTCTTGATTACTGATTAGGAGTAATTTCAGCACTGGCGCTGATGATTATATTTACTTAATTACGCACTACCTTGTAATCCATTTACGGTACAACAGATGGATGTATAACATACCTGCTACACCATAATTACTTTCCCCACGCTCCATATGTGGGTTTTATTATGTTTAACTTTGGGAGAATATTTACAGTATTTGGCAGTTATGTCATGCCTTAATTACCAGGCATTACCTCCCTACATTGCTGTTACTACGTAATTACGGTATGTTCCCAATTAAAGGACACCTTAAGTGAGAGGTATATGGAGGCTGCCATATGGATTTCCAGTTAAACAATACCAGTTGCCTAGCAGCCCTCCTGATCTCTTTGGCTGCAGTAATGTCTGAATCACACACCTGCAACAAGCTAATCCAGTCACACTTCAGTCAGAGCACCTGATCTGCATGTTTGTTCAGGGTCTATGGCTAAAAGTATTACGGCTGGAACCCACTAGAGCGATTTTTTGAGTGTTTAGGGAGCATGAGAAATCGGTAGCGATTTACCTAAACGCTCTGCTAATGTAAATGGATGGTGAAAATTCCACAGAAGCGATTGCGATTAGCAAAATCGCACACGCAGGACATGAAGCATTTTGTTAGCGTTTGCGCTTCAATTTAAAGTATATAATCCTTGGCGTAATCGCTCATCAAAACCTGCACGGAGCGATTTTGCTAGCGTTTTAAAGTTAATGTACACTGTAACAAAATTAAAAATAGGCGCTACACCTGCTATTGCCGAAATTCTGTTTTGTCCCCACTTTTATTGCCTGATAAAGCGGGCTGGGCCTGCGAAACGCGTTGCACTGTTTTGGGGTACCGTATAATAAATGTATTGATTTATATGAAGACAGGATCTCGTGTCTGCTTTTGGGAGGCAAGCCCACCACTTCCTCCAAGCATGTTTTAAAAATTTTATTGACTTTTATCCTGCTGTTCTACATACAAATACTTACCCAGGGCTTCCTCCAGCCCCTGGCAGCTGTCCTGTGCCCTCGCCACAGCTCTGCTTCCAGCCGGTGGCCCGGGGTCCCCTCCAATACAGATGCCAACCTCACAAGGTCGGCATCTACTGCGTCTACGTGAGCTCCGCTGGTGAGCGCGCCCAAGTAATCTGCAGCGTTCTGCGTAGGCGCAGAAGTACTGAGTCTGCGCAGAATTCTCCAGACCATGTGCGGGCGACCAACAGCGGCTCCCTAGCGGCGATCGCCGCTGGGAGACTGATGACAGAACGGAGCTCCTCCATTCCAGCGGGGATGCGCATGTATCGGCGTGCGCGATCCCCTGCTATCTTCGCCCCTAGGACTTCACACCAATTGGCGTGGAGTGGTTCTGGGGCTGCCGCCGCGTTCACGCCACGTGTGGCTCTGGCTACACGCGCACTCGACCACGTGCCCGCCGCCGCACGTGACTTTGCATGCGCAGAACAAGAAAATCGCTTTCTGCACATGCGATCGAGGACGCAAGTGGCCCGGGCTGCGCAGGGGCATGCGCAGGACGCTCCCGACGGGGTGAGCGGGATCGAGGACAAGAGCTGCAGTGGCCTTCGACTAGCCAGTTGGCAAGAACGAAACTTAGTGGCTGCGGAGACCGGAGGATTGTTTTGTCCCGGCGTGGCCCCGGGGGGCAGGTAGAAGCCCCAGGTAAATGTAACGCTTTTTTAAAAGATCGGTATGTTCTCTGCAGATGTATCTCAATCACATTGTATTTCTGACCTGCAAAATTACATCTGGGAGTTTTCTGCATTTAAAATATGAACAGTAGAGGTCCGTACACACGCCGGACTGTCGTTGGAACGCCCACCCAGCGGGAGGCAACGATGGACCTGTCGTTGCCTCCAGTCCGGCGTGTGTACGGACCTTAGGACTTTTAAGGCAAGCAATTTTAAATATAATTAGATGTAAATTAACTTTAATGATATTTAGAGAAAAAATCTAATGTTAAAATTTGACCCTTTGAACTTTCTTGCAGTAAAACCTTATCTCAAGCTGTCTCTTAGGGCCCGTTTCCACTAACGCGAATTCGCATGCGTTGTCCACATGCAAATTCCCATAACCAATACAAGTGGATGGGGCTGTTTCCACTTGTCAGGAATTCTGTGCGGTCTGCTGTGCAGAAAAAATCTGCATGGCAGAGCCATCAGAATTCGCATGCCGCACACCCACACTTGAATCCCCACTAATGTAATAGGAAAACCGCAAGCATTTTAGTCTTGCGGTTCTCCCGGAGTTTCCGCGTGCGATTCCGCGTGAAAACCCATGTCAATGCTTGCCGGCATTGACATGGTTAATATCACATAGCGCAAACCGCGAGCGATTCCGCATGGCAACGCAAACGAATCCGCACCCACATGCGGATTCGTTGACGCGATTTTCGCGTCAAAAACGCAACACACAAGTGGAAATGTACCCTCACTGTTTCTTGGCTATTTAATTGCTTCAGAAAACAGGACTGTATTGCACCTAGTGGGTGGGTCGATTAGCTCAGAGATTTTGCCTACATAACAACTGAAGATTTTTAAAGGATACCCGGAGTGACATGTGACATGATGAGATAGACATGTGTATGTACAGTGCCAACTAACTATGCTGTGTTCTTTTTTTCTTTCTCTGTCTGAAAGAGTTAAATATCAGGTATGTAAGTGGCTGACTCAGTCCTGACTCACACAGGAAGTGACAGCAGTGTGACCCTCACTGATAAGAAATTCCCCTTTTTATCTCTTTCCTGCTCTCAGAAGCCATTTTCTGCTAGGAAAGGGTTTTATAGTTGGAATTTCTTTTCAGTGAGGGTCACACTGTAGTCACTTCCTGTCTGAGTCAGGACTGAGTCAGCCACTTACATACCTGATATTTAACTCTTTCAGACAGAGAAAGAAAAAAAAAGGAACACAGCCTAGTTATTTGTGTGCTAGGCACTGTACATACACACAGGGCCGGCCTTAGGTTTCACAGCGCCCTGAGCGTAACCAGATTTTGGTGCCCCCCCCCGTTCATCCTCTCTACACACACCACACACCACGCAGTGCATTGGGAAAAAGATTTCAGTTGAAACGCGTTAAGCGTGAAAGGAGCCATAGGAAAACATGGGACTTACTTTGAAAATCAGTTTTCTTTCCGTTTTAACTGAGAGCAACTGATTTCGTAAAAGGGCCCCAAGTGTATATAAGCTGCTAGTGTTGTATATGTAGGCAGATCCCCCTTTAGTGTATATATAGGCAGATCCCCCCCTTTAGTGTATATATAGGCAGATATATACACCAAGGGGGGATCTGCCTATATATACACTAAAGGGGGGATCTGCCTACATATACAAGACTAGTAGCCTATATGCACTAAGGGGGGATCTATCTATTATAGGCAGATCCACCCCCCCTTCCTTAGTGTATATAGGCTACTAGTCTTGTAGGCAGATCCCACCTTTAGTGTATATATATTAGGCAGATCCCCCCTTAGTGTATGGGTAGCACGGTGGCGTGATGGTTAGCTCTCTTGCCTTGCAGCGATGGGTCCCTGGTTTGAATCCCGGCCAGGGCACTATCTGAAGGGGTTTGTATGTTCTCCCCGTGTCTGTGTGGGTTTCCTCCGGGCACTCTGGTTTCCTCCCACATCCCAAAAACATACAGATAAGTTAATTGGCTTCCCCCTAAAAAATTGGCCCTAGACTGTGATACATGCACTACATAATACATACATAGACATATGACTATGGTAGGGACTAGATTGTGAGCACCTCTGAGGGACAGTTAGTGACAAGACAATATATACTCTGCACAGCGCTGTGTAATATGTCGGCGCTATAAATACTTAAATAAATAGTGTATATATAATATATACACCAAGGGGGATCTGCCTACTATATATACACTAAAGGGGGGGATCTGCATACATATACAAGACTAGTAGCCTATAAATAGAGTTGGGCCGAACGGTTCGCCGGCGAACGGGGTTCGCGCGAACTTAGGTGGTTCGCGTGCGGGTACCGCACGCGAACCTTTTGCGGAAGAAGTTCGGTTCGCCCCATAATGCACCTGAGGGTCAACTTTGACCCTCTACATCACAGTCAGCAGGCCCAGTGTAGCCAATTAGGCTACACTAGCCCCTGGAGCCCCACCCCCCCTTATATAAGGCAGGCAGCGGCGGCCATTACGGCCACTCGTGTGCCTGCATTAGTCAGAGTAGGGCGAGCTGCTGCAGACTGTCTCTCAGGGAAAGATTAGTTAGGCTTAACTTCTTCCTGGCTGCATACCTGTTCTGTTCAGTGAGCCCTCAGCCCACTGCATACCTGTACTGTGATCCTGCCACTGCATAGCTGTTCAGTGATCCTGCCACAGCATACCTGTTCTGTTCAGTGAGCCCTCAGCCCACTGCATACCTGTACTGTGATCCTGCCACTGCATAGCTGTTCAGTGATCCTGCCACAGCATACCTGTTCTGTTCAGTGAGCCCTCAGCCCACTGCATACCTGTACTGTGATCCTGCCACTGCATAGCTGTTCAGTGATCCTGCCACAGCATACCTGTTCTGTTCAGTGAGCCCTCAGCCCACTGCATACCTGTACTGTGATCCTGCCACTGCATAGCTGTTCAGTGATCCTGCCACAGCATACCTGTTCTGTTCAGTGAGCCCTCAGCCCACTGCATACCTGTACTGTGATCCTGCCACTGCATACCTGTTCAGTGATCCTGCCACAGCATACCTGTTCTGTTCAGTGAGCCCTCAGCCCACTGCATACCTGTACTGTGATACTGCCACTGCATAGCTGTTCAGTGATCCTGCCACAGCATACCTGTTCTGTTCAGTGAGCCCCCAGCCCACTGCATACCTGTACTGTGATCCTGCCACTGCATACCTGTTCAGTGATCCTGCCACAGCATACCTGTTCTGTTCAGTGAGCCCTCAGCCCACTGCATACCTGTACTGTGATACTGCCACTGCATACCTGTACTGTGATCCTGCCACTGCATAGCTGTTCAGTGATCCTGCCACAGCATACCTGTTCTGTTCAGTGAGCCCTCAGCCCACTGCATACCTGTACTGTGATCCTGCCACTGCATACCTGTTCAGTGATCCTGCCACAGCATACCTGTTCTGTTCAGTGAGCCCTCAGCCCACTGCATACCTGTACTGTGATCCTGCCACTGCATAGCTGTTCAGTGATCCTGCCACAGCATACCTGTTCTGTTCAGTGAGCCCCCAGCCCACTGCATACCTGTACTGTGATCCTGCCACTGCATACCTGTTCAGTGATCCTGCCACAGCATACCTGTTCTGTTCAGTGAGCCCTCAGCCCACTGCATACCTGTACTGTGATCCTGCCACTGCATACCTGTTCAGTGATCCTGCCACAGCATACCTGTTCTGTTCAGTGAGCCCTCAGCCCACTGCATACCTGTACTGTGATCCTGCCACTGCATAGCTGTTCAGTGATCCTGCCACAGCATACCTGTTCTGTTCAGTGAGCCCTCAGCCCACTGCATACCTGTACTGTGATCCTGCCACTGCATACCTGTTCAGTGATCCTGCCACAGCATACCTGTTCTGTTCAGTGAGCCCTCAGCCCACTGCATACCTGTACTGTGATACTGCCACTGCATACCTGTTCAGTGATCCTGCCACAGCATACCTGTTCTGTTCAGTGAGCCCTCAGCCCACTGCATACCTGTACTGTGATCCTGCCACTGCATAGCTGTTCAGTGATCCTGCCACAGCATACCTGTTCTGTTCAGTGAGCCCTCAGCCCACTGCATACCTGTACTGTGATCCTGCCACTGCATACCTGTTCAGTGATCCTGCCACAGCATACCTGTTCTGTTCAGTGAGCCCTCAGCCCACTGCATACCTGTACTGTGATCCTGCCACTGCATAGCTGTTCAGTGATCCTGCCACAGCATACCTGTTCTGTTCAGTGAGCCCCCAGCCCACTGCATACCTGTACTGTGATCCTGCCACTGCATACCTGTTCAGTGATCCTGCCACAGCATACCTGTTCTGTTCAGTGAGCCCTCAGCCCACTGCATACCTGTACTGTGATACTGCCACTGCATACCTGTACTGTGATCCTGCCACTGCATAGCTGTTCAGTGATCCTGCCACAGCATACCTGTTCTGTTCAGTGAGCCCTCAGCCCACTGCATACCTGTACTGTGATCCTGCCACTGCATACCTGTTCAGTGATCCTGCCACAGCATACCTGTTCTGTTCAGTGAGCCCCCAGCCCACTGCATACCTGTACTGTGATCCTGCCACTGCATACCTGTTCAGTGATCCTGCCACAGCATACCTGTTCTGTTCAGTGAGCCCTCAGCCCACTGCATACCTGTACTGTGATCCTGCCACTGCATACCTGTTCAGTGATCCTGCCACAGCATACCTGTTCTGTTCAGTGAGCCCTCAGCCCACTGCATACCTGTACTGTGATCCTGCCACTGCATAGCTGTTCAGTGATCCTGCCACAGCATACCTGTTCTGTTCAGTGAGCCCTCAGCCCACTGCATACCTGTACTGTGATCCTGCCACTGCATACCTGTTCAGTGATCCTGCCACTGTATACCTGTTCTGTGAACCCGCCACTGTATACCTGTTCTGTTCAGTGGACCCGCCACTGTATACCTGTTCTGTGAACCCGCCACTGTATACCTGTTCTGTTCAGTGGACCCGCCACTGTATACCTGTTCTGTGAACCCGCCACTATATACCTGTTCTGTTCAGTGGACCCGCCACTGTATACCTGTTCTGTGAACCCGCCACTGTATACCTGTTCTGTTCAGTGGACCTGCCACTGTATACCTGTTTAGTGAACACGCCACTGCATACCTGTTGTGTTCAGTGAACCTGCCACTGCATACCTGTTCTGTGAACCCGCCACTGTATACCTGTTCTGTTCAGTGGACCCGCCACTGTATACCTGTTCTGTGAACCCGCCACTGTATACCTGTTCTGTTCAGTGGACCTGCCACTGTATACCTGTTTAGTGAACACGCCACTGCATACCTGTTGTGTTCAGTGAACCTGCCACTGCATACCTGTTCTGTGAACCCGCCACTGTATACCTGTTCTGTTCAGTGGACCCGCCACTGTATACCTGTTCTGTTCAGTGGACCTGCCACTGTATACCTGTTCTGTTCAGTGGACCTGCCACTGTATACCTGTTTAGTGAACACGCCACTGCATACCTGTTGTGTTCAGTGAACCCGCCACTGTATACCTGTACTGTTCAGTGAACCCACCGCATCAGTGCGCATACCTGTGCAGTTAAGTGAACCCACCTACCTACGTGAGTGCACGCAGTGTGATATACCACTCCGTGCATACCCGATATGGACAAAACAGGTAGAGGAAGAGGAAGAGGTAGTGGCAGAGGCAGAGGAAGGCCACCCGGCAGGTCTGCGCGAGGTCGTGTAAATGTAATTTCGTGTGGACCTGGCCCACAGTACAGTGCTCGGAAGAAGGCACGTCCCATCACCTCCCAAGATTGTCAGGACGTGGTTGAGTATTTAGCGACACAGAACACCTCATCTTGCTCAGCCACCAGCGCTACTACTAGCACCACTTCCGCTGCATTTGACACTTCGCAAGAATTATTTAGTGGTGGTGAAATCACTGATGCACAGCCATTGTTACAGCCAGATGAATTTTCACCAGCTCATATGTCTGCGTTACGCGACAACACTATGGATGTAACGTGTAAGGAGGATGAAGGACCTACACATTTGGATTTTTCTGAGGCAAGCGAAGCTGGGCAGGATGATTACGATGATGACGATGATAGGGATCCTCTGTATGTTCCCAATAGAGGAGATGAAGAGGGGGACAGTTCAGAGGGGGAGTCAGAGAGTAGTAGGAGGATAGAAGTTGCTGAAAGAAGCTGGGGCAGCTCTTCGTCAGAAACAGCTGGTGGCAGAGTCCGGCACCATGTATCGCCAGATTCGCCACCTATGTACAGCCAGCCAACTTGCCCTTCAGCATCAGCTGCTGAGGTGCCCACATCCCAGGGTGGCTCAGCGGTGTGGAAATTTTTTAATGTGTGTGCCTCAGATCGGACCAAAGCCATCTGTTCGCTCTGCCAACAAAAATTGAGCCGTGGAAAGGCCAACACTCACGTAGGGACAAGTGCCTTACGAAGGCACCTGCAGAAAAGGCACAAACAGCAATGGGATGGCCACCTGAGCAAAAGCAGCAGCAGCACACAAAAGCAAAGTCACCCTCCTTCTCCTCTTCCTCCTTCAGGTGCATCATCTGCTTATGCCGCTCTCTCCCTTGCACCTTCACAGGCACCCTCCTCCACTCCGCCTCTGCCCTTGAGCGGTTCCTGCTCCTCTGCCCACAGCAGCAGTCAGGTGTCCGTGAAGGAAATGTTTGAGCGGAAGAAGCCACTTTTGGCCAGTCACCCCCTTGCCCGGCGTCTGACAGCTGGCGTGGCGGAACTGTTAGCTCGCCAGCTGTTACCATACCGGCTGGTGGACTCTGAGGCCTTCCGTAAATTTGTGGCCATCGGAACACCGCAGTGGAAGATGCCAGGCCGCACTTATTTTTCCAGAAAGGCCATACCCCAACTGCACCGTGAAGTTGAGAGGCAAGTGGTGTCATCTCTTGCGAAGAGCGTTGGGTCAAGGGTACACCTGACCACGGATGCCTGGTCTGCCAAGCACGGGCAGGGCCGCTACATTACCTACACAGCCCATTGGGTGAACCTGGTGGTGAACGATGGCAAGCAGAAAGCGGCGGACCAAATTGTGACACCTCCACGGCTTGCAGGCAGGCCTCCTGCCACCTCCTCTCCTCCTGCTACATGCTCTTCGCTGTCCTCCTCCTCCTCCTTGGCTGAGTGGCAGTTCTCCTCTCCAGCTACACAGCCCCAGCTCCGCAGGGCCTATGCTGCATGCCAGGTACGACGGTGTCACGCCATCTTAGACATGGCTTGTCTCAAAGCGGAGAGTCACACTGGAGCAGCTCTCCTGGCTGCTCTTAAGAAACAGGTGGATGAGTGGCTGACCCCGCACCACCTGGAGATAGGCAACGTGGTGTGCGACAACGGCAGCAATCTGCTTGCCGCTTTGCATATGGGGAAGCTGACACACATACCCTGCATGGCACATGTCATGAATCTGGTGGTTCAAAGATTTGTGGCAAAGTACCCTGGCTTAGCGGATGTCCTGAAGCAGGCCAGGAAGTTCTGTGGGCATTTGAGGCGCTCTTACACAGCCATGGCACGATTTGCAGAAATTCAGCGTAAAAACAACATGCCGGTGAGACGCCTCATTTGCGATAGCCCCACTCGCTGGAACTCGACCCTCCTCATGTTCTCCCGCCTGCTAGAACAGAAGAAAGCCGTCACCCAGTACCTCTACAACTGGAGTAGAACGAAACAGTCTGGGAAGATGGGGATGTTCTGGCCCGACAACTGGACAATGATGAAAAATGCATGCAGGCTCATGCGGCCGTTTGAGGAGGTGACCAACCTGGTGAGCCGCAGTGAGGGCACCATCAGCGACTTAATTCCCTACGCGTACTTCTTGGAGCGTGCTGTGCGTAGAGTGGCGGATGAAGCTGCGAATGAGCGTGACCAGGAACCGTTACGGCAGGAACAGGCATGGGACCAATTTTCATCAGACCCAGCTGTTTCCTCAACACCTGCGGCAGCACAGAGGGGGGAGGAGGAGGAAGAAGAGAGGTCATGTGCAGAAGATGAGTCAGACTCAGAGGATGATGAGCAAGGTGTTTCTTTGGGGGAGGAGGAGGAGGAGGAGGGGACAGCGGCAGGAGAACAACCGCAGCAGGCGTCGCAGGGGGCTTGTGCTGCGCAACCTTCCCGTGGTATTGTTCGCGGCTGGGGGGAGGAGGTTGAC
Source organism: Hyperolius riggenbachi (assembly GCF_040937935.1). Taxonomy (NCBI): domain Eukaryota; kingdom Metazoa; phylum Chordata; class Amphibia; order Anura; family Hyperoliidae; genus Hyperolius; species Hyperolius riggenbachi. The sequence goes on from NC_090656.1 coordinate 252,846,406, forward strand.
TTACCTGACGTCACTGAGGAAGAGCAAGAGGAGATGGAGGGTACTGGATCCGACTTTGTGCAGATGTCGTCTTTTATGCTGTCCTGCCTGTTGAGGGACCCCCGTATAAAAAACCTCAAGGGGAATGAGCTGTACTGGGTGGCCACACTACTAGACCCTCGGTACAGGCACAAAGTGGCGGACCTGTTACCAACTCACCGGAAGGTGGAAAGGATGCAGCACATGCAGAACCAGCTGTCAACTATGCTTTACAATGCCTTTAAGGGTGATGTGACGGCACAACGCCAGCAAGGTACCACTGCCACTAATCCTCCTCCCGTGTCCACGCAGTCAAAGACAGGACGCTCCAGCGATCTCATGGTGATGTCGGACATGCGGACGTTCTTTAGTCCAACGCCTCGCCGTAGCCCTTCCGGATCCACCCTCCACCAACGCCTGGAACGGCAGGTAGCCGACTACCTGGCCTTAAGTGTGGATGTAGACACTGCTGTGAACAGCGATGAGGAACCCTTGAACTACTGGGTGCGCAGGCTTGACCTGTGGCCAGAGCTGTCCCAATTTGCCATCCAACTTCTCTCCTGCCCTGCCGCAAGCGTCCTCTCAGAAAGGACCTTCAGCGCAGCTGGAGGCATTGTCACAGAGAAGAGAAGTCGCCTAAGTCACAAAAGTGTTAAGTACCTCACCTTTATAAAAATGAATGAGGCATGGATCCCGGAGGGCTGCTGCCCGCCCCAAGACTAAGTCAGTCCCCGCACATACAGCATCTCTGCCTGCACGCCGTGTGACTGGCTGCCTGGCCTGCCCCAAGAAGACTAAGTCGCTCCCAGTCCCTCCACACAGCATGTCTGCCTGCAGGCCGCTTCACTACCTTCTCCGCCACCACCAACAGGGTCCGGGACTCCAGGCGGATTGCTGAATTTTTTAGGCCGCTGCTAGCAGCGGCCGCTGTAATAATTTTTCGGGTGCGTGTACATGACTGCCTAATTTTTCTGGCTGCACTGCGGGCAGCTGCAACAACAAAAGAAAAGGCATGAACATGCGCCCATTCCCCTTCGTGATCATTACCTTGCCGTGGTGAAGGGGCTTGCGTATCACAATGGAGCAATGACCGGCGCCTAGATGAGTGTCTCGGGGGGCACACCCACGATAATAAGGTCGTTGCCTCATTGTGGTCAGACCAAATTTGATCAGCTGGACAGTCACTGTTCTGTCATTCAGCTACATCAGCCAGGTGACTGACCATATGGGCTGTAAAGCCACCAAAACCTGCACTCTCGCCATGGTGCGCACCAGTCCAGCACGGCCGTCACTACACAAACAGCTGTTTGCGGTGCGTTACACGATGAGTTTGGTGCGTCAGTGTGAAGCAGTACCTTAATTACACTACCTGATTGATGTATACACATGCAAGATGTTTGAAAGCACTTTAGGCCTGTCATTTAACATTCAATGTGATTTCTGCCCTTAAAACGCTGCTTTGCGTCAAATCCAGATTTTTCCCGGGGACTTTTGGCATGTATCCCACTCCGCCATCCCCCCCTCCAGGTGTTAGACCCCTTGAAACATCTTTTCCATCACTTTTGTGGCCAGCATAATTAATTTTTTTTTTCAAAGTTCGCATCCCCATTGAAGTCTATTGCGGTTCGCGAACTTTAACGCGAACCGAACCTTTCGCGAAAGTTCGCGAACCCGGTTCGCGAACCGAAAATCGGAGGTTCGGCCCAACTCTACCTATAAACACTTTAGGGGGGGGTCTAATCTGCCTATTATAAGCAGATCCCCCCATTAGTGTATATAGGCTACTCGTCTTGTAGGCAAGTCCCCTCCTTTAGTGTACATATATTAGGCAGATCCTTAGTGTGTGTATATATAATATATACACTAAGGGGGATCTGCCTATATATACACTAAAGGGGGGATCTGCCTACACATACAAGACTAGTAGAGCCTATATACACTAAGGGGGGGGGATCTGCCTACTATAGGCAGATCTCCCCCTTAGTGTATATAGGCTACTAGTGTAGGCAGATCCCCCCTTTAGTGTGTATGTATATAGGCAGACCCCCACTTAGTGTGTGTGTGTGTGTGTGTGTGTGTGTGTGTGTGTGTGTGTGTGTGTGTGTGTGTGTGTGTACGTGTGTGTGTGTACGTGTGTGTGTGTGTGTGTGTGTGTGTGTATAGTGTGTGTGTGTGTGTGTGTGTGTGTGTGTGTGTGTGTGTGTGTGTGTGTGTGTGTGTGTGTGTGTGTGTGTGTGTGTACTTAGGCTACCAGATCCCCCTTTAGTTGCCTATAATATGCAGCAGCCAGCAGATAAGATTCCCAGCTGAGCTGACCGCTGTATGATCAAAGCTATATACATCCAGCCTCCCTGCCTTGACCTGGCTGTGTGTGGCAGTGGGTGACTGTCCCTCGAGACCCCGAGACCCGGGCTGGCCATCGCCCCAAGACCCCAACTGACTGGACAGACCATGTCACCAGCAAAAGTAAGGCTCCGCTCCCCATCCCATATATATATATATACACACATCTCATGGCTGCTGCACATATATGGGATGGGGAGCGGAGCCTTACTTTTGCTGGTGACATGGTCTGTCCAGTCAGTTGGGGTCTTGGGGCAATGGCCAGCCCGGGTCTCGGGGTCTCGAGGGACAGTCACCCACTGCCATACACAGCCAGGTCAAGGCAGGGAGGCACACGGCGGGCTTCCATCCTCCTCCTATCACGCACGGGGCCAGCAGCGCGGGGCGGAGACTATCAAAGACACTGCCTCCAAGAGGCTGCAGGCTCCAGCACTTGTTTCTGGTCTTCGCCCCCATCACCCCCAGCGGCACCAGGGGGCGGAGCCAGAGGGAGACAGTCGTGCGGCGCAAGCCGCCGCAAGTGAGCAGATAAAAATAGACAATATGCGGCCGGGGGGCAGGAGAGCGGCGCGGCGCCCCCCCTGGAAGCCGACGGCCCGGCGCCCTGAGCGATCGCTCCGGTCGCTCAGGTCAAAGGCCGGCCCTGCATACACATGTCACTTCGGGTATCCTTTAACTCTTCCTGGACTGGAAAACAATATGAGACTATTTTCCTTGCTACTAACGTTATATTTCTTAGCTGTACAACACATACAATCTCATAAGTTTATTTTTGCTTCAAGTTTGCTTTAAATATATTCTTATGTATTAAATCGCAACACAGAAAAGTATACTATTTGGCAGTAGAAAAATGGACACCTGTGACTCACTAATATCCAAAACGTTTTCTTTTTATTATGGAAATCCTAAACTCTATTTTAAAATATGCATATTTTCTAAGATATATTTAAATAAAATCCATTAATAATAAACCAGGTGCCCGGACACAGACTTTCACTGTCTCTCGAGGCTTCACCTGGATGACCCCCAATAATAAGGCATTAAAGTACAGCCAAAACCAACTTTCTTAAAGCAGACCTGAACCCAGAACGTCTTCTCTGCTCTGAATGACAAGCAACAGCATAATAACCTTTAAAGAAAATATGTATTTGTTACAGTTGATATAAATCCTGCAATAAGTCTGCAGTGTGTCTACTTCCTGCTTTCACAGAAGCAGACATAGGATTGACATCCTGTGTTTACAAATTAGCTGCTCTGCCGAGGCAGCCAGCTGACACAGCTGTAAGATCAAGTTACAGTTGTGATTAGTCACAGATGAGGGGGAATTAGACAGGCTAAACTCTCTAAATACATACAGGGTGCATTTATTTCTCTGTTTTCCTTCCGTCCTGTGCAATAGTTCAGGTCTACTTTTAGGCTGCATTTCCACTTGTGCGGTGCGAATCGCTGCGGTAAAAATTCGCATGAAAATTCGCATGCATGCGGCTGCGAATTTCTCATGCGGGTCTATGCGAATTTTCATGACGATGTATGCGAATTTAACCATGGCAGTGCTGGTGTGATTTTCCATTGTTTCTATGCGATTTCGCATGAAAATTCGCATACCCAAACCTCATGCGAATTTCCTATTTAGGCAGGGGTCACACGGCTTTCGTATGCGTTTTCTGCACAGAAAAACTGACTTCAACTGAGAACTCATGTTAATCAATAAGCAAGGTCACACTTTAATGCAGATTTTGTATGCAGAAAAAAACCTGACATCTTGCGCAATTTGTCAGTTTTCTCTATAAATTACATTAGCTGCTGTAAGGCAGGGGTCACACTTGTCTTTCAGTTTTCTGCAAAGTGTAGAAACTGAAAGACAAGTGTGACCCCTGCCTAAATACATTGTACGCGATTCGCGGTATGCGATATGCGAATTCTGATGGCTCTGCCGTGCAAATTTTTTCTGCACAGAAAAACGCAAAGGAATCCTGACAAGTGGAAACAGCCCCATTCACTTGTATTGCTATGCGAATTCGCGATAGTGGAAATGGGCCCTAAAATGTTTTTCCCTTATTATAGAATACATAATGGTGCATCTGTCACAATATTATATATCTATGTCTATCTGTAGTCTCCTGATAGCGGTATCTTCTTCTTTATACGCAATGATCAGATAATCTAATCTTATGCGCTGCGGCCGCTCATGTCTGAACCATCTTCCTGTTTGATTAGGTAACACTCTGTACTTTGTAATTCTGCGTAGACAACACTGCTTGTTTGAATGTGGTCTCCCCTTTCTTCTGACGGTGTTCAAATACTTCTTATTTAGCAGGTTAAGACCCCATCCACACTTGCGAAACGCAAAACGCTAGGGCTTTTGCTAGCGTTTTGCTCAGGTGATTTTTGGCGTTTTAACGCAAAAAAAAATCACCAATCACACTTGCCGTTTTTTTCGCGATCATGATTAGCACTTCTATAGCACTAATCGCGATCACCAGAAAATCGCTTGAAAATGATGCAGGCTACAAGTTCGGTGATTTGCGTTAATCACCGGCAAATCGCCCAAATGGGCCCATAGGGTATTATGACACTATCGCTTTAAAAAGCGCTAGCGCTTGAGCGTTTTTTTGAAATCGCTGGCAAAACGCTCAAGTGTGAATGGGCCCTTACTGGGGAGGAGGGAAGGTACAGTACATCAGGAAAGTATTCACAACGCATCACTTTTTCCACATTTTGTTATGCTACCTTAATCCAAAATGGATAAAATTCCTTTTTTCCCTAGAATTCTATATAAAACCCCCGATAATGAAAACGTGAAAACGTTTACTTGAGGATTTGGCAAATGTATTAAATATAAAAAAAAATAGCACGTGTACATAAGCATTTACAGCCTTGGCCATGAAGCCCAAAATTGAGGTCAGGTGCATCCTGTTACCCCGGATCATCGTTGAGATGTTAGCTTACTTGGAGTCCCCCTGTAGTAAATTCAGTTGATTGGACATGATTTGGGAAGGCACACACCTGCCTATATAAGGTCCCACAGTCAGATGACAGCTCATGTCGGAGCACAAATCAAGCAAGAAGTCAAAGGATTTTTTTTTTGGTAGACCTCTGAGGCCTGGTGCACACCAAAAACCGCTAGCAGATCCGCAAAATGCTAGCAGATTTTGAAACGCTTTTTCTTCTTTTTCTGCAGCGTTTCAGCTAGCGTTTTGCGGTTTTGTGAAGCGTTTTTGCTGTAGTAGATTTCATGTATTATTACAGTAAAGCTGTTACTGAACAGCTACTGTAACAAAAAACGCCTGACAAACCGCTCTGAAGTGCCGTTTTTCAGAGCGGTTTGCGTTTTTCCTATACTTAACATTGAGGCAGAAACGCCTCCGCAATCCAAAATCTGCAGCAGCCCGGGAGTATGTGTTTCTGCAAAACGCCTCCTGCTCTGGTGTGCACCAGCCCATTGAAATACATTACCCTAGCGGATCCGCACCCGCAAGCGGATCGCAAACCGCAGCGGAAACGCTCCGGTGTGCACTAGGCCTGAGAGCTGGTGCACACCAGAACGGTTCTGAAGCGGTTTTTAAAACCCTTGCGGGGGGGGGACCGCTTGACTAATGAAAGTGAATGGGAGGTGCACACCAGAGCGGTTCGTTTTCTCCACAAATGCAAACTCAGGGGCTGCAGCATTTTTGGATTTCTGAGGTGTCGTCATGTTTCTGCCTCAATGTTAAAGAATAGGAAAGTGGAAAAGCGCTCTGAAAAATGCTAGATCAGAGCAGTTTGCCAGGCGTTTTTGTTACAGAAGCTGTTCAGTAACAGCTTTACTGTAACAATATATGAAATCTGCTACACAGAAATGCTCCAAAAAACGCTAGGCGTGTTTAGAAAACCTCTCTAAGCATGCCTAGAATCGCTCTGAAATCTGCTTCAAAAACCTCTAGCGTTTTGCAGATCTGCTGGAGGTTTTTGGTGTGCACTGGGCCTGAGACAGGATTGTCTCGAGGCAAAAATCTGGGTAAGGTTACTAAAAACATTCTGCTGCTTTGACGGTTCCATTCAGCACACTGGCCTCCATCATCTGTAAGTGGAAGAAGTTCAAAACCACCAGGATTCTTCCTAGAGCTGGGCAGCAATCTAAACTGAGCGATCGGGGGAGAAGGGCCTTATTTAGGGAGGTGACCAAGACCCCGATTATCACTCTGTCAGAGCTCCAGAGGTCCTCCTCTGTGGAGAGAGGAGAACCTAAAAGTGGCTGGATGGTGTACTGGTTAAGGACTCTGCCTCTGATGCAGGAGACCAGGGTTCGAATCTCGTCTCTGTCTGTTCAATAAGCCAGCACCTATTCAGCAGGAGACCTTAGTAGGGTGACCAGACGTCCCGGATTGCCCGGGACACGTCCCGGATTCGGGGTCCGCTGTCCCAGGCTTAATGAGGTCCCGGGAAACGTCCCGCTTTCAGCAGCGGGACGTCCCGGCCTCGGGACTCTGGCCACTCTCTCCTCAATGAACTGGCAGCGGCGTCTATAGACGCCGTGCCAGTTCATTGCCCGCAGCCCCGCTCCAGCCTCCTCTTCCGGTGTCTGTTTCCGACACCAGCAAGCGAGCAGGGCTACGGCAAGATGGCTGCCGGAGCCCTGTACTGGAGACCTATTTGTGTCACTAGTACAGGGCTTTGGGCGCCATCTTGCCGTAGCCCTGTCAGCGCGGGAGAGAAGAGCAGGAGGAGGAAGACGGTCCCGGGACGGAGCAGCGCGCCAGAGGCCGGACACTTCTGCCAGGTGAGTAAATGCTTTCTTTTCCAGGTGAAATGTTTGCCCGCATTGTTTCTTTTCCAGGTGAAATGTTTGCCCGCATTGTTTCTTTTCCAGGTGAAATGTTTGCCCGCATTGGGCTCTATTCTCAATGAGTTTCCGCATGCGGTAAAGTACATGCGGGAAGTTTGCACCCAAAATACCGGCAAGTTGGGATTCTCAAAATGTTCCGCATGTTTTTTCCGCATGCGGAAAAAGTGTGATAAAAGTGCGGGATTCATGCGGTAAAATTTCCGCAAAAGTCGGTATTTTCCGCAATAAAAGATCAATTCTCAAAGATGTTCAGGCGCATCATTTCTTCGTTAATTACCGAATTTTTATCACCTACAAGTAGTAGGTGATATATTCCGCATCCCATTGACTTTAATGAAGTGTGGAGGCTTAAGGGCTGTGCTTGGTGGACTTTAACTTTTTTTTTTTAAACACTTTTTCATGCGACCTTTTTACCGCATGATTCCCGCATGAATAATGCCTGTTTCCGCATCTTTTTTCCCGCATGCGGCAAACATGCGGAAAATGTTAGTGAATGCTAAAAAAATGCGGAGTTTACCGCTGGCGGGAATTTACCGGTAAAATTTTGCGGTACTTTTGGCTCTTTGAGAATAGAGCCCATTGTTTCTTTTCCAGGTGAAATGTTTGCCCGCATTGTTTCTTTTCCAGGTGAAATGTTTGCCCGCATTGTTTCTTTTCTGGTGAAATGTTTGCCCGCATTGTTTCTTTTCTGGTGAAATGTTTGCCCGCATTGTTTCTTTTCTGGTGAAATGTTTGCCCGCATTGTTTCTTTTCTAGTGAAATGTTATTGTTTGCCCGCATTGTTTCTTTTCTGGCGAAATGTTTGCCTGCAGTGCGTTTCTTTTCTGGCGAAATGTTTGCCCGCAGTGCGTTTCTTTTCTGGCGAAATGTTTGCCGCATTGCGTTTCTTTTCTGGTGAAATGTTTGGCCGCAGTGCGTTTCTTTTCTGGTGAAATGTTTGCCCGCAGTGCGTTTCTTTTCTGGCAAAATGTTTGCCCGCATTGCGTTTCTTTTCTGGCGAACTGTTTGCCCGCAGTGCGTTTCTTTTCTGGTGAAATGTTTGCCCGCAGTGCGTTTCTTTTCTGGTGAAATGTTTGGCCGCAGTGCGTTTCTTTTCTGGTGAAATGTTTGGCCGCAGTGCGTTTCTTTTCTGGTGAAATGTTTGCCCGCAGTGCGTTTCTTTTCTGGTGAAATGTTTGGCCGCAGTGCGTTTCTTTTCTGGTGAAATGTTTGCCCGCAGTGCGTTTCTTTTCTGGTGAAATGTTTGCCCGCATTGCGTTTATTTTGTACTGACATGTTTGCCCGCATTGCGTTTATTTTGTACTGACATGTTTGCCCGCATTGCGTTTATTGTCTGGTGAAATGTTTGCCCGCATTGCGTTTATTTTGTACTAACATGTTGCCCGCATTGCGTTTATTTTGTACTGACATGTTTGCCCGCATTGCATTTATTTTATACTGACATGTTGCCTATTGCGTTTATTTTCTGGTGTCCGGGGTAACTGTTACTGCATTTATTATTTAATGGTCATAGATGGCTATGTTTGCTGCTTTGTGGTTACGGTATACTATTAGCATCACACAGTTTCTGCACACCCATGATGCAAAGTCTTGTTTGTCCACATCATGGCATAAACACTGCTTTCTTATGCCTCGCTGTTACATCATTACGTTAGCTCCGCCCATACAATGTCATGGCCACGCCCATTTTTTCGGCCCCCTCCCCCAGTCTTCGCCGCTGCGTGCTCCTCACTCCTTCCCACTTTTCGCCGCGGCGCGCTATGCGCGCCGCCCCCCCCCCCCCCACGCCCCCCCGTCCCAGGTTGGACCCACAAAAATATGGTCACTCTAACCTTAGGCAAGTCTCCCTAACACTGCTACTGCCTATAGAGCATGCCCTAGTGGCTGCAGCTCTGGCGCTTTGAGTCCGCCAGGAGAAAAGTGTGATATAAATGTTATTTGTCTTGTCTAAAAGGACAAGTATCCACAAATCAGGCCTGTATGGTAGGGTGGCCAGATGGAAGCCAATCCTTAGTAAAAGGCACGTGGCATCCCACCTGGAGTTTGCTAAAAGGCACCTGAAGGACTCTCTCAGACCATGAGAAACAAAATTCTCTGGTCTGATGAGACAAAGATTGAACCGTTTGGTGCTGGGCTGTGCAGAGGGTCCTTAAGTGGGGGATGCTCAAATTTAAAAAAGGGGCCTTGAAACGCCCCCCCCCCCTTCTTCGCACGCCCCCTCCTCGTTTCTGGTTGGGGGTATTGGTTGTCAGGTGGGTACTGAATGCAGATGTTGGGTGCCATGTGGGTTCTGGGTGTGAATACAGAGTGTCGTGTGAGTTCAGTCTATGGGTGGGTATTGAGTGTCATGCGGGTGTTGATTGCAGGTACTACACCATGTGAGATCTGGGTGCAGGGACTGGGTGTGACATGGGTGCGAATACTTGGCACCATGTCTGTACTGGGTGCTGGCTATGGGTGGGCTTTGAATGCAGATACTTTGGGGGTGGGTACTGGTTAAGTATGTTCTTGGTGCAGCGAGTGGGGGCCATGTGGGGGCTGTGTGCAGGTGTGAGACTTGGGTAAAATGTCAGGCCTGGGTGCAGGTACCTGAGGTCATGTGAGCGTGAGTACTGGGTGCCAGCTATGTGGAGGTGGATGTTGGCAGAAGTAGAGGTCAGTGTGAGCGCTGCAGGAAGGTGAAGTCATTGGTGGTGCTGGGGAGGGAGAGGTCAGTTTAGGTACTGGAGGAGGTTACTATGGGGGTTGCTAGGGACAGAAAGGGTATTGTTGGGGACAGGAAGGGTGCTGCTAGAGGGAATCGCCCGCTAATCTCATAAGTATGAATGGGCCCCTAAGGTATATATTTAATGGTAGGCCAATCTTACAATTTGTGTGAGGGTTAAGGGTTTCAAATAAATAGTAAGGATTACATACAGTGATACCCAAACCTTTGTTAGGGTTAGGGGAAGCAATCCGGTAAGCACAATGCTTGCTTCAGATCGAAATTAAAGGACAACTGAAGTGAGTAGAATAGGGAGGCTGCCATATTTATTTCCTGTTAAACAATACCAGTTGCCCGGCAGCCCTGCTGATCTATTTGGCTGCAGCAGTGTCTGAATTACACCAGAAACAAACATGCAATTAATCTTGTCAGATCTGACAATAATGTGAGAAACACCTGATCTGCTGCATGCTTGTTCAGGGGCTATTGCTAATAGTATTAGAGGCAGAGGATCAGCAGGGCTGCCAGGCAACTGGTATTGCTTAATAGGAAATAAATATGGCAGCCTCCGTATACCTCTTGCTTCAGGTGTCCTTTAAAGGGAACCTGAAGTGAGAGGAATACAGAAGCTTCCATCTCCATTCTCTAATAAACAATGCCGGTTGCCTGGCTTCTGTGATGATGCTCCACCTATAATACTATAAGCCACTGCCCCAGAATGAGCATGATCAGCTGATTATGTGACTTTGGTGTGACTCCTACTGGTCGCATGCTTGTTGCAGGTGTATAGCCCTGTACACACATGCAATCTTGATTGGCCAATTTTATTACTTCCATGTAGTGTGAGAGCTTTCCTACACAATCTGCTCATAGTATTTAGGATCCGTTGGCCCTTATACTACACGGAAGTGGTAAAATTGTCCAATTGGATGTATGTACGCACCTTATGACTCAAACACAACCAAAACCAAGAGCTCAGCATGACAGCCAGGCAACCGGCTTTGATTATAAGGGAATGAAGGTGGCTGCCTCTGTATACCTCTCACTTTAGGTTCCCAAATATCATTTTTGGAGGCTTTTTTGGCACAGACACTCCGCGGCCAGAAGCCGACAGTACCGCGATGTCGGTGCTGAAAATAGCCGTCTTCGGAGGGGTGGCGGCAGCAGCAGCAGCGTTTAGCATAATTATTTCATGTTCATTTTTGGACTCCAGACTTTGAATTTGTCAGAAGAAGCTCAGAGAGGTGGATTGAGCCCTCCGGCTAGCTTGGACAGATTTAGGTTATAGGAAAGAGGAAAAAAAGAGACGCCTATTATGATTGACTAAACCGCGTAATGTTTCATCCTGAACTTAATACGTGGCGCGGACGCTCGGCCTGGCGCACCTAACAAGACGCATTCGCCTTACTCGATCGGAAGACAGCGATTCATCTTAGCTCTGTTCCTGCTGATTCCCTGCCATCTCCATACATCATTTGTGTTTGTTCACAGGATGCCATTTAAAGGTGCCCGCGATGTCAGCGTAGCGACGGGAGACGCCTTGTCGTACGAGAGCGCTCTGTGCTTGTCTGCCGTGTGCAGCAATCGCGGAAGGGGGTTGGTGAGTGGACGGCGGTCTTTCTTTAAAGGATAACAAGGTATTCTCAGCGTGTGGTTTCGGTTCCTGTTTTCCACGCGAGCTGGAGGAAGGGGGGGGGGGCGGCTGACAGCATTGGTCAGGCCTTCTGGGATTACTTGCGGTACCCAAGACATTCAAACATTTTTTATTTATCTATATTATTTTTTTTCCGCTGGATTTCTGGCGTGCGTCTGCGGGTAATCCTGCGAGAGCTGAGCACGCTGTAAATGCGTTTAACTCTTTACACAGAACTTAATTACACCAGATCCCCAGAGTAGCTTAACAAGGAGAATGAGAGGAGAGACCTGATGCAGGAAGCCAGGCGTCGGGGGCGAGCCGACGCCGATCATATTAGTGCTTTTACAGCGGCGCTGGGATGTTCTCCTTGAAGAGCAGGCACACTTTTGCATAAGGCTTTTAACAGAACATTGTTTTAAATGAATTGGGAGTTTAAAAAAAATGTAAAGCGTTAAGTCAGTTTTGAAAACATTCAAAAGAAATGCAAATTGCAAGCATTCCTATATAATCATACATGTTTCTGCTGTAATATCTCAGTTAGCCTGGCTCTATTCTGGTACATTGCCCTGGAGGGGGAAGCTTGTCATCTGCTCTTCAGTGATTGGCTGAGGGCAGTACAGGAGGCTGAGAAGGGAAATACACCTCACCCCGCTGCAGAAGCTGCTGAATTAGGATCTGTGCTGTGCTCACATGTATTTACAAAGCAAGCTAGATATGACAGTGCACTTTGTAGTACACAGCTTAGTGGGGAGGAGAGCTGGCAACGCATACACCATTTCAGGCAGGAGAAATAAAGTGTAAGGAAGGAAATTACATCAGGTTTGGCTTCAGTCAGAGGTAGTAAAGATGGAAAATGCCTGGAACAGTTTTCCCTTTATTTACTACTAGCTGGTCGCCCGGCATTGCCCGGGTATGTATTTGGCTAGTGTTGGCTCTGCCCACTTTTTCTAATCCTAACACACAATTACTCAATGACCAAGTTTATGAGATTTGTGATCTTTGGCATCAACGATTTGCATTGAAATGGAATAAATCTAATTGGCTTTGGCTCCACCTCCTTTTTTGAATTTGAACCCCAGTCACCAAAAGGCCAACTGTACCAGGTTCGAGGCTTGTGCCATTAACAGTGCAAGAATGGCAGCAATGAAATATTTCCCCTTGAAAATCAATAGGTGAGTTTTGATTAGCTTTTGTAGGCTCCACCCACTTTTCTAAATATTAATCCCAGTCACCCAGTGACCAACTGTGCAAAGATTGAGAACTCAATTAACAGTGCAAGAATGACTGCAGTTTACATTCTGGCAGTGAAATTTGTATTTTTCCCTGCCCACTGATGTCCTGACGTTTCCTGGGTATGTATTTGGCTGGTGTTGGCTCTGCCCACTTTTCCTAACCCTAACACACAAACACTCAATGACCAAGTTTGTGAGATTTGTGGTCTTTGGCATGAATAATTTGCATTGAAATAAAACAATTCTGATTGGCTGTTTGTGGATCCACCCCCTTTTCTGAATTTGAACCCCAGTCAACCAAAGACCAACTGTACCAGGTTTGAGGCTTGTGCCATTAACAGTGCAAGAATGGTAGCAATTAAATATTTCCCCTTGAAAATCAATAGGTGAATTTTGATTGGCTTATGTAGGCTCCACCCACTTTTCAGAATATTAATCCCATGCACTGAGTGACCAACTGTGCAAAGTTTGAGAACCCTGCCATTAACCGCGTAAGAATGGCTGCAGTTTACATTTCCCAGTAAAATTTGTATCCACCCACTTTTTAGTTATGGGAATAAAAAGTATCCTATACTTTATTCCAGGTAATGTACTATGCGTGTGCCAAATTTCATTCAAATCCGTTCAGCCATTTTTGCGTGATCGAGTAACAAACATCCAAACATCCGAACTTTCCCATTTATTATATTAGTAGGATATAAAATTCACTGAAATCAAAATGTTTACAGTACAATACATCTGTTATGCAAGTAGAACAAGTATTTATCTACTTCTATACAGTGGGTTGCAAAAGTATTCGTCCCCCTTGACGTTTTCCACATTTTGTCACATTACTGCCACAAACATGATTCAATTTTATTGGAATTCCACGTGAAAGACCAATACAAAGTGGTGTACACGTAAGAAGTGGAACGAAAATCATACATCATTCCAAACATTTGTTACAAATCAATAACTGCAAAGTGGGGTGTGCATAATTATTCGGCCCTCTTTGGTCTGAGTGCAGTCAGTTGCCCATAGAAATTGCCTGATGAGTGCTAATGGCTAAATAGAGTGCACCTGTGTGTAATCTAATGTCAGTACAAATACAGCTGCTCTGTGAGGGCCTCAGAGGTTGTCTAAGAGAATATTGGGAGCAACAACACCGTGAAGTCCAAAGAACACACCAGACAGGTCAGGGATAAAGTTATTGAGAAACTTAAAGCAGGCTTAGGCTACAAAGAGATTTCCAAAGCCTTGAACATCCCACGGAGCACTGTTCACGTGATTATTCAGAAATGGAAGGAGTATGGCACAACTGTAAACCTACCAAGACAAGGCCGTCCACCTAAACTCACAGGCCGAACAAGGAGAGCGCTGATCAGAAATGCAGTCAAGAGGCCCATGGTTACTCTGGACGAGCTGCAGAGATCTACAGCTCAGGTGGGGGAATCTGTCCATAGGACAACTATTAGTCATGCACTGCACAAAGTTGGCCTTTATGGAAGAGTGGCAAGAAGAAAGGCATTGTTAACAGAAAAGCATAAGAAGTCCCGTTTGCAGATTGCCACAAGCCATGTGGGGACACAGCAACCATGTGGAAGAAGGTGCTCTGGTCAGATGAGACCAAAATGGAACTTTTTGGCCAAAATGCAAAACGCTATGTGTGGCAGAAAACTAACACTGCACATCACTCAGAACACACCATCCCCACTGTCAAATATGGTGGTGGCAGCATCATGCTCTGGGGGTGCATCTCTTCAGCAGGGACAGGGAAGCTGGTCAGAGTTGATGGGAAGATGGATGGAGCCAAATACAGGGCAATCTTGGAAGAAAACCTCTTGGAGTCTGCAAGAGACTTGAGACTGGGGCGGAGGTTCACCTTCCAGCAGGACAATGACCCTAAACATAAAGCCAGGGCAACAATGGAATGGTTTAATACAAAACATATCTATGTGTTAGAATGGCCCAGCCAAAGTCCAGATCTAAATCCAATCGAGAATCTGTAGCAAGATCTGAAAACTGTTGTTCACAAACGCTGTCCATCTAATCTGACTGAGCTGGAGCTGTTTTGCAAAGAAGAATGGGCAAGGATTTCAGTCTCTAGATGTGCAAAGCTGGTAGAGACATACCCTAAAAGACCGGCAGCTGTAATTGCAGCAAAAGGTGGTTCTACAAAGTATTGACTCAGGGGGCTGAATAATTATGCACACCCCACTTTGCAGTTATTGATTTGTAAAAAATGTTTGGGATGATGTATGATTTTCGATCCACTTCTCACGTGTACACCACTTTGTGTTGGTCTTTCACGTGGAATTCCAATAAAATTGATTCATGTTTGTGGCAGTAATGTGACAAAATGTGGAAAACTTCAAGGGGGCTGAATACTTTTGCAACCCACTGTATATGTTGTTTTTTCTGGGATTATATGGCTGTCCCTGCTGCTCTAAGATGCCCATTAAGGATACAATATTTTCCTCAGATGTAATCATTCGATCAGATCTTTTTTACAATCCAAATGTACAGAATACCGTGCAATGTGTGGAGAAAATCATCGTGAAACAATTCTATCGATGGTAATGCAGAATTTTGTCGATTGTCATGTTGGATTTTAGGATCCTATCTGAAGGGAGAAAGTGCTCTTATCGACCTCTTTATGGCAACAATCGATAATTACCTTCTGACTACATACGATCCCACAGATCTGATCACATGATCGCATTTGAAGAAAAATGGTACTGTTATTGGGCAGCTTTAGACAACTATAGCAGGCTATCGATTAGTAGGGAGGAATGACAGAGCAGTCCATCACCTGCATTTGAAAAACCATGTGACTAAAAGTGGGCGTTCTTCAAACTGCCTGAGAGTGGGCAGGCAGAATGGAGTCGCTGAGGATCTATGGACTGGTGAGAACGTTACTGCGGGTGTCTCCTTTTTTTTCATTCTGTGAAAACTATTTTTCTTTTTTCATGAATAATGGTGTGGGAGGATTTGGCTTAAATAAAGATTGTAACAATTGATTGAAAATAATCAATGATGTACTAGTTTTAAATATCAACCAGTGTAAAGCCACCATGACGTCACTTCAGACAGAGGCTACAGAAACACAGAAATCAGGGCCAGGCAGGAGGCAAGAGGGCACTCATTTAGCTATTATTCACATCAATATGTAATGAAAACACGTATGTTTTAAAGGACACCCGAGGTGAAAATAAACTAATGAAATAAACAATTGTATCTATCCTCCTCCTCCTAAAATGACTTTTTAACATATACCACAGTTTTATTTTATATTTAAATCTACTTTTAATGATTTTACTGGTATATTGCTTTTGCTCAATGACACATTCATTGAAGTATGCCAGAGCTAAAAATCTATGAACTATTGAACCTTTTTATCTCTTTCCTGCTCTCAGATGCCATTTTCTGCTAGGAAAGTGTTTTATTGTTGGAATTTCTTATCAGTGAGGGTCACACTGTAGTCACTTCCTGTCTGAGGCAGGACTGAGCCAGCCACTTACATACCTGATATTTAACTCTTTCAGGCAGAGAAAGAAAAAAAGGAGCACAGCCTAGGTATTTGTGTGCTAGGCACTGTACATACACATGTCTATCTCGTCATGTCACATGTCAGTTCGGGTATCCTTTAATAAAGCAATAGGGTATGTGGAAATCTGTACTGCCCTATTTCTGCGACAGAAGAGCATCTTTAAATGAAATTTGAAGTGAGAGGAATATGGAGGGTGCCATTAGTTATCAGTGAGAGTGGCACTTTAGGCTAATTTCACACCAGGACGTTGCGTTAGAGGGGGCGTTAAGGTCGCATAACGTGCCCCTAACGCAACGCCTGGTGGTGCTGGATCTGGACGTCAGAGTGAGCCGCGTTGTGCAGCTCACTCTGGCGTCAGTGATGCCGTGATGCGTACTCTTGTGCGCATGCGGCATCACGTGGTCCCGCCGGCCAATCGCCGCACAGAGCGGCCGCACCAGGAAGTAAACACTGCACGTCACAACGTGCAGTGCATATTAATTAGCCATGTGCCCGGCCGCTCTCCCCTCCTCCCCAACATTACTGAGCATGTGCAAGCAGTCTAACGCGGCTCAGCCGCGTCCAAAGTACTGCATGCAGTACGTTGTCTTGTGACGCAGCGTTACACTGTAACGCAACGTCCGCACTGTGAACAGCCCCATTGATTTATCATTACTGTGCGGTGGGCTGCGTTACAGACTGCTCTAACGTGCGCCTGTAACGTCCCACTGTGAAAGCAGCCTTAGTGACTACACTCCTAAAAGGTATATGGGGGCTTCCATATTTATTTCTTTTTAAACAATGCATATTGCCTGGCCTGCTGATCCTCTGCCTCTAAAACTTTTATGTTTGGAACCCACTAGAGCAATTTTTTGAGCGTTTAGGGAGCACTTTAAATCGCTAGCGCTTTCACTAAACGCTCTGCCAATGTAAACAAATGTAACAAATTCCACAGTAGCGATTGCGATTATCAAAATCGCAATCGCAGGACATGCAGCATTTTGGGAGCATTTGCGCTTCAATGTAATGTACTGAAGCGCTGGCAGATCGCTCATGAATCGCTGCACATATCGATTTGAGTGCAATTTTAAAGTACTGCAAACTGTAAAAAAAATTATGATACATTGAAAGGACCAATCAGAATTAAAATCGCTAATCGCAAATCTCTACACAATTGCTGGCAAAAAGCTGACACTTTTTAAAATCCCTCCCAAAAGTGCGGAAAACACTCATGAAATCGCTTACAAAACGCTAATTAAAAACGGTAGCGATTGTGCTAGCGATTTGTGATTTGTAGTGGGTTCCAGACCTTCGCCAAAGCCCCTGAACAAGCATGCAGATGAAATGTTTTTGGCTGAAACGTGGCTGGATTAGCTGCATGCTTGTTTCAGGGCTCATTTCCACTATCGCGTATTCGCATGCGTTTTTCGCATGCAAATTCGCATAGCAATACAAGTGAACGGGACTGTTTCCACTTGTCAGGATTCCTTTGCGTTTTTCTGTGCAGAAAAAATTCGCATGGCAGAGCCATCAGAATTCGCATACCGCATACCGCGAATCGCATACAATGTATTTAATAGGAAATTCGCATGAGGTTTGGGTATGCGAATTTTCATGCGAATTCGCATAGAAACAATGGAAAAGCACACCAGCACAGCCATGGTTAAATTCGCATACATCGTCATCCATGCGAATTCGCGTGCAAATACGCATGAAAATTCGCATGGACCCGCATGCGAATTTCACATCCGCATGCAAATTTTTACCGCGGCGATTCGCACCGCACAAGTGGAAATGCAGCCTCAGGTGTGTGATTCAGACACTACTGCAGCCAAATAGATCAGCAGGGCTGCCAGGCAACTGGTATTGTTTAACAGGAAATAAATATGGCAGCCTCCATATACCTCTAACTTCAGTTGCTCAGTTTACCCTTCTGCTACATTGATTTTGCACAATTGGACAAAATTGGATTGTACAAAAAAGATTGTATAGTCGATGAACCCCGTAATGCTGGGAATACACCGCTCGTTTTTGAGCCATTAAGACGGCTCGATAGATATTTTCCGACATGTCCGATCTCCCGCCCGATCGTTTCACCGCTTGATTCCGGATTGCAGTGAATGGAAAAAGATAAGAAAAATGAGCGGAAGATAAGAGAATTGATTGTGGAATCGAGTGGCAAAAAACGAGCTGTGTATGCCCAGCATAAGAGACAAAGGATTAGCATGACAAGCAAACCAGTCTCTAAAGTGGACCTGAACTCTTGCACAGGACAGAAGGAAAACATGGAGAAATGCGCGTACGTAAAAAAAATGGCCTCGGGGAAAAAAGGGCGCGGGGTGTAACCGATAAAATATTGTACTATATTTCGTTTACAAATAATGTTTTACAAATTTATAAATCATTAAATAATGTGTATGAAATTGGCAATTGTGAAAACGTTACTCTTCCCTGTTTCAAAAGTGAAACTTATAATTACGTTTCTTAAAAAAACAATAATATATGTTTAATCGTTATAATTGTATATTATTGTGAATAACCTTCATTTATCGTTTCTTCTTATAATAAAATCTGAAAATATTATTTATAACGATGATATAAATATAACTGCGTTCGTAATAAGTGTTGTAAAACATTAGTAAGTATTACTAAAATGTTACTAAAACTATACCTAACCCTACTCTCACACAGAACCCTCCCTGTACCTATCCCTAAACCTAAGACCCCCCTGGTTGGTGCCTAACCCTAACCACACCCCCCCGGTGGTGCCTAACCCTAAGACCCCCCTGGTGGTGCCTAACCCTAAGACCCCCCTGGTGGTGCCTAACCCTAAGACTCCCCTGGTGGTGCCTAACCCTAAGACCCCCCTGGTGGTGCCTAACCCTAAGACCCCCCTGGTGGTGCCTAACCCTAAGACCCCCCTGGTGGTGCCTAACCCTAAGACTCCCCTGGTGGTGCCCAACCCTAAGACCCCCCTGTTGGTGCCTAACCCTAAGACCCCCCTGGTGGTGCCTAACCCTAAGCACCCCCCTGATGGTGCCTAACCCTAAGCAACCCCCTGGTGGTGTCTAACCCTAACCACCCCCCTGGTGGTGCCTAACCCTAACCACCCCCCTGGTGGTGCCTAACCCTAACCACCCCCCTTAGTGATCGCTTTATTATGTGGATAATAATGTTTTTTACAAATAGTGACTGTAAAAAAATATATTGCAATTTACGTTACGTAAATTATTTATTCATTTTGTGAATAATAATGTTTTACAAACAGTAAGGGATAAAATTTTAAATAATGTTTTAGTTAAATAGAATAAATATGTTTAGTATTTTTATAAACGTTAATCATATTTCTAAACGTAAATCATCACAAGCACAGTTAAAAAAACATTAAAAATCCCCGGGAGCCGTTTATAAAACGTTATTAATCTCCGGCACCCTTTTCTCCTGTTCGGCGCCCATTAAACAATATTTATTATTTTTATTATTATTATTTAGTATTTATATAGCGCCGACATATTATGCAGATATTTACTATGGGAGTGAATGGCGCGCCCTTTTTGTCCACTAGCTGCCTGTGCCCTTTTTTCCTGTTACAGAGAAATGTACCCTATATGTATTTAGAGAGTTTAGCTTGTCCAATTCCCGCTCATCTGTGACTAATCACAACTGTAATCCGATCTCTCAGCCGTGTCAGCTCAGGAATCTCCTCTGCCGTAGCAGAGCAGCTAATTTGTAAGCAGGATTTGTAAACCCTATGTCTGCTTCCATGAAAGCGGGAAGTAGACACACTGCAGATTTATTGCAGGATTTCTATCACCTGTAACAGACATGTTTTTTTCGTTAAAGGCTATTATGCTGTTCTTTTAGAGCAGAGAGGAAGTTTTGAGTTCAGGTCCGCTTTAAAGAGGCAATAAAAATGGCCGCTAGCATGTCCCGCCCACTTGTGAGCCACAGCAGATGTGTGTATGTTAATCACAACACCTACACATGCCTGAATCAGTGTCGCTCCATCCTGAACAGACAGCCAGACTCAGTAATTACTTCAGAGAGGCTGATCTGAGTCTAGATGAATGGATCAATCATGCAGCGACCTTTCAACGCACAAATTGTATAAAAAATTCGCCATTTGTGGCTCAAATCGATGTGATACGATTCTTTGGTCGATCGGAAAAAAGGAAAAAATATAGATCCGAAAGTTGGATTTTATGTTCGAATCGGAATGTAAAACCTTATTGAATCCCTCCGTTAATGGGAACAATAATAATTTCCTTCCGAGATATGATCAAATCACATCGAAAGACTGCATCTGATGAAAAAGATGTACGGTTAATAGGCACCTTAGGGTGGCCACTAACGGTCCAATTTCTAGCGAAAAATAGTTTGAGCAACCAGAAAGTCTGATCAGATTGGTTGTAAATAAGCTGCGTTGATGGACAATCAATTACGAACGATTATAAAAACAGTTGTCCGGTTGGATTTTCGTTGAACCAAAATTTGGATTTTCTTGTTGGCTGCTCTAGATAGGAAGCAAAGATTGGTCCGTTGATGGTGTAGTGAACGATTTCACTTCCAATCAGAATTTCGGATTGCTTGAACGATTTTTCTCTAGAAATTGGATCGTTAGTGGCCACCTTTAGACAGATCCCTCTCTGATCGAATCTGATTTGTTGCCTGCCCGTAAATCTGCATACAGATTTCAAATAGATTTCAGCATGATGTTTTTAGAAATCGTCCTGCCGCCTCCAGGTGGGCCGCCCCCAAGTGTAATTGTCCCTCCCCTCTCCCCCGCTCTCTGGCACGCACGTGTACACTTGGAGGGAAATTGGTCAGGGGGTTCGTCAGTCATTGTGATATCGAATGCTGTTACTGCCACATGCCTGATCTAGCCCTTGCAACTAAGATTTTACACCATTCATGATCGATCACTTAGACCGATTTTGGGGGTTCCACATTGGGGCACCAATTCTCAAATGATTAGATACATGTATTGCATTGGAAGGTCGATTTAGGCCGCAATATTGAGTAATGTATGGGCACCCAAATACTATCTACCTATCTGCCATCCACCTATCTTTTAAAGCTCTCAAAATGTTTTTATATATATGTCACCTAAAATGACCATTCATGATCACTTCAGCTGACAGAGGAGAGTGGGGAAGGTAGGCAGGTAGGTCGGTGGAGTCCCATTGCATGCTGCAGTGAAAACTACAGAAGAAGTCAGCTGAATATTATCCAAGTCGGTGGATCAGCAATGAGAGGGCACCTCTACACATGCTAGATTGTCCCGTGACACAATCGTTTCAGATGATGAACATTTTGTGTTTGAGTTCATTTCTCTGGGTTTCTTCTTGGAGATCTATACCTATACCTGGCTACCTATACTGGTATTACCTGTATCTGGCTACTTATACTGGGGGCAGCTATACCTGGCTACCTACACTGGGGGTACCCTTTACCTGGATACCTATAGTGGAGCACCTATACCTGGCTATCTATACTGGGGGCACATATTCCTGACTACCTATACTGGGGGCACATATTCCTGACTACCTATACTGGGGGCACCTTTACCTGGCTACCTATACTGGGAGCACCTCTACCTGGCTACCTATACTGGGGGTACCTATGCCTGGCTACCTACAGGTATACTGGGGGCACCTATACCTGGCTACCTATATTGGGGGTACATATGCCTGCCTGGCTACCTATACTGGGGGCACCTATACCTGGCTACCTATACTGGAGGCATCTATACCTGGCTACCTATACTGGGGGCATCTATACCTGGCTACCTATACTGGGGGCACATTTTCCTGGCTACCTATACTGGGGCCACCTATCGAAGCAGGTGGTTTTGGCACACGACGTTCAGTGCTGAAAGCCGGAAATAGGCGTGGCCATAGCACTAATTTTATACTGCACAGAGCGCATAAGGGTAAATTGGGGTTTCGGCTATCACCAGATCCCGAATTACATCTCCCCCCGAATTGCAACGACTCGGAGGGGGAACAGTATTTTACGCTGCCAGGGATTTGAGCAGCAGCAGGGTGAGCCATTGTCTGGCTACCTATACTGGAGCACCTATTCCTGCCTATCTATACTGGAGCACCTATTCCTGGCTATCTATACTGGGGGTACTTATACCTGGCTACCTGTACTGCAGCACCTATTCCTGCCTATCTATACTGGGGGCACTTATACCTGGCTGCCTATACTGCAGCCCCTATTCCTGGCTATCTATACTGGGGGTATCTATGTCTGGCTACCTATACTGGGAGCACCTATTCCTGGCTACCTATACTGGGGGCACCTATACCTGGCTACCTATACTGGGGGCACCTATACCTGGCTATCTATACTGGGGGTATCTATATCTGGCTACCTGTACTGGGAGCACCTATTCCTGGCTATCTATACTGGGGGCATCTATATCTGGCTACCTGTACTGGAGCACCTATTCCTGGCTATCTATACTGGGGCACCTCTACCTGGCTATCTATACTGGGGGCACCTCTACCTGGCTACCTACACATTTGTTATTAGTAGTGGGAGTCCAGGTGGGCATATGACCATGGGGGTGGGGGCAGCAAGTGAGGGGACTGGGGAGGGGTAGGTGTGAATGCTTCTCACTTTTCAGTGGTTTTTATTTTGTGGCTGGTGGGTTGATACATGTATCTATCTCTAGGTATGGAGAGAGAGAGAGAGAGGTATGTGGATGGCAGTGAGGGAGAGGTATGTGTGCCCCTGTGGCTGGCAGTGAGGCAGAGGTATGTGTGCCCCTGTGGCTGGCAGTGAGGGGCACACTGGCACCTTCTCTAGGGGGTGGCTGTTGTTCACCATCTCCCCACATCACTCCCCTGCACAAGTTTCCCTCCCTGCAGACAGGCGCACCGCCCACTCCCAGCCTCGCCTCCGCCCGGCACGGAAAGGGTGGCGCCCCGCTGCCAGATGCAGCCCAGGTGGGAGCCGAGCCGGGGACCGCGCAGCGATTGGCGGGCGGGGCGTGACGTCACGCAGGCTTAGCGGCGGCCGGCGGAGGGTGCGGGGCAGTGTGCGCGCGGAGCTCGGGGCAGCGGGAGGTGCGGGATGCCCGGCCGCTGGAAGTGGCAGCAGTGGGCAGCATGAACTCCCGAGGAGGGTCGCTGTCCTCAGGGGACACAGGTGAGTGCTGGGGGGGAGGGGAGTGGGTGACCTACCTGCAGCTGACTCTCCAGATGTGGGGGCACTACAAGTGCCAGCATGTCATTCATTAGAATCTAGATGTGGAGGCACTACAAGTGCCAGCATGTCATTCATTAGAATCTAGATGTGGAGGCACTACAAGTGCAAGCATGCCACACTGCCCATACTCATTTATCATCCATATGTGCGAGTACTACAAGTGCAAGCATGCCACACTGCCCATACTCATTTATCATCCATATGTGCGAGTACTACAAGTGCCAGCATGCCACACTGCCCATATACTCATGTATCATCCATATGTGGGGGCACTACAAGCGCCAGCAACCCATTCATCATCATCCAGGTGTGGTGCACTACAAGTGCCAGCATGCCACACTGCCCATATACTCATGTATCATCATCCATATGTGTGGTGCACTACGAGTGCCAGCATGCCATACTGCCCATACCCACCCATCAGTTACGACAGTAGAGAGATTTTTATAGTTATCTTTCTGTGCTCCTCTGTTTAGCGTACAACTGTCAGTTTGAAGCAAATGTTACTTAAAAAATTACAGTTTATATTTTAAGTACATGTTGAAAGCTGTTTGGGATTTATTCATCTGTCCTCTTTGAACTACGGCACAATTCAGGCAGCTTGGGTGTAAATTATCGAATCTGCTGGAAGTCGATCAGATGTATGGAGCTGTGTATCTGTAAAGTTCCCCACCATCTGGGTGATCGCAGCTGATTTTACTGTAACACAGAGAGGAGACAGGGGCACATACAGCAGGTGTAACTGACAGGCAACTGGCAGGGATAAAGATCGCACTGACACGCCATCATAACAATTTATAGTCATAAACATTTATTATTGGCATTTTTCCAGCATCAGTCTGTACATTAACTATCTCATTACACAGACCCAACAGCATTCTATACATTAACTCTCATTACACAGACCCAACAGCATTCTATACATTAACTATCTCATTACACAGACCCAACAGCATTCTATACATTAACTCTCATTACACAGACCCAACAGCATTCTATACATTAACTATATCAATACACAGACCCAACAGCATTCTATACATTAACTATCTCATTACACAGACCCAACATCATTCTATACATTAACTCTCATTACATAGACCCAACAGCATTCTATACATTAACTATCTCATTACACAGACCCAACAGCATTCTATACATTAACTCTCATTACACAGACCCAACAGCATTCTATACATTAACTATCTCATTACACAGACCCAACAGCATTCTATACATTAACTATCTCATTACACAGACCCAACATCATTCTATACATTAACTCTCATTACATAGACCCAACAGCATTCTATACATTAACTATATCAATACACAGACCCAACAGCATTCTGTACATTAACTCTCATTACACAGACCCAACAGCATTCTGTACATTAACTCTCATTACATAGACCCTACAGCATTCTATACATTAACTCTTATTACACAGATCCAACAGCATTCTATACATTAACTCTCATTACATACCCAACAGTATTCTATACATTAACTCTCATTTCACAGACCCAACATCATTCTGTACATTAACTCTCATTACACAGACCTAACAGCATTCTGTACATTAACTCTCATTACACAGACCCAACAGCATTCTATACATTAACTCTCATTACACAGACCCAACAGCATTCTATACATTAACTCTCATTACACAGACCCAACAGCATTCTATACATTAACTCTCATTACACAGACCCAACAGCATTCTATACATTAACTCTCATTACACAGACCCAAAAGCATTCTATACATTAACTCTCATTACATAGACCCAAAAGCATTCTATACATTAACTCTCATTACACACCCAACAGCATTCTATACATTAACTCTCATTACACACCCAACAGCATTCTATACATTAACTCTCATTCCACAGACCCAACAGCATTCTGTACATTAACTATATCAATACATAGACCCAACAGCATTCTGTACATTAACTCTTATTACACAGATCCAAAAGCATTCTATACATTAACTGTCTCATTACACAAACCCAACAGCATTCTGTACATTAACTATCATTACATAGACCCAACAAACATAGTTCTATACATTGTCTATCCCATAACACAAATCCAACATCCTTCTATGTATTAGCTATATCAATACACAGATCTAACCTTGTTCTATACATTAACTATCGCATTTCATAGACCCAACATTAATTTATACATTAACTATCTCATCACAGACCAAGCATCATTCTGTACACTAACTAATTACACAGACTCAACAGCATTCTATACTCTTTCTATTCCATAACAGAGATCCAGTAGCATTCTGTACATTAATTCCCTCATTACACAGACCTGACATAGTTCAATCCCATAACACAGAACTAGCAGCATTCTATACAATACCTGTCTCATTACACAGACCCCAACATCGTTCTGTACATCTTATATCCCATTATACAAACCCATCATCATTCTATACATTAACTATCCCATTTCATAGACATCAATTTATACATTAACTATCTCATCACAGACCAAGCATCATTCTGTACACTGACTATCTCATTACACAGATTCAACAGCATTCTATACAGTACATTATCTCTCCCATATCACAGATCTAACGTCTCATTACACAGACCCCCAACATCATTCTATACATTGTCAATCCCACATCACACATATCTGTGTGATATCATCAGTATAGTATGTGATCCTGATTGCTTCGGATGTGATAGTATTTGCCTATATCCTAACAGAACCTATCCTAAAATATAGGGGTCGCAAAGAGACTTCCTGCCTAATTGTGGGGACAACATTCCCCCACTGCTCACTTCAGGCAAACGTACCCTCAGCATAAGGTTATGCTACATTATTATGATATAGGACACCTGGAAATCATATAGGATAATTAGACAGGGTTAACAGGGATCCAGGATTGCTTCTTGGTGTACTGTGTGCAGGCAATGAAGGTATATGACAGGTTACCAGAATATATATATATATATATATATATATATATATATATATATATATATATATATATATATATATATATATATATATATATATATATATATATATATATATATATATATATATATACTCCCCATGAGTCATTATAGGTTTCTGGTCTCCATGTGGAATAGATAGATGGCAATTCTCAGTGTTTCTGTGCCATGAAGCTGAGTATCATTTCACCTGCCTGTCATATTCTCATGACATATCACTGCAATAACGACGAAAGGGTCGTGTAACTTTATTTTGTGCTGCAGGTTGACTATAAGTCCCGGCATTTCATTGCGAGTGGGTTGTAAAGGGTTAACAAGGTTCCTACACGATGTCATTATCTCCATACTCGTCTAGCGTGCGTATAGATCAGCACCTGACCCCAATCGGTGCCTGTTTTAGGATGTGTGGATTGGATGGGTTAACAGAGGTGCTGTCTTGCTGATATATAAACGTATTTATAAAAATCTTACGTCCAAACTTGTTTTGTTCTAAATCAACCCCTCTGCTTTATTATAAATGGATTGGAAGCCTTAAAGGTAACCTAAAGTCAGAAGGCTATAGAGGCAGCCATATTTATTTTCTTTTAAACAATGCACATTGCCTGGCTGTCCTGCTGATCCTCTGCCTGTAATACATTTAGCCATAGACCCTGAACAAGCATGCAGATCAAGTGCTCTGACTGAAGTGTGACTGGATAAGCTGCATGCTTGTTTCAGGTGTGTGATTCAGACACTACTGCAGGTAAAGAGATCAGCAGGAGAGCCAGGCAACTGGTATTGTGTAAAAGGAAATAAATATGGAAGCCTAGCTTTAAGTTCCCTTTAAATGTGTGCAGGTGACCCTAGGGGCGAGGGGACCTTGCTGTTCCCATGAGATATCAAAAAGCAAAGTGGGGGTTATTTTTTGAGGGGTGATATTGGTAACGGGACTTCAAAGGGGGATACTGGTTGTTGCTTGGGGCCGCCAGAAAGGGGTCATTTTGGGGAGACATTGGTTGCTGGGCACTAAAGGGTGACTGGACCCTTCCCCCAGAAAGACCGCTATCATCGTTATTAAAAAAGAAATCTAATCTCTTGATTGAAAAATCTAATCTCTCTTGAAAAAAAATCTAATGATGGGTACACATGATACAATTTTCTGACAGATTTACTGTCAGATCGATTATTTACGACTCGTCCGATCTGATTTCCGATCCATTTTCAGTTCACTTCCACGGAGTATCGATCGGTGCCCATTCATGGTATAATCTCTCGAACAATCCTCTGTCTGATCGATCGGATCAGGTACTGTATTTTTCGGATCCATCCCTCTAATTGCATCGGATTGCATGACATTT
Source organism: Hyperolius riggenbachi (assembly GCF_040937935.1). NCBI lineage: Eukaryota > Metazoa > Chordata > Amphibia > Anura > Hyperoliidae > Hyperolius > Hyperolius riggenbachi. The sequence continues at coordinate 252,874,222 of NC_090656.1, forward strand.
TTCTGCCCGCTAATGGGCCTGAACGATTGTCTCTGACCGATCGACTGGTCCCCCAGGGAGATTGTACCGTTAATGGGCATCTTTATTCTATATCAAAGGGCGGTATAACATACAGACAGTGACCACTAACCTCTACCGATGCCCCTTACTTTGTGGCTAGCAGAACCCCCCCCCCCCCCCCCCCCACACACACACAGAAGGTTTTAAGAATTTCCGTGGATGTCCCCAGTTGGGAGTGAAAGGGTTATTCAGTTTTCCATTCCGCGATTTTAAGTAGCCTGTAAATTATTAAGGGCTTGTTCCATGATAAGGGGTCATTGCAGGTCTGCGAATCTGCGACCGGGTGGCTATTAGTGCCCCTTCTGGTGCTATTAAATCCCGATCGCAGCGACCTGCCCCGTGTCAGAGGTCTGCATTCCCCCTGTGCTGCTGACACGGAGAAGTTCCGCCGCGGCGAACCAGGAGACGCTCAGCGCCGGAGGAGGAGAGTGCGTATTTGGGGTATAGATCACAGGGGAACTGGATGCTAAATTTAGCCGTGGCCCACAGCTGAGCGGGGAGGGTGACAGAGACTAATAAGATGTTATTTAGCGCTGGAAGACACATGCAGGCATGCAGATTGCAGCCGCTCGGCGTGTAACCCTCCTCCCTGACATGTAATTGCATCGCCAACCGGCGGAGTAGCTGAGGCTCGATAGATTCGCAGCCCGCGGGGACGCAACGGGCGTAAAAATCCAGAGAACGATGAGATGTGGCAGCCGATTTACCAAAAAGACTGGAGCGAAATCGAAGCCAATTTGCCCGGAGCAACCAATGAGATTTCTCGATTCCTTTAATTGACTCGAGACCCGATTGGTTGCTTGGGGCAACGCAGTGCCACTTTTTACTCCCTGTCTTGATACATTAGCCCCTCTTGTGTCCCCCGGCGATGTCGGTCCCCCTTTGTCTGGTGGCCTCTATTACTTGCAGTCTGGTTTCCTGGTATAATATTCCGTTCTATGTGGGTGGCGGATTACAATTTTAAATTAAACAAAAAGCAAAAAAGAGAATTTGCATTAGATATAGAAGCTGCCATCTTTATTTCATTGAATGAAAAACAATAAAAAAGGACCATTTAGGGCTGCTTTGTTCAGCCATTTGTCGTGTGTAGGGGCATCGTGTCTTCTGTTCCAACCAAAGCATGGGAGAAAAGCAGTGTCTGCATCTCACTGCTTTGTCCCTGAGTGATGCACGGAGCCTTCTGCCCCCCACTCACCCCCACACTCTCTCGGCTGAGCCCAGTGTACACGACGGTCACTGGCTGTCAGATAATGTACAGTCTGTGCTTAGCTAAACTGCAGAGTCCGATAATCTATGCTTGAAATTTGTGCTGCCCTCCTCTTGAAAATAGTCCCTTTGCCCTGCTTATCATCCCTGTGCAGATCATGACCAGCACTTCAGTACACATAGAATACAGGCTAACCATGAGTCAATTCTTACTGCGAACAATTGGATTGACAAGACAGTAGCTTAAAATGGGTCTGAAATCAGTCATTCAAGTATAATGACTGGGCAGTGTAGTGGTTATCACTCTTGCCTTGCAGCGCCGGGTCCCCGGTCCAAATCCCATCTGCACAGAGTTTGTATATTCTCACCATGTCTGCATGATTCCTCTGGGCATTCCGGTCTCCTCCCACATCCCAAAAGCATACAGATAAGTTAATTAGCCCCCCCCCCCCCCCCCCCCAAATTGGACCTAGACTATGATACATGCACTACACAATAATACATAAACCTAGGACTATGGTAGGGACTAGATTGTGAGCTCCTCTGAGGGACAGTTATGAGACAAGATGCTCTGTAAAGTGTTGGCGCTAAATAAATACTTGGCTGGATAGTGTAATGGTTAAGGGCTCTGACACAGGAGACCTGGATTCAAATCTTCCTTTTCAGTAAGCCAGCACCTATTCAGTAAGGAGTTCTTGGACAAGACTCTCTAACACTGCAACTGCCTATAGAGCGCCTCCTAGTGGCTGCAGCTCTGGCGCTTTGAGTCCGCCAGGAGAAAAGCGCAATATAAATGTTCTGTGTCTTGTCTAAATAATAATAATAATGCATTATTGATCTGAGCCCAACTTTGAGACATTTTAACCACACTTTTGAGTATGGTGTGCTGTGCTTTCATGGTATATGTCATATTGGGCATGTAACATATATCAGGGCGTTGGTAACAAGGCAATAGCTGATTGTCAGTGACACCATTTACTAGTGTTTGTGGGGGTTTGCATTGAAAACATGTGTTTGACGTTGGCTCACAGAGCTGGTGGTCTTCCTCAGAAGGTCCGTGTGGGATAGACAGTATATCATGGGCCAAGCAAGGCTCATGTTTTTTAGAAGTTACTTCTAAAGTTTGGGGGTCTTTTGCACCTCCAATATTTTAGTGACGGGCTATTTCTGGAGTCCAATCTCTGGGGGAGGCTGGGTGGGGGGCAGATGGTCTGGAGTCCAGTCTCTGGGGGAGGCTGGGTAGGGGGCAGATGGTCTGGAGTCCAGTCTCTGGGGGAGGCTGGGTAGGGGGCAGATGGTCTGGAGTCCAGTCTCTGGGGGAGGCTGGGTGGGGGGCAGATGGTCTGGAGTCCAGTCTCTGGGGGAGGCTGGGTGGGGGGCAGATGGTCTGGAGTCCAGTCTCTGGGGGAGGCTGGGTAGGGGGCAGATGGTCTGGAGTCCAGTCTCTGGGGGAGGCTGGGTAGGGGGCAGATGGTCTGGAGTCCAGTCTTTGGGGGAGGCTGGGTGGGGGTGCGGGGGGAGACTGGAGAAGGAGGAGAATCCCCACAGGGAGTAGGAGAATCCCCACAGGGAGGAGAGGAGAATCCCCACAGGAGGAGTAGGAGAATCCCCACAGGGAGGGGAGGAGGATTCCCACAGGAAGACTAGGAGAATCCCCACTGGAGAAGGAGGAGAATTCCCACAGGAAGGGGAGGAGAATCCGCACAGGAGGAGTAGGAGAATCCGCACAGGAGGAGTAGGAGAATCCCCACAGGGAGGAGTAGGAGAATCCCCACAGGGAGGAGTAGGAGAATCCGCACAGGAGGAGTAGGAGAATCCGCACAGGAGGAGTAGGAGAATCCACACAGGGAGGGTAGGAGAATCCCCACAGGGAGGGGTAGGAGAATCCCCACAGGGAGGAGTAGGAGAATCCCCACAGGGAGGAGTAGGAGAATCCCCACAGGGAGGAGTAGGAGAATCCCCACAGGGAGGAGTAGGAGAATCCCCACAGGGAGGGTAGGAGAATCCCCACAGGGAGGGGTAGGAGAATCCCCACAGGGAGGGGTAGGAGAATCCCCACAGGGAGGAGTAGGAGAATCCCCACAGGGAGGAGTAGGAGAATCCCCACAGGGAGGAGTAGGAGAATCCCCACAGGGAGGAGTAGGAGAATCCCCACAGGGAGGAGTAGGAGAATCCCCACAGGGAGGAGTAGGAGAATCCCCACAGGGAGGAGTAGGAGAATCCCCACAGGGAGGAGTAGGAGAATCCCCACAGGGAGGAGTAGGAGAATCCCCACAGGGAGGAGTAGGAGAATCCCCACAGGGAGGAGTAGGAGAATCCCCACAGGAAGGAGTAGAAGAATCCCCACAGGAAGGAGTAGAAGAATCCCCACAGGGAGGGGTAGGAGAATCCCCACAGGGAGGATAGGAGAATCCCCACAGGGAGGAGTAGGAGAATCCCCACAGGGAGGAGTAGGAGAATCCCCACAGGGAGGAGTAGGAGAATCCCCACAGAGAGGAGTAGGAGAATCCCCACAGGGAGGAGTAGGAGAATCCCCACAGGGAGGGGTAGGAGAATCCCCACAGGGAGGAATAGGAGAATCCCCACAGGGAGGAGTAGGAGAATCCCCACAGGGAGGAGTAGGAGAATCCCCACAGGGAGGAGTAGGAGAATCCCCACAGGGAGGAGTAGGAGAATCCCCACAGGGAGGAGTAGGAGAATCCCCACAGGGAGGGGTAGGAGAATCCCCACAGGGAGGGGTAGGAGAATCCCCACAGGGAGGAGTAGGAGAATCCCCACAGGGAGGAGTAGGAGAATCCCCACAGGGAGGAGTAGGAGAATCCCCACAGGGAGGAGTAGGAGAATCCCCACAGGGAGGAGTAGGAGAATCCCCACAGGGAGGAGTAGGAGAATCCCCACAGGGAGGAGTAGGAGAATCCCCACAGGAAGGAGTAGGAGAATCCCCACAGGAGGAGTAGGAGAATCCCCACAGGGGAGGATAGGAGAATCCCCACAGGGGAGGATAGGAGAATCCCCACAGGGAGGATAGGAGAATCCCCACAGGGGAGGATAGGAGAATCCCAGGAGAATCCCCACAGGGGAGGATAGGAGAATCCCCACAGGGGAGGATAGGAGAATCCCCACAGGGAGGATAGGAGAATCCCCACAGGGAGGAGTAGGAGAATCCCCACAGGGAGGAGTAGGAGAATTCCCACAGGGAGGAGTAGGAGAATCCCCACAGGAAGGAGTAGGAGAATCCCCACAGGAAGGAGTAGGAGAATCCCCACAGGAAGGAGTAGGAGAATCCCCACAGGAAGGAGTAGGAGAATCCCCACAGGGAGGGGAGGAGAATCCCCACAGGGAGGGGAGGAGAATTCCCACAGGGAGGATAGGAGAATCCCCACAGGGGAGGATAGGAGAATCCCCACAGGGGAGGATAGGAGAATCCCCACAGGGGAGGATAGGAGAATCCCCACAGGGAGGATAGGAGAATCCCCACAGGGAGGAGTAGGAGAATCCCCACAGGGAGGAGTAGGAGAATCCCCACAGGGAGGAGTAGGAGAATCCCCACAGGGAGGAGTAGGAGAATCCCCACAGGGGAGGATAGGAGAATCCCCACAGGAAAGATAGGAGTCTGCCCACAGGAGGAGTAGGAGAATCCCCACAGAGGAGGATAGGAGAATCCCCACAGGGAGGAGTAGGAGAATCCCCACAGGGAGGAGTAGGAGAATCCCCACAGGGAGGAGTAGGAGAATCCCCACAGGGAGGAGTAGGAGAATCCCCACAGGGAGGGGTTGGAGAATCCCCACAGGGAGGAATAGGAGAATCCCCACAGGGAGGAGTAGGAGAATCCCCACAGGGAGGAGTAGGAGAATCCCCACAGGGAGGAGTAGGAGAATCCCCACAGGGAGGAGTAGGAGAATCCCCACAGGGAGGGGTAGGAGAATCCCCACAGGGAGGGGTAGGAGAATCCCCACAGGGAGGAATAGGAGAATCCCCACAGGGAGGAGTAGGAGAATCCCCACAGGGAGGAGTAGGAGAATCCCCACAGGGAGGAGTAGGAGAATCCCCACAGGGAGGAGTAGGAGAATCCCCACAGGGAGGAGTAGGAGAATCCCCACAGGAAGGAGTAGGAGAATCCCCACAGGAAGGAGTAGGAGAATCCCCACAAGGAGGGTAAGAGAATCCCCACAGGAAAGATAGGAGTCTCCCCACAGGAGGAGTAGGTGAATCCCCACAGAGGAGGATAGGAGAATCCCCACAGGGGAGGATAGGAGAATCCCCACAGGGTGGATAGGAGAATCCCCACAGGGGAGGATAGGAGAATCCCCACAGGGGAGGATAGGAGAATCCCCACAGGGAGGATAGGAGAATCCCCACAGGGAGGATAGGAGAATCCCCACAGGGAGGAGTAGGAGAATCCCCACAGGAAGGAGTAGGAGAATCCCCACAGGAAGGAGTAGGAGAATCCCCACAGGAAGGAGTAGGAGAATCCCCACAGGGAGGGGAGGAGAATCCCCACAGGGAGGATAGGAGAATCCCCACAGGGGAGGATAGGAGAATCCCCACAGGGGAGGATAGGAGAATCCCCACAGGGGAGGATAGGAGAATCCCCACAGGGAGGAGTAGGAGAATCCCCACAGGAAGGAGTAGGAGAATCCCCACAGGAAGGAGTAGGAGAATCCCCACAGGAAGGAGTAGGAGAATCCCCACAGGGAGGGGAGGAGAATCCCCACAGGGAGGGGAGGAGAATTCCCACAGGGAGGATAGGAGAATCCCCACAGGGGAGGATAGGAGAATCCCCACAGGGGAGGATAGGAGAATCCCCACAGGGGAGGATAGGAGAATCCCCACAGGGAGGATAGGAGAATCCCCACAGGGAGGAGTAGGAGAATCCCCACAGGGAGGATAGGAGAATCCCCACAGGAAGGAGTAGGAGAATTCCCACAGGGAGGAGTAGGAGAATTCCCACAGGGAGGAGTAGGAGAATCCCCACAGGGAGGAGTAGGAGAATCCCCACAGGGAGGAGTAGGAGAATCCCCACAGGGGAGGATAGGAGAATCCCCACAGGAAAGATAGGAGTCTGCCCACAGGAGGAGTAGGAGAATCCCCACAGAGGAGGATAGGAGAATCCCCACAGGGAGGATAGGAGAATCCCCACAGGGAGGAATAGGAGAATCCCCACAGGGAGGAGTAGGAGAATCCCCACAGGGAGGAGTAGGAGAATCCCCACAGGGAGGAGTAGGAGAATCCCCACAGGGAGGAGTAGGAGAATCCCCACAGGGAGGAGTAGGAGAATCCCCACAGGGAGGAGTAGGAGAATCCCCACAGGGAGGAATAGGAGAATCCCCACAGGGAGGAGTAGGAGAATCCCCACAGGGAGGAGTAGGAGAATCCCCACAGGGAGGAATAGGAGAATCCCCACAGGGAGGAGTAGGAGAATCCCCACAGGGAGGAGTAGGAGAATCCCCACAGGGAGGAGTAGGAGAATCCCCACAGGGAGGAGTAGGAGAATCCCCACAGGGAGGGGTAGGAGAATCCCCACAGGGAGGGGTAGGAGAATCCCCACAGGGAGGGGTAGGAGAATCCCCACAGGGAGGGGTAGGAGAATCCCCACAGGGAGGAGTAGGAGAATCCCCACAGGGAGGAGTAGGAGAATCCCCACAGGGAGGAGTAGGAGAATCCCCACAGGGAGGAGTAGGAGAATCCCCACAGGGAGGAGTAGGAGAATCCCCACAGGAAGGAGTAGGAGAATCCCCACAGGAAGGAGTAGGAGAATCCCCACAAGGAGGGTAAGAGAATCCCCACAGGAAAGATAGGAGTCTCCCCACAGGAGGAGTAGGAGAATCCCCACAGAGGAGGATAGGAGAATCCCCACAGGGGAGGATAGGAGAATCCCCACAGGGAGGATAGGAGAATCCCCACAGGGGAGGATAGGAGAATCCCCACAGGGGAGGATAGGAGAATCCCCACAGGGGAGGATAGGAGAATCCCCACAGGGAGGATAGGAGAATCCCCACAGGGAGGAGTAGGAGAATCCCCACAGGGAGGAGTAGGAGAATTCCCACAGGGAGGAGTAGGAGAATCCCCACAGGAAGGAGTAGGAGAATCCCCACAGGAAGGAGTAGGAGAATCCCCACAGGAAGGAGTAGGAGAATCCCCACAGGAAGGAGTAGGAGAATCCCCACAGGGAGGGGAGGAGAATCCCCACAGGGAGGGGAGGAGAATTCCCACAGGGAGGATAGGAGAATCCCCACAGGGGAGGATAGGAGAATCCCCACAGGGGAGGATAGGAGAATCCCCACAGGGGAGGATAGGAGAATCCCCACAGGGAGGATAGGAGAATCCCCACAGGGAGGAGTAGGAGAATCCCCACAGGGAGGAGTAGGAGAATCCCCACAGGAAGGAGTAGGAGAATCCCCACAGGGAGGAGTAGGAGAATCCCCACAGGGAGGAGTAGGAGAATCCCCACAGGGAGGAGTAGGAGAATCCCCACAGGGAGGAGTAGGAGAATCCCCACAGGAGGAGTAGGAGAATCCCCACAGGGAGGAGTAGGAGAATCCCCACAGGGAGGAGTAGGAGAATCCCCACAGGGAGGAGTAGGAGAATCCCCACAGGGAGGAGTAGGAGAATCCCCACAGGGAGGAGTAGGAGAATCCCCACAGGGAGGAGTAGGAGAATCCCCACAGGGAGGGGTAGGAGAATCCCCACAGGGAGGGGTAGGAGAATCCCCACAGGGAGGGGTAGGAGAATCCCCACAGGGAGGAGTAGGAGAATCCCCACAGGAAGGAGTAGGAGAATCCCCACAGGAAGGAGTAGGAGAATCCCCACAGGAAGGAGTAGGAGAATCCCCACAGGAAGGAGTAGGAGAATCCCCACAGGAAGGGTTGGAGAATCCCCACAGTAAGTGGAGGAGAATCACCACAGGGCAGGAAGGAGAATCCCCACAGGAGGGGAGGATTTCTCACAGGAGTGATAGGACAATCTCTACAGGGAGAGTAGAACAATCCTCACAGGGAAAGTAAAACAATTTCCACAGGGAGAGTCCCTGAGGAAGCTATTGTAGCGAAACCAGTGGGCCGGGCTGGATATTGGCAAGGCAGGAGTGTTTTTTTATTCATGCTTTTTTTTTTTTTGCATTGTGTACCTGTGATAAAGTATTTCTGTTACGCACTTAGAAGCTACATTCTTCCTTTCTTTTGGATGCGATGCAATATACAGTATATGATGATCTGAGGTCCATATATGAGATATCGTCTGGTGTCATTGAGAACTGGCTTATGACTGACGGGAGTTGGCTGTGCATTTACCCTAAACGTTCCCCACAAAAGTCTGGTGCAAAAGTTGAGGATGCAAGGACTGGGGAAGAGTCTGTGTGCATGGATAGGGAACTGGCTAATGGACAGAAAACAAAGAGTTGTGGTCAATGGATCGTACTCAAAATGGGAGACTGTTAGCAGTGGGGCCCCACAGGGGTCTGTACTGGGTCCAGTGCTCTTCAATTTATTTATTAATGGACCTAGTAGATGCAGTAGTGAGCAATGTTGCTATTTTTGCAGATGATAAAAAATTGTGCAGAATCATCAACTCTCAGGAAGATAGTGTCATATTGCAACAGGATCTGGATAGGATGGCTATATGGGCACATACATGGCAGATGAAATTCAATGTTGAAAAATGTAAAGTCATGCATTTTGGACGTACTAATGGTCTAGCACCATACAAAATAAATGGCATACAGTTGGGGACATCAAACTTGTATGATTGTTTAACTTGTTGTCGATGAGTACTCCTAAGTCCTTCTCCAAGTTAAACAATCATACTCAATGCCAAGCTGCTGCAGCTAAAGCAAACAACATTTTGGGATGCATTAAAAGGGAAATAAAAACTCGAGATTCTAACATAATATTGCCCCTGTTTAACTCTCTAGTAAGGCCACATCTGGAATATGGAATTCAGTTCTGGGCACCACATTACAGGAAAGATATTGCAGTTTTAGAGCAGGTGCAGAGACGAGCAACAAAATTGATACGTGGGATGGAAGGTCTCACTTATCGAGAAAGGTTAGATAAACTGGGTTAATTTAGTCTAGAGAAAAGACGCCTTAGAGGGGATCTAATTAACATGTATAAATACATCAGAGGGCAATATAAAAGCTTGGCGGATGAGCTTTTTGTCCCTAGGCCTTCTCAAAGGACTAGAGGACATGATCTGCGCATGGAGGAAAAACGTTTTAGCCATTTATTTAGGAAAGGGTTCTTTACAGTAAGAGTGATTAAGATGTGGAATGCATTGCCACAGGAAGTCGTTATGGCAAATTCTATACCGGCATTTAAAGGGGGCTTAGATGCTTTCCTTGTGTTGAAAGACATCCATGGCTACAATTACTAGGTAATGCCCAATGATGTTGATCCAGGGATTTTATCTGATTGCCATCTGGAGTCGGGAAGGAAATAAGACCATGCCTTGTAAGGGTTTTTCGCCTTCCTCTGGATCAGCGATATGTGAAGGAGAAGGCTGGTGTTGTGCCTTCCTCTGGATCAGCAGGGATATGTGAGGGAGAAGGCTGGTGTTGTGCCTTCCTCTGGATCAGCAGGGATATGTGAGGATGCAGGCTGGTGTTGTGCCTTCCTCTGGATCAGCAGGGATATGTGAGGGAGCAGGCTAGTGTTGTGCCTTCCTCTGGATCAGCGGGGATATGTGAGGATGCAGGCTGGTGTTGTGCCTTCCTCTGGATCAGCAGGGGTATGTGAGGGAGCAGGCTGGTGTTGTACCTTCCTCTGGATCAGCAGGGATATGTGAGGGTGCAGGCTGGTGGTGTGCCTTCCTCTGGATCAGCAGGGATATGTGAGGGAGCAGGCTAGTGTTGTGCCTTCCTCTGGATCAGCAGGGATATGTGAGGATGCAGGCTGGTGTTGTGCCTTCCTCTGGATCAGCAGGGGTATGTGAGGGAGCAGGCTGGTGTTGTACCTTCCTCTGGATCAGCAGGGATATGTGAGGGTGCAGGCTGGTGGTGTGCCTTCCTCTGGATCAGCAGGGATATGTGAGGGTGCAGGCTGGTGTTGTGCCTTCCTCTGGATCAGCAGGGATATGTGAGGGAACAGGCTGGTGTTGTGCCTTCCTCTGGATCAGCAGGGATATGTGAGGGAGCAGGCTGGTGTTGTGCCTTCCTCTGGATCAGCAGGGATATGTGAGGGAGCAGGCTGGTGTTGTGCCTTCCTTTGGATCAGCAGGGATATGTGAGGGAGCAGGCTGGTGTTGTGCCTTCCTCTGGATCAGCGGGGATATGTGAGGATGCAGGCTGGTGTTGTGCCTTCCTCTGGATCAGCAGGGATATGTGAGGGAGCAGGCTGGTGTTGTGCCTTCCTCTGGATCAGCAGGGATATGTGAGGGAGCAGGCTGGTGTTGTACCTTCCTCTGGATCAGCAGGGATATGTGAAGGAGCAGGCTGGTGTTGTGCCTTCCTCTGGATCAGCAGGGATATGTGAGGGTGCAGGCTGGTGTTGTACCTTCCTCTGGATCAGCAGGGATATGTGAGGGTGCAGGCTGGTGTTGTACCTTTCTCTGGATCAGCAGGGATATGTGAGGGTGCAGGCTGGTGTTGTGCCTTCCTCTGGATCAGCAGGGATATGTGAGGGTGCAGGCTGGTGTTGTGCCTTCCTCTGGATCAGCAGGGATATGTGAGGGTGCAGGCTGGTGTTGTCCCTTCCTCTGGATCAGCAGGGATATGTGAGGGTGCAGGCTGGTGTTGTGCCTTCCTCTGGATCAGCAGGGATATGTGAGGGAGCAAGCTGGTGTTGTACCTTCCTCTGGATCAGCAGGGATATGTGAGGGAGCAGGCTGGTGTTGTGCCTTCCTTTGGATCAGCAGGGATATGTGAGGGAGCAGGCTGGTGTTGTGCCTTCCTTTGGATCAGCAGGGATATGTGAGGGAGCAGGCTGGTGTTGTGCCTTCCTCTGGATCAGCAGGGATATGTGAGGGTGCAGGCTGGTGTTGTGCCTTCCTCTGGATCAGCAGGAATATGTGAGGGTGCAGGCTGGTGTTGTGCCTTCCTCTGGATCAGCAGGGATATGTGAGGGTGCAGGCTGGTGTTGTGCCTTCCTCTGGATCAGCAGGGATATGTGAGGGTGCAGGCTGGTGTTGTGCCTTCCTCTGGATCAGCAGGGATATGTGAGGGAGCAGGCTGGTGTTGTGCCTTCCTCTGGATCAGCAGGGATATGTGAGGGTGCAGGCTGGTGTTGTGCCTTCCTCTGGATCAGCAGGGATATGTGAGGGAGCAGGCTGGTGTTGTGCCTTCCTCTGGATCAGCAGGGATATGTGAGGGAGCAGGCTGGTGTTGTGCCTTCCTCTGGAGCAGCAGGGATATGTGAGGGTGCAGGCTGGTGTTGTACCTTCCTCTGGATCAGCAGGGATATGTGAGGGTGCAGGCTGGTGTTGTGTCTTCCTCTGGATCAGCAGGGATATGTGAGGGAGCAGGCTGGTGTTGTGCCTTCCTCTGGATCAGCAGGGATATGTGAGGGTGCAGGCTGGTGTTGTACCTTCCTCTGGATCAGCAGGGATATGTGAGGGTGCAGGCTGGTGTTGTGCCTTCCTCTGGATCAGCAGAGATATGTGAGGGAGCAGGCTGGTGTTGTATCTTCCTCTGGATCAGCAGGGATATGTAAGGGTGCAGGCTGGTGTTGTGCCTTCCTCTGGATCAGCAGGGATATGTGAGGGAGCAGGCTGGTGTTGTACCTTCCTCTGGATCAGCAGGGATATGTGAGGGAGCAGGCTGGTGTTGTGCCTTCCTCTGGATCAGCAGGGATATGTGAGGGAGAAGGCTGGTGTTGTGCCTTCCTCTGGATCAGCAGGGATATGTGAGGGAGCAGGCTGGTGTTGTGCCTTCCTCTGGATCAGCAGGGATATGTGAGGGAGCAGGCTGGTGTTGTGCCTTCCTCTGGATCAGCGGGGATATGTGAGGATGCAGGCTGGTGTTGTGCCTTCCTCTGGATCAGCAGGGGTATGTGAGGGAGCAGGCTGGTGTTGTGCCTTCCTCTGGATCAGCAGGGATATGTAAGGGAGAAGGCTGGTGGTGTTGTGCCTTCCTCTGGATCAGCAGGGATATGTGAGGGTGCAGGCTGGTGTTGTGCCTTCCTCTGGATCAGCAGGGATATGTGAGGGAGCAGGCTGGTGTTGTACCTTCCTCTGGATCAGCAGGGATATGTGAGGGTGCAGGCTGGTGTTGTACCTTCCTCTGGATCAGCAGGGATATGTGAGGGTGCAGGCTGGTGTTGTGCCTTCCTCTGGATCAGCAGGGATATGTGAGGGTGCAGGCTGGTGTTGTACCTTCCTCTGGATCAGCAGGGATATGTGAGGGTGCAGGCTGGTGTTGTGCCTTCCTCTGGATCAGCAGGGATATGTGAGGGAGCAGGCTGGTGTTGTGCCTTCCTCTGGATCAGCAGGGATATGTGAGGGAGCAGGCTGGTGTTGTACTTTCCTCTGGATCAGCAGGGATATGTGAGGGTGCAGGCTGATGTTGTGTCTTCCTCTGGATCAGCAGGGATATGTGAGGGAGCAGGCTGGTGTTGTGCCTTCCTCTGGATCAGCAGGGATATGTGAGGGTGCAGGCTGGTGTTGTACCTTCCTCTGGATCAGCAGGGATATGTGAGGGTGCAGGCTGGTGTTGTGCCTTCCTCTGGATCTGTAGGGATATGTGAGGGAGCAGGCTGGTGTTGTGCCTTCCTCTGGATCAGCAGGGATATGTGAGAGTGCAGGCTGGTGTTGTGCCTTCCTCTGGATCTGTAGGGATATTTGAGGGAGCAGGCTGGTGTTGTGCCTTCCTCTGGATCAGCAGGGATATATAAGGGAGCAGGCTGGTGTTGTACCTTCCTCTGGATCAGCAGGGATATGTGAGGGTGCAGGCTGGTGTTGTGCCTTCCTCTGGATCAGCAGGGATATGTGAGGAAGCAGGCTGGTGTTGTCCCTTCCTCTGGATCTGTAGGGATATGTGAGGGAGCAGGCTGGTGTTGTGCCTTCCTCTGGATCTGTAGGGATAGGTGAGGGAGCAGGCTGGTGTTGTGCCTTCCTCTGGATCAGCAGGGATATGTGAGGGTGCAGGCTGGTGTTGTACCTTCCTCTGGATCAGCAGGGATATGTGAGGGTGCAGGCTGGTGTTGGGCCTTCCTCTGGATCAGCAGGGATATGTGAGGGTGCAGGCTGGTGTTGTGCCTTCCTCTGGATCAGCAGGGATATGTGAGGGTGCAGGCTGGTGTTGTGCCTTCCTCTGGATCAGCAGGGATATGTGAGGGAGCAGGCTGGTGTTGTGCCTTCCTCTGGATCAGCAGGGATATGTGAGGGTGCAGGCTGGTGTTGTGCCTTCCTCTGGATCAGCAGGGATATGTGAGGGAGCAGGCTGGTATTGTCCCTTCCTCTGGATCTGTAGGGATATGTGAGGGAGCAGGCTGGTGTTGTGCCTTCCTCTGGATCAGCAGGGATATGTGAGGGTGCAGGCTGGTGTTGTGCCTTCCTCTGGATCAGCAGGGATATGTGAGGGAGCAGGCTGGTGTTGTGCCTTCCTCTGGATCAGCAGGGATATGTGAGGGTGCAGGCTGGTGTTGTGCCTTCCTCTGGATCAGCAGGGATATGTGAGAGTGCAGGCTGGTGTTGTGCCTTCCTCTGGGTCAGCAAGGATATGTGAGGGTGCAGGCTGGTATTGTGCCTTCCTCTGGATCAGCAGGGATATGTGAGGCTGCAGGCTGGGGTTGTGCCTTCCTCTGGATCAGCAGGGATATGTGAGGGAGCAGGCTGGTGTTGTGCCTTCCTCTGGATCAGCAGGGATATGTGAGGCTGCAGGCTGGGGTTGTACCTTCCTCTGGATCAGCAGGGATATGTGAGGGAGAAGGCTGGTGTTGTGCCTTCCTCTGGATCAGCAGGGATATGTGAGGGAGAAGGCTGGTGTTGTGCCTTCCTCTGGATCAGCAGGGATATGTGAGGGAGCAAGCTTTTGTTGTACCTTCCTCTGGATCAGCAGGGATATGTGAGGGAGCAGGCTGGTGTTGTACCTTCCTCTGGATCAGCAGGGATATGTGAGGGTGCAGGCTGGTGTTGTGCCTTCCTCTGGATCAGCAGGGATATGTGAGGGAGCAGGCTGGTGTTGTGCCTTCCTCTGGATCAGCAGGGATATGTGAGGGAGCAGGCTGGTGTTGTACTTTCCTCTGGATCAGCAGGGATATGTGAGGGTGCAGGCTGATGTTGTGTCTTCCTCTGGATCAGCAGGGATATGTGAGGGAGCAGGCTGGTGTTGTGCCTTCCTCTGGATCAGCAGGGATATGTGAGGGTGCAGGCTGGTGTTGTACCTTCCTCTGGATCAGCAGGGATATGTGAGGGTGCAGGCTGGTGTTGTGCCTTCCTCTGGATCTGTAGGGATATGTGAGGGAGCAGGCTGGTGTTGTGCCTTCCTCTGGATCAGCAGGGATATGTGAGAGTGCAGGCTGGTGTTGTGCCTTCCTCTGGATCTGTAGGGATATTTGAGGGAGCAGGCTGGTGTTGTGCCTTCCTCTGGATCAGCAGGGATATATAAGGGAGCAGGCTGGTGTTGTACCTTCCTCTGGATCAGCAGGGATATGTGAGGGTGCAGGCTGGTGTTGTGCCTTCCTCTGGATCAGCAGGGATATGTGAGGAAGCAGGCTGGTGTTGTCCCTTCCTCTGGATCTGTAGGGATATGTGAGGGAGCAGGCTGGTGTTGTGCCTTCCTCTGGATCTGTAGGGATAGGTGAGGGAGCAGGCTGGTGTTGTGCCTTCCTCTGGATCAGCAGGGATATGTGAGGGTGCAGGCTGGTGTTGTACCTTCCTCTGGATCAGCAGGGATATGTGAGGGTGCAGGCTGGTGTTGGGCCTTCCTCTGGATCAGCAGGGATATGTGAGGGTGCAGGCTGGTGTTGTGCCTTCCTCTGGATCAGCAGGGATATGTGAGGGTGCAGGCTGGTGTTGTGCCTTCCTCTGGATCAGCAGGGATATGTGAGGGAGCAGGCTGGTGTTGTGCCTTCCTCTGGATCAGCAGGGATATGTGAGGGTGCAGGCTGGTGTTGTGCCTTCCTCTGGATCAGCAGGGATATGTGAGGGAGCAGGCTGGTATTGTCCCTTCCTCTGGATCTGTAGGGATATGTGAGGGAGCAGGCTGGTGTTGTGCCTTCCTCTGGATCAGCAGGGATATGTGAGGGTGCAGGCTGGTGTTGTGCCTTCCTCTGGATCAGCAGGGATATGTGAGGGTGCAGGCTGGTGTTGTGCCTTCCTCTGGATCAGCAGGGATATGTGAGAGTGCAGGCTGGTGTTGTGCCTTCCTCTGGGTCAGCAAGGATATGTGAGGGTGCAGGCTGGTATTGTGCCTTCCTCTGGATCAGCAGGGATATGTGAGGCTGCAGGCTGGGGTTGTGCCTTCCTCTGGATCAGCAGGGATATGTGAGGGAGCAGGCTGGTGTTGTGCCTTCCTCTGGATCAGCAGGGATATGTGAGGCTGCAGGCTGGGGTTGTACCTTCCTCTGGATCAGCAGGGATATGTGAGGGAGAAGGCTGGTGTTGTGCCTTCCTCTGGATCAGCAGGGATATGTGAGGGAGAAGGCTGGTGTTGTGCCTTCCTCTGGATCAGCAGGGATATGTGAGGGAGCAAGCTTTTGTTGTACCTTCCTCTGGATCAGCAGGGATATGTGAGGGAGCAGGCTGGTGTTGTACCTTCCTCTGGATCAGCAGGGATATGTGAGGGTGCAGGCTGGTGTTGTGCCTTCCTCTGGATCAGCAGAGATATGTGAGGGAGCAGGCTGGTGGTGTGCCTTCCTCTGGATCAGCAGGGATATGTGAGGGAGCAGGCTGGTGTTGTGCCTTCCTCTGGATCAGCAGGGATATGTGAGGGAGCAGCCTGGTGGTGTTGTGCCTTCCTCTGGATCAGCAGGGATATGTGAGGGCGCAGGCTGGTGTTGTGCCTTCCTCAGGATCAGCAGGGATATGTGAGGGAGCAGGCTGGTGTTGTGCCTTCCTCTGGATCAGCAGGTGTATGTGAGGGTGCAGGCTGGTGTTGTGCCTTCCTCTGGATCAGCAGGGATATGTGAGGGTGCAGGCTGGTGTTGGGCCTTCCTCTGGATCAGCAGGGATATGTGAGGGTGCAGGCTGGTGTTGTGCCTTCCTCTTGATCAGCAGGGATATGTGAGGGAGCAGGCTGGTGGTGTGCCTTCCTCTGGATCAGCAGAGATATGTGAGGGAGCAGGCTGGTGTTGTGCCTTCCTCTGGATCAGCAGGGATATGTGAGGGAGCAGGCTGGTGTTGTGCCTTCCTCTGGATCAGCAGGGATATGTGAGGGTGCAGGCTGGTGTTGTGCCTTCCTCTGGATCTGTAGGGATATGTGAGGGAGCAGGCTGGTGTTGTGCCTTCCTCTGGATCAGCAGGGATATGTGAGGGTGCAGGCTGGTGGTGTGCCTTCCTCTGGATCAGCAGAGATATGTGAGGGAGCAGGCTGGTGTAGTGCCTTCCTCTGGATCAGCAGGGATATGTGAGGGAGCAGGCTGATGTTGTACCTTCCTCTGGATCAGCAGGGATATGTGAGGGAGCAGGCTGGTGTTGTGCCTTCCTCTGGATCAGCAGGGATATGTGAGGGAGCAGGCTGGTGTTGTGCCTTCCTCTGGATCAGCAGGGATATGTGAGGGAGCAGCCTGGTGGTGTTGTGCCTTCCTCTGGATCAGCAGGGATATGTGAGGGCGCAGGCTGGTGTTGTGCCTTCCTCAGGATCAGCAGGGATATGTGAGGGTGCAGGCTGGTGTTGTGCCTTCCTCTGGATCAGCAGGGATATGTGAGGGAGCAGGCTGGTGTTGTGCCTTCCTCTGGATCAGCAGGGATATGTGAGGGGGCAGGCTGGTGTTGTGCCTTCCTCTGGATCAGCAGGGATATGTGAGGGAGCAGGCTGGTGTTGTACCTTCCTCTGGATCAGCAGGGATATGTGAGGGAGCAGGCTGGTGTTGTGCCTTCCTCTGGATCAGCAGGGATATGTGAGGATGCAGGCTGGTGTTGTACCTTCCTCTGGATCAGCAGGGATATGTGAGGGAGCAGGCTGGTGTTGTGCCTTCCTCTGGATCAGCAGGGATATGTGAGGGAGCAGGCTGGTGCTGTGCCTTCCTCTGGATCAGCAGGGATATGTGAGGGAGCAGGCTGGTGTTGTGCCCTCCTCTGGATCAGCAGGGATATGTGAGGGAGCAGGCTGGTGTTGTGCCCTCCTCTGGATCAGCAGGGATATGTGAGGGAGCAGGCTGGTGTTGTGCCTTCCTCTGGATAAGCAGGGATATGTGAGGGAGTAGGCTGGTGTTGTGCCTTCCTCTGGATCAGCAGGGATATGTGAGGGAGCAGACTGGTGTTGTGCCTTCCTCTGGATCAGCAGGGATATGTGAGGGAGCAGGCTGGTGTTGTACCTTCCTCTGGATCAGCAGGGATATGTGAGGGAGCAGGCTGGTGTTGTGCCTTCCTCTGGATCAGCAGGGATATGTGAGGGAGCAGGCTGGTGTTGTACCTTCCTCTGGATCAGCAGGGATATGTGAGGGAGCAGGCTGATGTTGTGCCTTCCTCTGGATCCGCAGGGATATGTGAGGGTGCAGGCTGGTGTTGTACCTTCCTCTGGATCAGCAGGGATATGTGAGGGAGCAGGCTGATGTTGTACCTTCCTCTGGATCAGCAGGGATATGTGAGGGTGCAGGCTGGTGTTGTACCTTCCTCTGGATCAGCAGGGATATGTGAGGGAGCAGGCTTGTGCTGTACTTTGTTCTCTGGTTGAACTCGATGGATGGATGTCTTTCTTCAACCCAAGTAGCTATGTAACTATGTACCGTCTTTCCCCGAAAATAAGACAGTGTCTTATATTAATTTTTGCTCTAAAAGATGTGCTAGGGCTTATTTTCAGGGGATGTCTTATATTTCTATTAGGAAGTGTCTCTCAGCAGAACATTTCCTGTTCCTTTGTATTGTGATGTTCATGGATTTGAAGGTATGCTGCTGTACTGATCAGGCACCTGCCCTGTCCTCCCTACACAGCTGATAACCTTGCTGTGTGCTGGGATGATAGGACCGGTGCCTGATTGGCACTGCACCACTGTGTCCCCACTTACTGGCTGCCTCTTCCTCCTCTTTATCTTCCGCTAGGTCTTATTTTCAGGTTAGGTCTTATTTTCAGGGAAAGAGGGTAATGATTGACACCTTATAACCTGGGTCTGGCAGGCTTTCGGTAAGCCCTTTCTTTGCTTTATGGTGAAAGGTGAGGGTGGATTGCGTATTGGTGAGACGATTTAGCGCTGAAGTTTTGGTAAAGGATACATTTTGAAGTCTATCTGAGGAGTGAACTTTAGCAGCAGAAAAGGCATTTATGGAATATAGCTTTGCACAGATATCTAGTGGCAACCTAAATGGAAGTGGTGGTGTCGGTGGTGGGAAGCCAAGTACAATGGACAAGTTACAGAAATCTGCTAAGTTCATGGTAGACATTGGGGAAGATGCCTCGCAGTACAAAGACTCTAAACGAGACTCGAGGGCAATACTGGATGGTAACTAAAGGTCCATACACACATCCATTTTTTATCTGCAGATGACTGGCCAATTTTAACCACATCCATGAAGTATAAGAGCATACCTACACAATCTATTTATAGTGCATGGGTAAGAGTAGGTTCACACTTGTTTTAAAAACGTATCTGTGGCTCTGTTTTTTGGCCCGGATCAAAAACAGAGACACGGATACCAATGCTAAAAATAGCATCCTTCTTCACTTATAAAAAACGGATCCGTCTGCGTTCAGGGGGGTCCGTTTTAAAAACCTGAACGGACGGTCCGGATTTGCAGCATTTTCCCGGACTGTTATCGCTCCCGCCTACATGGGTAGTGAAGGGCAATATAAAAACGGATCCCCCTCTTCGCAGGCAGTTTTGGACACAGAAACGGATCCGTTTCTGTGTTACTGCCTGTGGGTGTGGAGGGGGCTGCCATGGTGGAGGGGAAACAGCCAGGACAGGGGTGACAGTGGTCAGCGGGGTCTCCCCTTTCCCCTCACCTGGATTCCCCCGTCCCCGCTCCCCCTCCAGCTATTTGTGCAAAATCTGTGAATATGTAAAGTATGTGGGGGACGAGGAGCTTACCTTCTCTCCACTTCCTCTGCTCGCCACGTCAGAAGTGTAGAGGGCGACATTGCAGGAAGTCAAGCGGTGAGCGGTGGAACGCAAGGAGAGAAGGTACGCTTCTCCGCTCACCGCATACTTTACATTGTAACAAGTTGTGCACAAATAGCTGGAGGGGAGCGGGGACGGGTGACCCAGGTGAGGGAGGGGGAGGGGCAACCCCCCTCCCTGCCGACTGCTGTCATCCTCGTCCTAGCTGCTTCCCCTCCAGTTCAGTGCCCCCCCCCCCCCCCCCCCCCGGATCTGATCTGTCACGGACCAGTGTGGACCTGGCGTATGGCCATCTGGGGATTGGTTGGTGGGGGTTACAAGTGAGGGGTGGAGTCTAGTGTGAAGCACTGTGGTAGAGCAGATCCTGTTTGGAAATGTGGCCAAGTGGAGCTCGCTCCCTCCTCTTGGGTTGTTTTGATTGGTGGCACGCTTTTTGAAGTTGTTCAGGTTTTATTCTAGAGGTCACTATCAGTGTTTGAGGATTCGCCCCAATGCAGACTTCTCCGCGTCAATCTGAGTTTGGTGGTGAAGAGTGTTGCTTTGGTGGCATTCGGCTGTCCTCAAGTCGGTGTTCTGGTGGCCGTTTAGCAGGCCATTGCCAGGTATCCATGGTGACCTCCTTAGTATTGAGGGTACAAAGAGGGAAAGAAACATCCGGGCACCTTCCGTCCGTAAATTTATTGTGCAATGTTCACATTCATTAGGGTTACATACCACAGGTGCATTCCACGGGTGGTCAATATGGTGGCTGTGAGGTGGAGGTGGGGATGCCGGGCATCAGTTGGGGCTTGCTTGAGCAAGCCTCAACTGATGCCCAGCATCCCCACCTCCACCTCACAGCCACCATATTGACCACCCGTGGAATGCACCTGTGGTATGTAACCCTAATGAATGTGAACATTGCACAATAAATTTACGGACGGAAGGTGCCCGGATGTTTCTTTCCCTCTTTGTACCCTCAGTTGTGATACCTGTCATTTCCGCCATGCTGTTCCGCAGTGCACACGTCTGAGCAAGCCATACACAAGGAGTTACTGGAAGGAAGGTGAGAGGAACAACTGTTTGCCTGTCATTTTTGCCACTGACATCTGTACATCACATGGTAGGGAGTGCCACTCACAAAACGCTGTGTCTACATGCCAGACCTCCTTAGTATTACATGGTGCTTGTTTGGCTGGATGGTGTAATGGTTAAGGGCTCTGCCTCTGACACAGGAGACCAGGGTTCGAATCTCAGCTCTGCCAGTTCAGTAAGCCAGCACCTATTCAGCAGGAGACCTTAGGCAAGTCTCCCTAACACTGCTACTGCCTATAGAGCGCGTCCTAGTGGCTTCAGCTCTGGCGCTTTGAGTCCACCAGGAGAAAAGCGCTATATAAGTGTTTGTCTTTGTCTCTTTGTCTTTATAATGTTTATAGACTTTTTTTGTTAAGTTTCTTAATAAAGGGCTGATTTGGCCTGAAATTTCATCCAATCAAGCAGTCTGTGTTTTTTTTAAGTTAAAAGTTAGTGAGTTCTCTCTGGTACAAATAAATTGCCAATACCCTTTTCATGCTTTATGGTGGCCACTAATGATCCAATCTTTTTCATCCAATCTTACCAAATCTATGTAGTATACGGGTAAACTGAGTGAATATACTGAATGGATACTTCAGGCAGTTACCTTATATTACATAGAAATGGTAAGATTGGATGAAAAAGATTGGATCATTAGTGGCCACCTTTAGCTGGACCTTTAATGAATTCTTCCTGCTTCTCACCTGTTGTACTAACTCTCCCTTGGTTGAAAGTCAGCAGAGAGATCGAAACATGGATTCTTTATTTTTCTGGACAAGTCTTGAGTAACCCGAGTCCCAGATGGAAGCAAGACATTTTGACGCCTGTGGCAAATGGACTATTTAGGCATATCGGCTATTGGGCGCCAAAAGCAGAAATGTGGGTGCCTGATAAGTATCAGGCGCCGGGCCAGTCCAACAAAAATGTTTTTGTTTTGAGAATTATCACTTTGAAAATTATCGTTTTGAAATTTGTTTTGAGAATCCATCATTTTGTAAATTATCGTTTAGAAATTTGTTTATTGGTTTTTCAATTTACGTTATATGCGGCAAAGGAAAGGGCGCGGGTTTAAGGTTAGGCATCAGAAAGAGTGGTCTTATGGTTAGATGTCAGGAGGGGGGGCCCTAGGGTTAGGTGTCAGGAAGGGGGGTCTTTGGGAAGAGGAGTTTGAGGACCCTTTCACACCAAGGTGGTGCAGTATCTATACCGCATCCCACCGCCGTGCAATAAAAGTCTATGGAGACTTTAATACTGGGACGTTATGGTGCGACGGAAGTGACGTTTTTGCTGCATCCCTGACGCAGGTCAAGAACTACGTTAATGCCGTGGCGTTGCGGCGATCTGCGTCGGCCCGGAAGTCATGTTAGTCTGTAGCGACGTGTAGACTTTTTAAAAAGCACAGAAGCAATAGCGCGGTGTTCCCTGAGGACCTGTTTTTGATGGTGCGATGCGGTGTCAGACGCGACACACCGCATCACTGACGCTGGTTTCTGGTGTGAAACCAGTCTCAGGGTTAGGCATCAGGAAGGGGGGTTTTAGGGTTACGCATCAGGAAGGGGGGTTTAGGGTTACGCATCAGGAAGGGGGGTTTAGGATTAGGCGTCAGGAAGGGGGTGTTTGGATTAGGCGTCAGGAAGGGGGTTTTAGGGTAAGGCATCAGGAAGGGGGTTTTAGGGTTATGCATCAGGAAGGGGGTTTTAGGGTAAGGCATCAGGAAGGGGGTTTTAGGGTAAGGCATCAGGAAGGGGGTTTTAGGGTAAGGCATCAGGAAGGGGGTTTTAGGGTTACGCATCAGGAAGGGGGTTTTAGGGTAAGGCATCAGGAAGGGGGTTTTAGGGTAAGGCATCAGGAAGGGGGTTTTAGGGTAAGGCATCAGGAAGGGGGTTTTAGGGTAAGGCATCAGGAAGGGGGTTTTAGGGTAAGGCATCAGGAAGAGGGGTCTTAGGGTTACGCATCAGGAAGGGGGTTTTAGGGTAAGCAAGGCATCAGGAAGGGAGTTTTAGGGTTAGGCGTCAGGAAGGGGGGTTTTAGGGTTATCGGGGGGGGGGGGGGGGGGTGTTTGTGTGAGAGTAGGGTTAGGTTTAGTCATAGTAAAATATTGATAATATATATCAGTGGTTTACTATTGTCATTACTACTGTAAATCATGTGGTGCCCAACATACAACGGTATTTATCATTTATACTTTTTTCAGCTTCACCCCATGCCCTTTCAATACCGATTTCTTACCATATGTATTAGTCTAACAGAGATATTCCTGAAAAAAATGATTAAAACATTGGCATATACACTATTTAGCAATTTTGACTTCACCTCATGCGATTTTAATACTAATCGATATTTTGACATTTTGGCTTAACCCTTCGCCCTTTTTCCCTGGCGCTCTTATTTAATGTATGCATCCCAGATACCCGGGGAACTGCTGTATGTGTACACCCCTCTGCACGCACCCTCAGCTCTGCAAACAAAGCTAACCTGATCTTTCTCAGGGTTTGCTCAGTATGGCTGAGTTGTGGAAATTCAATAACTTATTCTTATTATAAATTCCTTCCATGAACCTCTCCATCCCTCACAGTCTGCAGTGTCTATTTATAAGGTCCTGCCTGACCTAATTCTTGTAAGAATGTTCTCTCAGTGGAGCAAGTCTGAGGAACACCCTCAAGATTTACCTCTGACTGTTCTGTGCTGCATCTGTTCTCATTTCCTGTAAGCTCATTTTCATAATTGCCTCCCGAACACGGTCTGCTCTCCCCGAGCTCTGCGCTGGTTTTATAATGGGATGATTTGAAACAGAAGCATTAAACGGGGAGGAGGACCAGGGAATTTGGAGAACTGGAGAGGACTAAGGGCCCGCCCAGCTGAAGTGCTGCTCAGGTCTGCGAAAGTTATTTAACAGAGATAAGAGTATTCAGTAACTTATTTTTCCCTCCCAAATATGCCCTATTAAACTCATGAGAAGTTCAGCAGTAGAAAAACTTTGTAAAACTTGCAGTTGAATGTGCAAAGCTTTATCTGAAAAAAGGAATAATTCTTCTGAGCTTGCAGACTCCGCTCGATAGACAAGGGAGAGGGAGGAGACTTCGGAAGACGAGGAAGAGGGAGGAGACTTCGGAAGACGAGGGAGAGGGAGGAGACTTTAGAAGATGAGGCAGGGGGAGGAGACTTTGGAAGACGAGGGAGGGGGAGGAGACTTGGAACAACTTGCAGCAGTGACTGAGGTATGTGGAAGGAAATAATAGTCAACGGGTTGGAGAATCCAGCCTGTCCTACTGAGTGTTGCTTCTGAGCAGGACTGGGAATGCTATCACACAGGGGTCAGGAACCTTTTTGGCTAGGAGAGCCGGGCCATAAACGCCACATATTTTAAAATGTATATTAGGTTTCAAACTGGGACAGTGTGCATGTGCAGCAGATGGCTCACGTCCCAGTTGCCATGGTGATGTGTACACAGTTGATCCACTAGGCAGTCAGACACGTCTTCAGCTTCTCTTGGGTTTCAGCAACATCAGCAATTTCCCCGAGAGATCCAGACAGGAGAAATACCGACTAACAGCTTGTACAATTAGCTAGCTGACTTGGGGGTTGATTCACTTTATAGGATGAGATCCCCGAACTTTGGACCAACAGGCTGCTTGTCAAATGACAGACAGCCTATTGGGCCAAACAAAGTCACTGGACCTGATATGATCCAGGGTGGGAGAATTGGAGCAGCTGTTCGTTTTTTTTTTGGGGGGGGGGGGGGTGTAAGCTAGTAGTGCATGCTACAGCAGTAGTGTGCCTACTCTGAAAATGTTACTTGCGCTGCCACACTAAGCTGTGCTGCTTGTGCAGTGTAGCTTAGTGAATCAACCCCTACTGATTTGTCTGTGAGAGCCACTGATTTGTCTTGAAAGAGACACATCTGGCTCCCGAGCCATAGGTTCCCTACCCCTGCTATAACAGATGCAGATGTCAGACATCATTACATTCCACAAATGATTAACAATAAAAAAGATCAAAAAAAGTTTTTTTTTTTCTTGTGCAAGAAATATGGTTGAATTTCTGTTTTTTTTTTCGATAAGTCAATTGAAAGTATTGGTGGAAAATTTGAGTTGATCTGTCAGAAAAATGAATGGTGATTGTCAATATACAGATTTGTAGACCTGAGTTTTCGTTCGTTGTTTCATAATTGGGGAGGAGGAATAGCCAACCGCAGTCAGTTGAAAAATTGATTGTAATTTTTGAATAAAAATAAATGTAAAAAAACTATATGGTGTATGTCTACCGCCCCGTTCACATCACAGAACGCAGGCGCGTTCCGTTCAGAACACAACGCACAGGAACGCAGGTCATGTGCGTCTCTGTGCGTTGCGTTGCTGATCCCATCACTGAAAAGTGAATGGGACAGCCACGCATTTTTACAAAAAATGTGTGCAGCATGCGTTCTCGGACCGCACAGGTCCGGAACGCATGCAGTGTGAACATCAGACATTGCACTCTATGCACTGTCTGATGTCGTGCGTGTCGGCCACCTGCACGCGTTTCCAAAACGCGACTGGAAACGCGTGCAGTGTGAACGGGGCCTTAGGGCTAGTATGTTGTCATATACACCGTCATATTGATGTCCTCTGGGGAAAGGGGGCTTTTTTCGATCATCCACCTACCATCAGATGGGGATCAACTTTTTGTCCACCGAACTACTTTAACTCCCTTCTCTGTGGCCTACACGCTAACCGACTGGCCCAGCTCCTGTCCATCATGAACTCTGCTGCATGACTCATCCACCTCTCCTCTGTAGTCTTCCATTGGTGACAATAAGGCCCCTTTTACACTTTACACACTTTTTTGGGGGTTGCGTTATCCTTTCTGCACGCAGGGTAACACAACAGCAAAGAAAGTGTATGGGGCCCAGAACACTCATCGTGTCGTGTTGTGCCACAAGCCTCCGATCCGCCATCGATCCTCCGCAAAGTCAACAGCGCATTACCCTTAGATTACCACAGCGACCGAATGCATGTAATTCAATGGGCGACCCGGCGTGCATGTGCGGAATGACGCAAATACTACGGGAAAGCTGGGAAACCCAGTGATGCACTTCCTGTCAAGCAAGGAGTACATCACTGGGCGAGGGGTGGCAAGGGGCATTCTGGGGAGAGGGGGCCACAGTGCTATGCATATGACCCTATCGGCGCACTTGGATGCAGGGTCATATGAATCGATTTTGCTGTGTATTGCTGAGATTTGATAAACGCAAGGTTAAAAAGTCACTTGAGTGCCTCCTTGTTATCCGTTGATCCGTCTCTGTGTGGAGTAATGGACCACAGGAGGATTAAGCACCGGCTACTTGAACCTGATCCTAAAGGGAACCTGAAGCAAGGAAAATTATTTAAAATAAACACAAATGAAATATTAGATGCAAATGAATATTACATACTTACCTCGCCATCAGTTCCTCTCAGAAGCTCACCATTTTCTTCTTACAGTGATCGCTTCCAGTTCTGACAATATTTTGTCAGAACTGAAATATACCAGTTGCTGTCAGTTATATATCAGCTGCTGTCAGTTACAACTGAATGTGCAAGGTAATGTCCATGTTTCCCTATGGCTCAGGTGGACGATATTACCGTTTAACCTCTTGAGGACCATGGGCTTAAACCCCCCCCCCCCCCTAAAGACCAGGCCATTTTTTACAAAATGGGCCACTGCAGCTTTAAAGTCAAGCTGCAGGGCAGCACAACACAGCACACAAGTGATTCGCCCCCCCCCCCCTTTCTCCCCACCAACAGAGCTCTCTGTTGGTGGGGTCTGATTACCCCCTAGAGTTTTTTTTTTTAATAGATATTTGTTGTTTTCGCATTATTTTTTTACTATTTATTATTATTTTTTTTCTTAAACCCCTCCCCCCAGCCAGCCAATCCTGGCGATCAGCTGTCATAGGCTTCTGCCTATGAGAGCTGATCGCTCCCTAGTGTCCCATGGGGACAGCCATGTCACACGGCTGTCCCCAGTACAGTGCTGCTGCAGATCGCAGCGCTGTACAACAGTCTCCCGAGCGGCTTGGAGACTGAAGGCAGAGCTCTGCTCCGCCTACCAACAGGAGATGCACGTGCAGCCTGCGCGCGATCTCCTGCACTGCGAGCCCCAAGGACCTTACGCCGATCGCCGTTAGGCGGTCCTGGGGCTGCCTCGGCAGCCGCACCCATCGGCGTGATGCGGTCGGCAAGCAGTTAAACGTGTGCTGATCAGGAAGCTGCCAGGGGGTAATGGCCATTTTTAACATGGAGGACAGAGAATTCCATTGATCACAGTGGACAAATGGGCAGCAGGAGAGGAGAAAGAGATTGAAGAGTAGACGACACAGGAGGCAAGTATGACCTGTGTATGGTTATTTAGATTTTTTATTTTTAAGTTCAGGTTCTCTTTAAAGACACAGGTGACACGCAGTCACCTTTCTAGGCATGGAGGGGAGGCACTGGTCGTGGGGGGGGGGGGGGGGCAATGCTGCTCAACTGTCTCTGGGGACACATTGCTGCAAGTGGCCAATGGGGAGGGGCTGCATGTGGGACATGTGAAGGTCAGGATCGCCGCCACAAACACCTGGAGGCCTGGACACGGAGGAACCAGGGGGAGCCAGGACTGCCACTTTAGGGCACCTGGCATGTTGCCGAGTCTCTGTATACACCACGCGGGTTCCGGACCGTAACATTCCGAAACACAGAGAGGGGGCTGGAAAGCTGAAATGAGGGGAGGTTCCAGGTGTGGGGAGGCGGGGCAGGATAAACCAAGATGTTATTTCAGGGGGCATTTTAGGAGCAAAAAATCTTTCTTCATACTTGAGTATACATGGTAATAATAGTAATACTTACCTGAGGTTTGGCAAAGGCCGACAGATCAGTTAGCACTGACTATATGTACTTAAAGTGAACCACAGAGCAATCACCCTCATGTATTTTACCATATATATCAGTGGGAACATTAGAGAAAACACCTACCCTGCTCTCTGTTTCATCCTTCACTGCTCAGCCTGCTTGTTACCAGCCCTAATAAAATCCCCGACTGAGCATTCAGTCTGGCTTTGCTCTGGAATCATTATAGCTGAGTCATTATAGCAGAGCCAGAAGGCTTGGGCTTGAAAAGACATCAGAGAAGACAGACTCACCTATAATGATTCCTGAGCCAAGGCAGACTGAATGCTCAGTCGGGGATTTTATCAGGGCTGATAACAGGCAGGCTGAGCAGTGAGGATGAAGCAGAGAGCAGGGTAGGTGTTTTCTCTAATGTTCCCACTGGTATATATGCTACAATACATGAGGGTGCATCGTCTTTGGATCTTAATCATCAGAACTTGTAGTGAACTTGAACCGAGTAACAAAAACATGGGCCCATTTGCAATGAACATTTCTCCCTAGTTTTCTCCTAAGAAAAAGTACTGTCAAAATTGTTTTGAGGATTTTCTTGCTTGCTTGCTGGCAGCATAAAAGTAATTTTATTGACAAGTTTTAAAATCACCTAGGAGAAAACTCAGGAGAAAAAATGATATGCATATGGGCCATGATGTACCTGCAAATGAATATCACATACTTACCTCGCCGTCAGTTCCTCCCAGAAGCTCACCATTTTCTTTTTACAACAATTCTTTCCAGTCCTAACAAGATTTTGTCAGAACTGAAATATGTCAGTGACTGTCAGTTATATATCAGTTGCTATCAGTTCTAACTGAAAGGACAACTGATGTGCAAGGTAATGTCCATGTTTCCCTATGGCTCACATGGGCGATATTACAGTGTAACAGTGTGCTGACCACAAAGCCTTTACAGATGCGGAATTCCATTGATCACAGTGAACAAACAGGACGCAGGAGAGGAGAAATAGGTTGATGAGGTCACTACACCGGAGGTAACTATGACTTGTGTATGTTTATTTTGACTTTTAATTTTCAGTTCAGGTTTGCTTTAAGAGTGTGTTATTAGAATGTAAGCATCCCTTTGTTGTGTGTGTTCTTACAATTAATCTTTAAGTACTGTTTTCCCTTTGCTTGCAATATGCTGTGGAAGGCTGCTGAAGACAGCATTTATTTTACTGAGAACACCATGCGTCATTGTGCGAGATAAATTGAGTTTTTCACACCTTCCGTTTGTGTTAAGACTGATAGTGTTTCTCTAAAGGTTCATCTAAAGGCACTGTATATACACACGCACAATCGCCTGCAGAGATCAACCAAAGTCAGATGCAACTGCGTTTGACTGGTCCAGCTTTAATCTACATAAAAATTGCAAATAATCAAGTCAAGACACAGTGATTGGGCTGTAAAAAGCAGCAGCACACGGATGAGTCATGACTGTGGTCTCCACCCCTCAGCAAGGTCAGAGCGTGAGATTGGCTGCGTAGATATGCCCCTTCTCTTACCCAGTCTGAGCACAGGGGAATACAAGTGACTGATTCAGCTTCTTGTTCTTCTAATATGAAAAATACATTTAATGTTATTTTTAATAAGTAGATAACAGTATTAGACAGAGATTTGTATGGCTGCCAGTTTCAATTACAGACACGTTTCTAAATAAACTAAACTTTATCTCTTACTCATCCCAGTTCCCAAGTGTTACTATTTTACTGCCAAGTTCTACAGATACAAAATCCTGTTTTTGAAATTAGGCCACATGCTGAGTAGCTTAGCTGGAGGAGTTTATAGCAATCTCAAGGCAAAGGGCTGCTGCTTGTCTTAAAGTGGACCTGAACTCTTGCACAGGACAGAAGGAAAACTGAGAGAATTGCACCCTGTATGTGTTTAGAGAGTGTAGCCTGTCTAATTCCCCCTAAGCTGTGACTAATCACAAGACGTAATTTGATCTCTCACCTGTGTCAGCTGGCTGCCTCAGCAGAGCAGCTAACTTGTAAACAACAGGATGTTAGCCCTATGTCTTGGTCGATAAAAGCAGGAAGTAGACACATTGCAAATTTATTGCAGGATTTATGTTTTTCTTTAAAGGTTATTATGCTGTTGCTTATCTTTTAGGGCAGAGAAGACGTTCTGAGTTCAGGTGTGCTTTAACAAGATTTGCCGCTGAGTGGTGCACAGGGTTAGGTGGTGATGACATCATCATGAAATATCCATGACCTCATCATGATTAGTCATGATATCACCATGACATTATGAGATCGTTATGTCATGATGACCTCTTGATCATATCCCATCCTATTATATCATGCTATCACCAGGGCGCTGCAATGGACCGGTCCATTTGCAAGCTGCATAACATTTGCACCAACTCACAATTGGTGACCTTTTGACCACCCCTGTCCAAATATTGTAAGTTGCTTCTTGGAGGGTTAAATACTTGTGGATATCTTATTATGATTATAGAAGAACAGATGTAGCGGGTGAGATGCGTCCCCTGTTGGGTGAGGGCGGCTATGTATGGCGGCGGATGTATTTATTTATTGGATAATGGCGTCATGCTCGATAAGGCAGAAATGAAATTGATGGCTTTAATCTGGGGGAAGTGGAGGATTGTGGGAGACGCGGAGACGACTGAAAGGCTCCGATTAGTAATATTTGCACACTAGCTCTGTAAGGAAAAAACAGCACTTTAATAACGGGATTATTTACATTTCCAATGCAAATTCATGCAGCTTGAAAATGGACCAATCGTATACCAGCAAAATGGAATCTGATTGGTCCAGTTTTAAGCTGCATTCATTTGCACAGAAAACTTGCATAACGCCATATCAGCTCGGATTGGCAATCTCATTGATCTTCCTTAATTAGTTCAGAGCGGTACCACAATTATTGTCACATCTGCCCCTCCCCTCTAAAAACTCAAAAACGCACCTGTTCAGAAGGAGATGATGTAAATACAATCAGAGGAGATTTCTGACAAATAGCAAGAGGAAAAATCTATTAACCCTTCGCACACTCACATGCAAATGTTCAAACAAATGCATTCACAGATTCACTCATCCAGGCACAACTGTTATCCCTACAGCTAAGTTAAAAGCCGGGGTTTTAGTTCACAGAAGAATGCATTCTTATGCTTAGTCACCTATACTGCGCAGAAGTACCCAGGTAAACATAGGTGTCCTAACTCTGGCCCTGTAACATGCATAGTGCAGACATGCAAACACATTCATTGCATCAAACCTATCAATGGATTAGGAGCACACATCCTGACGTCCTCTCCTGGGAAAGACAGTGCATCTTACCAATCGCACAAGGGAGCTAACGCTATGTGTCCATGTGCACCATGCGCATACACCAGCATAAGCTGTCTGCATGCTGACGTCCTCTCCTGGGAAAGACAGTGCATCTTACCAATCGCACAAGGGAGCTAACGCTATGTGTCCATGTGCACCATGCGCATACACCAGCATAAGCTGTGTGCATGCTGACAAATACATACAGGGGAAGGAGGGAAATAGCAAGAGGGGCGTGTCTCTGGCCTGCTGTGTTCACAAGCTAAGGGACTCCTGAATGTCTCACCTCCCTCTAGATGCTGATAGCACCCTCTGTCAGCACTTGTTACAATGGGGGATGGGTATTGCTGCATTGTTGGGGGGGCTGGATGGTTACACTTGTTATGCGGGGGTCAGGATGGTTACACTTGTAATGCGGGGGGGGGGTCAGGGTGGCTGCATTGTCACTGTTGGGGGGGGGGGGTCAGGATTGCTGCATTGTCACCGGTCAGGATGGTTGCACGTGTTATAAGGGGTAGATTATGACTGCACTTGTTACATGTGGTACATGTAGGCAGGGCACGACCACACCATGGCAGTTACAACAGGTAAGGGTAGATGCTTTGACAACCACAGAGCATTTAGTGCAGAGCTGGATTACCATCCAGGCAACAAAAGCAGTTGCTTGGGGCCCCATTCAGAGTCAAAGGGGCCCCATCAGCACATAAACCAGCCCTCGCCATCCTGTCAGCGGTGGCTGGATGGTATAATGGTTAAAGGGACTCTGAGCAGTGCAGTAACTATGGAAAGATGCATATCATTTTAAAGCTCTCTTTCTCCTCTTTCCAATGATATATAAACCGCCACCCTATGCCTTTTAGTTTTCGCTATTTTTGCGATCGAAATCGCGCCCACGGCAATTTCGATCGCGAAAATAGCGAAAACTAAAAGGCGTAGGGTGGCAGTTTATCTATCATTGGAAAGAGGAGAAAGAGAGCTTCAAAATGATATGCATCTTTCCATAGTTACATTGTATTACACAGGACGACTTTTCAAAGTCGGCAGCTCGATTCAGCACAATGCAATGAAATATAAGGAACCCAGGGGGATATAATTACAAACATCATGCGGTTTCCGGTTTGGCGGTGTCCAGAGCTTTCTGCTATTGCCAGGCTGGAGATGCAGGGGGAAAGTGCTGCTGCTGTGATATCTGGCGCCCTCTTCACAGGGGTGCCCCAGCCTCTGAGTGCAAATGTCCCAGCCATTCATCTCTCACTCTGCATTTTGCCGCTGCTATTCCCTGCATTGTGCACCCACAGAGGAAAGCGGGCTGTTGCCCATAGCAACCAGTAGCTCGGCTGCCCTGGTGTGTGCGGCATGTTGCTGTGCAGCTGCATCTTCTGATTCTATTACGACATGATGGAGGGGCCCAAATCAGTTACTTTGCTTAGGGCCCCATTTAGCCTTAATCCGGCTCTGATTTAGTGGGGTATATATAGCAAAGGATGGTGCATCAGGGCCTGTGGTGATCTGGTTCACCTCTGCAGCGGGGTCCTTCTTTAAGCTGGAGCAGAGTAATGAGCTGACTGGTGCTGTGTCCATAATGAATAGCTGTATAAGAGGCTCTGCCAGCCAGTGTATAGCATGGCAGAGCTCTGACAGAGTCCAGCATTGCATGAGTGCAGAATAATGGCCTCATTTGTACATAGACTCATTGTATAGAGCAGGGAAATTGCATTACATGTGAATGAGTATGAGCTGATGGAGGTGAATTGCATTATCTGTGGCCACGTCTGGGAAAATGCAGCATAATTGCATTATGGGTAGGCAGACCAGGTGCAGCGATCAGGCGGCTCTGTAAATGAATTGCAGGGTGTGTGTTATACTTTGGCAGACATGATAAATGTTTGCTGCACATACAAACTGCCTCCTATTGGATGAACAGCGCCCTCTGCAGGAGACTTGTCTGGTTTGCCAGGCTTGGGGGGCTGTCGCTGCTCCAAGCTCCATACATAAACGGGATCTCCAGGGACAAAAATCGGACTGCATTGCGTTTCACGTGGCCAGGCTGGCATTATCGAGCCTATTATTATTATTATTATTATGAAAATTGTATTCACTTTGTTCTCTATCCATACATTGCTGTAGGAGTGCCCTCTCTCCACCTGCCTGACACTGATTCTGGCTTGCACAGACTCCTAGAGAAATAAATGGAGCAGGAGTGTAATTCTAGGTTGATCTGATTTGGTAAAGCGGACATGAACTCAGAACTCCCTCTCTGTTCTAAAAGATAAGCAACCGCATAATCACCTTTAAAGAAAAACAT
The DNA here is from genome assembly GCF_040937935.1 of Hyperolius riggenbachi. Classification (NCBI taxonomy): domain Eukaryota; kingdom Metazoa; phylum Chordata; class Amphibia; order Anura; family Hyperoliidae; genus Hyperolius; species Hyperolius riggenbachi. The sequence continues at coordinate 252,907,162 of NC_090656.1, forward strand.
TTTTGTTATAACTGATACAAATCCTGCAATATATCGACAGCGTGTCTACTTCCTGCTTTCACGGAAGCAGACATAGGGTTAACATCCTGTGTTTACAAATGAGCTGCTCTGCCATGGCAGAGGAGATTCCTGAACTGATATGGCTTAGAGATCAAACTACACTTGTGATTAGTCACAGATGAGAGGGGGGATTAGACGGGCTAAACTCTCTAAATACATACAGGGGGCATTTCCTTCTTCCTGTGCAAGAGTTCAGGTCCACTTTAATTGTGCCCATACATTGGATGAATTGTGGCATCGATATCTGGCCGATATGATTGAATCTGTCAGAGATTGATCCCGCAATGTGGCCACCTGATTCATCATTTTGATTGACTTCTGGCTGGCTTGATGTCTGACATGCTGGGAAGATCTCATTGGAAAGGGCTCAGTCGGGCGCGCAGTTGTAGTGGCATTCGGTTTCCTGATGACCAACTGACCCAACGTACCCCCGGCTGCTCTCTCTAATGTAATATGTCCCACCCCCTCCTCCCCTGGCCCGTGGGGAGTGTCCCGGGCTCACCTGTCCACCGGCGCGCCTACCCGTGTCCCGTGTCTTTCTCCGTGCCGGGGCCCCTGTACCATGTGACATCAGAACATGAGGCGCGGTCATGTGGTACCATGTGACATCAGTACATGAGGCGCGGTCATGTGGTACCATGTGACATCAGTACATGAGGCACAGTCATGTGGTACCATGTGACATCAGTACATGAGGCGTGATCATGTGGTACCATGTGACATCAGTACATGAGGTGCGGTCATGTGGTACCATGTGACATCAGTACATGAGGCGCGGCCATGTGGTGCCATGTGACATCAGTACATGAGGCGCGGTCATGTGGTACCATGTGACATCAGTACATGAGGCGCGGTCATGTGGTATCATGTGACATCAATACATGAGGCGCGGTCATGTGGTACCATGTGACATCCATACATGAGGCGCAGTCATGTGGTACCATGTGACATCAGTACATGAGGCGCGGTCATGTGGTATCATGTGACATCAGTACATGAGGCGCGGTCATGTGTTACCATGTGACATCAGTACATGAGGCACAGTCATGTGGTACCATGTGACATCTGTACATAAGGCGCGGTCATGTGGTACCATGTGACATCAGTACATAAGGCGTGATCATGTGGTACCATGTGACATCAGTACATGAGGCGCGGTCATGTGGTACCATGTGACATCAGTACATGAGGCGCGGTCATGTGGTACCATGTGACATCAGTACATGAGGCGTGATCATGTGGTACCATGTGACATCAGTACATGAGGCGTGATCATGTGGTACCATGTGACATCAGTACATGAGGCGCGGTCATGTGGTACCATGTGACATCAGTACATGAGGCGTGATCATGTGGTACCATGTGACATCAGTACATGAGGCGCGGCCATGTGGTACCATGTGACATCAGTACATGAGGCGTGATCATGTGGTACCATGTGACATCAGTACATGAGGCGTGATCATGTGGTACCATGTGACATCAGTACATGAGGCGTGATCATGTGGTACCGGCGACCATGAAGAAAGACAAGGGACGGGGCGGACAGGTGAGCCTGAACCACTCACCACCTGCCCGGGGGTTACACATTACGGGTTTGATTCACAAAGCGGTGCTAACTGTAAGCACGCCTGTGAAAACCCCCTTAGCACGTCTAAAGAAGCTTTTCGTGCATAAAACTTTACGCGCGCAAAACTTTATGCGCGTAAAACTTTACGCGCGTACTGCACAGAGCGCAGGGCTCACCGCGCATTAAAGCCTATGGGCCTTAGCACGTGTAAAACTTTGCGCGTGTAACACTTTACGCGCGCAAAGTTAGCGCTCGATCCGATTGAGAAATCCAGTGCTAACCTACTTAGCACCCTGGTTAGCGCGTCTAAAGACTTTAGACGTGCTAAGTAGGTTAGCACTGCTTTGTGAATCAGGCCCCACATGGGAGAGACCTGGGGGCCCAGCAGGCGAAGGCAAATGCACAGATTTCCAATAGATTTCATCAGGTCTGTGGGATTGAAGTCGATGAGTCGGAGCAATTTTTGGGTACCTGGAGTCAGGGAAAAAAATGCACCAACTCCGACTCCTAAGACATTTAAACTGTAACTAAAAGAGGAAAAATATGATAAACTGTTCTATTTATCGCCATAAGTGAATTGTATATACAGTAATATCGGTGCCTAGTCCACAAAAATGAAATAATCCAATGAAAAAATAAGTTATTTGTGCTGCTGCAATAAAGCAGTCACCATATTTTTAAATGCAATGGAAACAGAGGCGCCAGCAGAGTAACAATTGATCATAGGTAAAAACAGATAAAAGTTGGGGGGCAAGGGTGGACTTACCTCCCCAAAACCAAACACAACCACTATGTATGGTTTGCAAGATTTAATTCGTACTCCAGAACAAATGCAACGCGTTTCGTGAGTCTCTAGCCCACTTCCTCAGGCAATAATACAGATAGGAGTAACTCAGGTGTGTAGCCAAGTACAGCGCCTCTCAGGGCTCTCGATTGTGTTTTTCCTTTCTTTTAACATGTTTTTAAAGTCAGATACACATGTGTGATTGTGACTGTATATCTGATGTGTACACGGGAATCTTTCGCTATAATAACCTCTCTGCTGTAAGAATAAGGCCTATTGTGTAGTTGTGATTGCTGAAGGGGTGCCTAAGGTGAGGGATTGGGGAGTCGGGTCCCCCTCTTCATGGCTGTGTGTGCTTGCTGCTCCCCCTCCTGTGTGGTGGTCCGCCTGCCCGCCCCTAAAAACAGCCAGAGCCCCCGGGGCCCCCCTGCAGTTGCATCCACTGTGGGGTTGATTGTTATGCCTGTCAATGGGCCATAGTACATCTTTGGTATTTATCTGTGTAACGTTACCCGGGGCAATTTTTGATGCAATATTCAAAGTTCTCTATACATAAACAAATATGGAGGAGGAGGTGCGGGGGTGTTCAGATGTAACATGTGACCACCTTAACCACTTCAGGACCAAAATAATTTTCACATATCAGCATTGCTCCTATTCATTCGCCAATAACTTTATTACTACTAATTACACCTAAAAGAGCTATATAGTTTTTTTTTCAAGACAAATTCGGCTTTTGGTGTGTGATAATTTTGTTTAGTAATTACCTCATTTTCAGGGCATTTTAAAAGTGAAAAGAAGGGGGTGAAAAAAACTGAAAAACACACTTTCTCCATTTACATTCATTATAGCTTTCCAATAAACAGTGCTAACTATAAGTTAAACCCACACATTTTATTTGCTTATTCATCCTGGTTATAACAAAGTTTAGATTATGTTCCTAGCACAATGTATGGCGACAATATTGTATTTGGAAATAAAGGTGCATTTTTTTCTGTTTTTCATGATTTACTTTTTCATTGTACACTATTTTAAGAGACCTTATTTGCAAAAAAATTAGTAATATACCAGGGGCATTCCTAGGGTCCTTGGAGATCAGTGGCACCTGGGGGCACTAGGTGGGGGCTATGTGCGGCGCGCGTGGTCATGCAGTGAGTGGGCGTGGCCATGGGTGGGGCCAATCGTACATTAGATTAGGACAGTGGTGGCAAACTTTTTGGAGGCCCAAACTGCAACCTACAAGTCACTTATCTATCGCAAAGTGGCAACAGCAATTTAAACTAAATACTCTACAAACGCTTTAACACATACATGAACATTATGGAAAATCCAAATTGAAAAACTGAAAAGATAAACAATTTCATCCATCCTACTGCTGAAAAAATATATTCATTTTTTTAGAACCTCCCAGTTTTATTTTCTGTTTTAAAAAGCTAAAAAAGTAGGTTTAATGCTATTGTCTCATATGATAAGGATTCAGCTTTTCCCATAGTCTCGCAGTTAGCAATCATGTGACCCCCAACAAGACATATTCAGCAATCATGAGGCCTCCAACAAGACAAATTCAGCAAGCGTGAGGCCCCCAACAAGACAAAGTCATCAAGCGTGAGGCCCCCAACAAATCATGAGGCCCCCAACAAGACAAATTCAGCAGTCATGAGGCACATAAATAGACAGCATTTCACATAAATAGGCAGAATGCCCCCTTAATATGGTAGACACCTCTCACCTGGCTTCTGAATTCTCCTCTACTGGCTGCTGTACCTGGCAATACTGTTTTTGGCTGGATTGGGGATGATGTGTGGGCTGAAAGGCCTGGCGGTGATGCTGTGGCCGGGCTGGCGGTGATGCTGTGGCCGATGTTGTGGCTGGGTTGGCTGGCAGTGATGCTGTGACTGGGCTGGCTGGTTGAAGTAAATGCTGGCCTGACTGGTGGTGATGCTGTGGCCTTTTTGATAGTGATTCTGGGCTGGTTGGCTGGTGCTGATGCTGGGCTGGCTGGCCTGGATAGTTTAGGTAGCGACAGGTGCCCCCTAGTTAAGGTAGCGCCAGGAGTACCCCAGTTTAGGTAGTGACAGGAGCCCCCCAGTTCAGTTAGTGACAGGAGCCCCCCAGTGTAGGTAGTGACAAGAGCCCCCAGTTTAGGTAGTGACAGGCACCCCCCAGTTAGGTAGTGAGTGACAGGGACCTCCAGTTGGGTAGTGAGTGACAGCAGTTAGATAGTGAGTGACAGCAGGGACCCCCAGTTAGATAGTGAGTGACAGCAGGGACCCCCAGTTAGATAGTGAGTGACAGCAGGGACCCCCAGTTAGATAGTGAGTGACAGCAGGGACCCCCAGTTAGATAGTGAGTGACAGCAGGGACCCCCAGTTAGATAGTGAGTGACAGCAGGGACCCCCAGTTGGGTAGTGAGTGACAGCAGGGACCCCCGTTTAGATAGTGAGTGACAGCAGGGACCCCCAGTTAGATAGTGAGTGACAGCAGGGACCCCCAGTTGGGTAGTGAGTGACAGCAGGGACCCCCGTTTAGATAGTGAGTGACAGCAGGGACCCCCGTTTAGATAGTGACAGCAGGGACCCCCGTTTAGATAGTGAGTGACAGCAGGGACCCCTGTTAGGTAGTGAGTGACAGCAGGGACCCCAGTTAAAGTGAGTGACAGCAGGGACCCCCAGTTAAATAGTAAGTGACAGCAGGGACCCCTGTTAGGTAGTGAGTGACAGCAGGGACCCCCGTTAGGTAGTGAGTGACAGCAGGGACCCCCGTTAGGTAGTGAGTGACAGGAGGGACCCCCATTAGTGAGTGACAGCAGGGACCCCCGTTAGTGAGTGACAGCAGGGACCCCCGTTAGGTAGTGAGTGAGTGACAGGGACCCCCGTTGGGTAGTGAGTGGCAGGTGCGCTCCCCACCCCACCTACCTTGCCGCTTCAGACCTCAGGATCAGCGGGCGACTTGACCAGATACAGCGGGCGCCGGGCACAAATATGCGGAAGTGATGTCACTTCCGCATATCAGCGGTGTCCGCTAGGTCCTAGCGCCCGCTCTATCTGGTCGCCCGGCGCTGATCGAGGTCTGAATGGCAGCGCAGCGGGGACAGCAGGGCAGAGCGGGGTAGCGGCGGCCGGGAGATCCGTGGCACCCCAGGACAGATTGGGGGCACGGGCCCCCCCAAAATAGGGCTAGCGACGCCCCTGTAATATACCCGTATGGCATACATATTTAAAAAGCCAAGTTCCTAAAGTAACAATATATATTGTTTCTTTCATATTCTGTCGCTTTGTTTTCATTTCACAAGTCTTTTATTTTGGTACAGAATATGGGAAAATTGAATTTGATTCAGTTTGTGACTAAAAAGAATACACAAGACATGGGCCTCATCCCTGAAACTCTCCAAACTCTATTCTACTACTTATCACGGTTAAAGTGTTACCACATATGTCTCTTGTAGTTTTGCTAAAACTTTCACAAATTTGATCATAATTTTGGGAAAATTACTTTTATGTTGGATTGATTTTGTCCCTACCTATTTTTGTGTGATGTGGGTCCAACCTATAAGACACACCAAAATGTATTCTACAACTTGTCACGGTTAAAATGATACTACATGTGCCTCATTTGCTAACAAACTGGTGGTGCAATCTCCACAAATACATTGGACGTTAGTTGTCATTAAATGGTTAATGTGTAACTGAACTCTGGAAGTCATTTTTACAAAGGTATTTCTATGTTCTTGTGGACTTGTGGTACAGGTAGTAAGTGGGAATATCTGAGGAATGCGACTTCACAGAGACAAAGCAAAGGTATGTCGTAAATTATACTTCAGAGAAGAAAATTCATCAGATCAGGTATGCATAAAGCAAAATTCTGCTTATGCTTAAATTCTGCCTTGATGCGGCAAAAGCCTTTTTGTTCTTAAAGCTAACCAGACCTGAAAATGAAAAAGTCAGAATAAACATACACTCGTCATACTTACCTCCTGTTTAGTCCACTCATCAGTCTATTTCTCCTCTCCTGCGTCCTGTTTGTCCACTATGATCAATTAAATTCTCCATCCTCCATTGTGAAAATGGCCATTAGCCCATAACAGCTTCCTGGTCAGCACACTGTTAGGGCCCGTTTCCACTATCGCGAATTCGCATGCGTTGCCCGCATGCGGATTCGCACAGTCAGTACAAGTGGATGGGACTGTTTCCACTTGTGCGTTTCCCCGCACGTTTTTCTGTGCAGAAAAAATCTGCAGGGTAGGGCCCTCAGAATTCGCCTGCGTGTGGAATGCAGGCGAATCGCACGCAATGTATTTAATAGGGAAATCGCATGCGTTTTCCCCATGCGTTTTCTGCCGCGATTTCGCATGCGATTTCGCATAGGTATTAATGTTAATTTACACAGGCAGTGACATGGTTAAATTCGCATACAGCCTTACCTATGCGAAATCGCATGCGAAATCGCGGCAAAAAACGCATGCGGAATCGCACCCGCATGCGATTTGCCTGCGGTCATTCGCCGGCGATTCCGCAACGCTATAGTGGAAACGGGCCCTTACACTGTAATATCACCCACTTGAGCCATAGGGAAACATGGACATTACCTTGCACATCCGTTGTCCTTTCAGTTATAACTGACAGCAATTGATATATATCTGAGAGCAACTGACATATTTCAGTTCTGACAAAATCTTGTCAGAAGTGGAAGGAATCGATGTAGGAAAAAAATGGTGAGCTTCTGAGCAGATGGCAAGGTAAGTATGTAATATATTTATTTGCAGGAACATCATGTGTTTATTTTAAAAAATTTTACTCCGTTCAGGTTCACGTGTTAACACAAAATAACTGTTTTAATGTCAGTTTTATCTGCAGCCATCAACTTTAAAGCATAAACCAACCACAAAATGCTTTTATTTTCAAGCACAATATCTGTACTCTGTGATACAGACGTCCCAGATATTTTCATCCTCCTGCATGAGTAATCTGTTGCACTGAGCAGGAACAGCTGCTACTTATTTTCTTCACCTGCATCAACTGAGTGCCTGGCAGCAGTTTAAACATTGACAGTGCTGTCAGTGAAGTAATTGTAAATGGACCAATCGTAGTAGACTTACAAGGGCTGAGACTAACCACTCCAGAGCTAAGCCCACCATTTGCCGTATGTGTATTTCCACCATTGGCGGACGATGTAGTAGTAAACCCATCCCTCCCAAATTCTGCTATAAATGGTTTCCCTGCTTCTACCAAAAGTAATTTGTGCCTATAAGAACATGTCCAGGTGCTCCAAACCACCATCTTCCAAGGTCCCCCTCCCCCTGGAAGCAAGTCTGTATGCATACATTTATGTGACATATGCACTGCCCCACTGAAAGATGGAGTGCCTGGGTACTCCATACGCTGTAAACTCAACTCTCTGTGGCAAAAGTAAGGAACGGACTTCCCAATTGTTTGTCAGCATGCAGACAGCTTATGCTGGTGTATGCGCATGGTGCACATGGACACATAACATTAGCTCTCTTGTGCGATTGGTAAGATGCACTGTCTTTCCCAGGAGAGGACGTCAGGATGTGTGCTCCTAATCCATTGATAGGTTTGATGCAATGAATGTGTTTGCATGTCTGCACTATGCATGTTACAGGGCCAGAGTTAGGACACCTATGTTTACCTGGGTACTTCTACGCAGTATAGGTGACTAAGCATAAGAATGCATTCTTCTGTGAACTAAAACCCCGGCTTTTAATGTAGCTGTAGGGATAACAGTTGTGCCTGGATGAGTAAATCTGTGAATGCATTTGTTTGAACATTTGCATGTGAGAGTGCGAAGGGTTAATAGATTTTTGCTGACTTCCCAATTAAATGGCAGCATTTGAGGGAAATGAACACACTTTAAGCCTCTGACTAGTTCCAAGCTTCTGGAGGTGGGCTGTGGCAACAGATAGCTGTACCTTAGTTTTGTAGGCAGCTTTTTTCAGCGAATAGCTGCTGCTTGTTGGCTGTCTGATATCATTCTGGGCTGCTTAGAGTGTTCTGAATAACAGAACTTGTAATTACGTTAATCTGGACCGCCGGTGTTGTCTTTTTACTTCTGAGATGGAATTAAGTAGGGATTAGTGAATGCTGAGAAAAGGGGAAGGTGGGGGGTGTTTGCGGCGTGAGCGGATCGGCTGGCAAAATACGTTGCATTGCAGAAATACAGAACTGACTGATCCAGGGCTACGGACTCTATGCAATTCCATTACTATAGTTATGTAACCTACCGTATATACTCGCATCTAAGCAGAGGTACCCACGTTTCCCTCAGAAACCTGGAAAAAGTGATTGACTCGCACATAAGCCCCCTCCCCAGTATAGCCCTCTCCATCGTAGTCATATCTGCCCCCAGTACGAGTCATCCCCTCTACTCATAGCCAGATGTGCACCAAGGATGATACAGCTGTGTCTCAAGACGCCACTAGATGGATATGAGACGCAGCAATTTCTAGGGGATGGAGGGCCACGGACACAGCAGGGAGGGAGCTGGTAAGAGCAGGATCACTAGTGCAGATCCTTACGCTCCTCTGCCAGTAACATAACCTGCTCCACCATCCGCTCTGCTCCACTGACTCACATATAAGCTGAGGAGGTAACTTTTCACCACATTTTTTATGTCAAAAAATTAGGCTTATACGTGAGTATATACAACAACATTATGTTCTCTACAATAGAATGCCTTTATAGTACACTCCAAGGGACCTGGGCCAGTAGTTTACTATATGAGAAGTTTATATATCAAGATGCGTCATACATTGTATATTCATACAGGCGCATGGTCGGGACCTGGGGACTGAGTTTACTATAGCCAGAGGTTTACTATATCAGTGTTTACTATACTAAGATTGGCCATACATTGTATATTCATATAGGCGCATGGTCGGGACCTGGGGACTGAGTTTATTATAGTCATAGGCTTACTATATCAGTGTTTACTATACCAAGATTGGTCATACATTGTATATTCATACAGACGCATGGTCGGGACCTGAGGACTGAGTTTACTATAGCCAAAGGTTTACTATACCAAGATTGGTCATACATTGTATATTCATACAGACGCATGGTTGGGACCTGGGGACTGAGTTTACTATAGCCAAAGGTTTACTATACCAAGATTGGTCATACATTGTATATTCATACAGGCGCATGGTCGGGACCTGAGGACTGAGTTTACTATAGCCAAAGGTTTACTATACCAAGATTGGTCATACATTGTATATTCATACAGACGCATGGTTGGGACCTGGGGACTGAGTTTACTATAGCCAGAGGTTTACTATACCAAGATTGGTCATACATTGTATATTTATACAGGTTGCATGGTCGGGACCTGGGGACTGAGTTTACTATAGCCAGAGGTCTACAATATCATTGTTTACTATACTAAGATTGGTCATACATTGTATATTTATACAGGCGCATGGTCGGGACCTGAGGACTAAGTTTACTATAGCCAGAGGTTTACTATATCAGAGTTTACTATAACGACATTCTACTGCTCAGATGGGCGAGAAGAGTGCGTCAGATCTTGCGTTAAGTCTCGTGTTTTTATGGGTGTTAAAGTATGCAGGAAACCTCCGTTCCCTCCCGTGGTGTACATTTGAATGGCCGCGGCCAAATTTCGGTGCAGGGTGAAGCCAAAAGACGCTCACCCTGCTGTAGGTAAACTCCTGGGTGGCATCAATGCTATTTCCCTGGAGTTGTCGCAACTTGGGTGGAGTCCACAATTCCGGCGGCTGAATTTCCTCTTCTTCTTTTTTTTTTTTTCTAATTTGAGCTCCGGCTATCACTGGCGCTTGAATTAATCACTTAGCGCTGCTATATCTGTATATCTCATTACAGCCTATGGCGGCGCCCAAATGATGGACGCAGCGCTGCGCTGACATTAGCTGATACGCTCCTGTGAGATGAGGATCTGGAAGAAGCATGGAATTTAGCACAGCAAGCGATATGTGGCAGTATACTGTATATAAGATCTCTATTGCCTCTTCTGGTCCTATAGTGTGTTGCTGCTCACAACTGACCTGCATATATATCACCAAACATTCCTCCACATATGACAGATAAGATCCTAAGGAAGAGTCCCGCTCTTCCTAAAGAATTGGTTTCAATGGTTATTATCTATTGTATTTATAAAGCGCCAACATATTGAGAGACAGACATGCAAGATCTCCCAATGGAGTTTGTTTACTAGACATACAGTAGTTCCATTCCAAGTCAGTCTACAGGAAGGGTACTCAACGATAGAGATGCGTGATCAAGCTGGAAACACTAGGGGGAGCACCCTGCCAGAGCTTACAATCTACTGGGAGGGGTAGGGACACACTAGAGTTGGGTAATAGGTGCTCAGCTGAGCGAGTTATGACATTGATGGATGGGGGGGAAGCAGTCTTGATGAGTTGCATTTTGAGGGCTTGTTTGAAGGTGAAAGGATAGGGCAAAGCTGATGGGTGGTGAAAGGGAGTTCCAGAGGCTGAGGGCAGCTCTTGAGAAGTCCTGCAGTCTTGCATGGGAGTAGAAGATGCACCAGTTGGTTAGGCGCAGGTCTGTGGACGAGTTCAGAGATATAGGTTGGGCAGGTCTTGTGTAAAGATTTGTAGGCCAGGCACAGAATTTTGAAGCTGATCCTGAAGGGGATAGGGAGCCAAGGGAGGGATTTACAGAGGGAAGTTGTGGAGGCGGAGCGATGGAAAGACTGGATCAGTCTGGCTGTCGCATTCATGACAGATGGGGGGGGGGGGGAGGCCAGGCAGAAGGTAGTTGCAGTGGAGGCGGGAGATATGGACATGAATGTGACCATATTGGCGAGCTTGCGTGATTGTGAGCTCAGATGCATTGTAAGCAGTTTAACACACATTTTAGTAACATGCAGAGATGAAGTAAAGAAAAGACTGCTTATTTCTAAACAAAAGTAATATATCACTTGAAGTTGTATGGTTCCATTAAATATAATACTGGGGAGGGGTTGGGGGGGAGGGGTAGATTATGGGAGCAGTCCTGCTTTTTGCTTTGACATCTATACTTTATAAGCACAGATATCCCTTAAAGGATACCACAACTGAAATGTGACATAATGAGATAGACATGTGTATGTACAGTACCTAGCACACAAATAACTATGCTGTGTTTCTTTTTTTCTTTCTCTGCCTGAAAGAGTTAAATATCAGGTATGTAAGTGGCTGACTCAGTCCTGACTCAGACAGGAAGTGACTACAGTGTGACCCTCACTATTAAGAAATTCAAACAATATAACACTTTCCTAGCAGAAAATGGCTTCTGAGAGCAAGAAAGAGGTAAAAAAGGGGAATTTCTTATCAGTGAGGGTCACACTGTAGTCACTTCCTGTCTGAGTCAGGACTGAGTCAGCCACTTACATACCTGATATTTAACTCTTTCAGGCAGAGAAAGAAAAAAAGGAACACAGCATAGTTATTTGTGCGCTAGGCACTGTACATACACATGTCTATCTCATTATGTCACATTTCAGTTGTGGTATCCTTTAAGCCTCTATGGATGGGTGCATAGCTGCAGGCAAGCAGACCTGCTCAATTGAATTTTCAATTTGAGGGCTCGTTTCCACTGTTGAGCGCGCAGAATCGCCTGGATTCCACCACAGACGAAATCGCATGCGGATGCGTTTCCGCATGCTGTTTTCCCCGCGATTCCGCATGCGATTTCGCATGGCTAAGAAGCAGGCGACTCTTATCTCTAAAATTAATAACCTGAGTGTCTACTTGTGCTTAAATATGTTTTTATTGTTTATCTGCAAAATAGCACCATTAAATACCTGGTTCACACATCAATAAAATTTGTATTAAAACCAAGGATGGACACAAGAGATGCTTATACTAAATTCCCATCCTCCCCATGAAGGTATGTCACCGCTTTGATCGCCCAGCCAAGGCCTACAGTCTTTAGCCAATCAGTGCAATCCTTACAATGACTACAGAGTGGGCGGGGCTGGACGGACACGTGTGAGCGCTCACATACCCGGGACGCCGGGCTGCACTGTGAATCCCCCGTGAGATGGCGGCTAACTGAATGATGTGTGGAACGCGGAGAGAGGTGATGCGGACACAAGCGTCGGGCAGTGGTGAACACATGAGCCCTGAGCGTAGCTCCCTCTGAAGCATAAAGTACACGCTGGATGGTCGAGCGGCCGTGAGTAAAAGTTTACATACTGGTATCTGCAGCGGGCATTCCGCAGTGAGCTGACTTGTTGAAGAAGTGCTGTGAGAGGAAAGAAGTGGAGCTGCAGCAGCAGCATAGAGTATCACCCTGGGTGAATCTGTAGTCTTTGTGAGGATTGCACTGATTGGCTAAAGACTGTGAGTCGCAGTAAGGAGGCACAAGTGCCATCCATAACCCACATATCCTGCATTGGTGGACTTCACATTTATAATAAACAGGAAAGATTCCAACCGCTTGATACCTCTAGAAGCAGCCTTAAGACATAGTGCACTGTGCAACGTTGTGTGCATGGGGAGGCCTCATGGTGTGTGCCTGGTGAATGTCCCACAGGAATCCATACATGAATGGGCAACCGTTTGATCTGCATAGGCCTTGGCTGGGCGATCAAAGCGGTGACATACCTTCATGGGGAGGATGGGAATTTAGTATAAGCATCTCTTGTGTCCATCCTTGGTTTTAATACAAATGTTATTGATGTGTGAACCAGGTATTTAATGGTGCTATTTTGCAGATAAACAATAAAAACATATTTAAGCACAAGTAGACACTCAGGTTATTAATTTTAGAGATAAGAGTTGCATACAGGTACCTGAGTGGCTCCCCCCCAAAAAAAATGAGGGTAGTGCAATAGAAATTGGATGTGGCCGCCAGAATTCATACAGTAGGAAATTCTTAAGAAGCAGGCGAATTTAACCATGTCACTGCCTGTGTAAATTGTCATAGCAGTACATGCGAAATCGCGGGGAAAACCGCATGACAAAGCCGCATGCGATTTCCCTATTAAAAGCATTGCGGGCGAATCGCCCGCATTTCAGCCGCACGCAAAATCTGACGGCTCTGCTGTGCAGATTTCCCCCGCACACCAAAACGCACCCGCACGACGCACAAGTGGAAACAATCCCATCCACTTGTATTGCCTATGCGAATCCCCATGCGTTTTTTGCTGCGAATTCGCATAGGTGAGGGTATACGCGATTTTAACCATGTCACTGCCTGTGTGAATTTACATTGGTACCTATGCGAATTCGCACCAAAAAACGCATGGGGAAATCGCATGTAATTTCCCTATTAAATACATTGCATGCGATTCGCATGCATTCCACTTGCAGGCAAATTCTGCGGCTCTTTTGTGCGTTTTTTCACCGCTGAAAAAACACACCTCAACAACGCTACAGTGGAAACAGGCCCATCCACTTGCATTACATGCGTTGGACGCATGCGTATTCGCTATAGTGGAAACGAGCCCTGAGAGGTTCAGTCATGACTGTACTGTGTTACTGTGCATGAACTATGTATAGTTATCTGACCCGCTATTGCCTGTGCTTGGAAGATGTTGGTGTATAGAAATACAAATAATATTTATAATATACAGTAAAAACATTGCGTCCTTGTTCAGTTTTAGGTTTAGTTAGGTGTGTAAAGTAGCCCTGTAGTGGGTCAATGACATCACCAGAGAGGTGGGAGGGGCATGACCAGCATGGGAGAGGCGTCGTACAGGTAGAAATGGGTGTGCCACGGGGATGAGGGTGGAGCATGGGCAGGAAGGGGTGTGGTTTGCTTCCAATTAGGGGATTCCAGGTTTCGAGCAGTCTCATTGTAGTTTAGCAGAATCTTGCTTGGGCGTGGCAGATATGTACTGTTTAGCCTTGCACCAATGTACTGTCATAAAAGCCTGTCAGTTCTCTTCGGCTTGATTGCTTGGTAAGACAACCTATTTTGGGAGTTTTTTTTCCTGTTACTTTTAACTGAAGAAACCTTGCTTGATACAAATAAATTTGGCCATACATTATTGGACAGCAACTCCATCCAACAAATGATTGAAGGACCACTACAGTGAAAAAAGAAAGCAGTTAGAATCAGGCAGAACTGACGGGTTTTGGACTGGCCCATCTCCTCATGGGTGATTCTCTGGGTTTCCTTTGTTTTCAAAAGCATTTCCCGAACGGCAGTCCCCAGCGCATGAATTTTCCCTAGGTGTGAGCAAGCCCGTTGGTTTGCATTGGCTTTATGCTGAAAATGCTCGCAGAGTGCACAAATGTGAGCCCCGCTTCTGATTAGCGTAGAAATCTATTTGACGCCACCGCTGTGTACAAACCATACATCTATGGATCTCCCGCCACTCCCCCCTGTGCTCAATCGGATAAAATATTAGCCTTTTCCGGTCAAATTTAATTTGTTGTGGCGTCAAAATTCTTTACTCCTTGAGTGTAGGTGCACACATAACATAACATGAAAGGCTGCGTTTTATGTCCTGTGCATATTTTTTTTGTGTGCCTTTTTGCTGCGTTTGCGTTTTTTTTTTACCGCAGATGCGTTTTTCAAGCATTTTGCGTGCGTTTTAATGCATTTGCGGTTTGTGGTTTTCATGCGCTTTCCAATTGTGTTTTATGCAAATCACTAGGAAGACAACAGGAAGCGGAAATGCATCTCAAAACAATTGTTTTTTTTTTGGATATAAAAACGCATGAAAAATGCATACAATTGCGTTTCCACTGACTTTCATTATGTGTGCGTTTCTTATGCGTTTTTTATATTTGTTTTTTCCTGTGACCCATAGACTTCCATTAGTGGCAAAAACGCAGCGTATTCCACAACGCTATCGTGTCTGCTAAGTGTGCACCCAGCCTATAGCAAATTACAGCTATAAAAGTTTTCCTGGAAGCACACAACTTCTGAGGATCGAGAGAGATAAAATACATGATCAATTGACCTTTATCTATCTCTAGGACACTTCATAGGCTGCCACTGATTAGAGACAATAAAATATTCAGCCTACTTTGTAAATGTTTAAATATAAGACAAAACCCTGGGATACTTAAACAAGTCATTTTCAGGAGTAGGAGGATTACTATAATTGTTTTATCTCATCAGCTTATTTTCACCTTAGGTTCTTTTTAAGTCAGTGTACCTTATCTCCATGCATGTTCAGGGTAACAGCATTAGAGGCAGAAGATCTGCAGGAGAGCCAGGCAACTGGTATTGTTTAAAAGGAAATAAATATGGCAGCCTTCATATCCCTTTCACTTCACTTTGATGTTGTGTTTTTTCTTTTAAATCAAATAAAAAGTTGAAGAAACAAACAATATCACACTAGCTATGGCGAGCTTTAAAGAGACTGTAACAAAATTCTGCCTTATTTCTTCTATCCTATAAGTTCCTATTATTATTATTATTATTTTATTATCATTATTTAGTATTTATATAGCGCCAACATATTACGCAGCGCTGTACAGTGTGTGTATATATATATATATCTTGTCACTAACTGTCCCTCAAAGGAGCTCACAATCTAATCCCTACCATTGCCATATGTCTATATTATGTGGTGTACATACTGTAGTCTAGGGCCAATTTTAGGGAGAGCCAATTAACTTATCCGTATGTTTTTGGGATGTGGGAGGAAACCGGAGTGCCCGGAGTAAACCCACGCAGACACGGAGAGAACATACAAACTCTTTGCAGATAGTGCCCTGGCTGGGATTCGAACCAGGGACCCAGCGCTGCAAGGCGAGAGAGCTAACCACTACGCCACCGTGCTATTCCTGTTTTAATGTGGTCTGGATTACTGCAGCCTTTTCTAGTTCCACTGTCTCTGTAATATATCTAATCTTCTTCTCTTTGTCAAGCTTTGTCGACCCAGCGAGGAATAGGCTGCCTCTACAAGTTGTGCACGCCCCCTGCAGGCTCTGTGTGTTTTGTTTACTCCTCACTCTCTGCTCTCAGTTTCAGCTTGTCTGTGTGATGCAGTTTGTGTGGTTGTGGGGGAGGGAGCTGCCTGTCACATGCTGAGAATCCCTGACTGGAGTGCAGATAATTCACTATGTAATAAAAACTTGTAGTATACTGTAACATGATAATATATATACACACACACACACACACACACACACACACACACACACACACACACACACACACACACACACTGTACACACACACTGTACACACACACACACACACACACACACTGTACACACACACACACACACACACACACACACACACACACACACACACACACACACACTGTACACACACACTGTACACACACACTGTACACACACACACACACACACACACACACACACACACACACACACACACTGTACACACACACTGTACACACACACACACACACACACACACACACTGTACACACACACACACACACACACACACACACACACACACACACACACACACACACACACACACACACTGTACACACACACTGTACACACACACACACACACACACACACACACACACACACACACACACACACACACACACACACACACACACACACTGTACACACACACTGTACACACACACACACACACACACACACACACACACTGTACACACACACACACACACACACACACACACACACACACACACACACACACACACACACACTGTACACGCACACTCTACACACACACACACACACACTGTACACACACACACACACACTGTACACACACACTGTACACACACACACACACACACACACTGTACACACACACACACACACACACACACACACACACACACACACACACACACACACACACACACACATCACTTCCTGGTTAGCGGCCATGTTTTTTGTTTGTAAACACTGCCTAAAACTGGCAATTAAAAGCCTGGATTGCGGCAGGGGAGCTGTGGAAGCAGCACAGAGGGGCCCAGGAGATCACAGTGCCCGTACTGTGAGCGCCATTTCGACTTTCAGCTGGCTGGTGGCGACGTGTTGCCGATTTCAAGGTAATTACGCCAGCTGGAAGAGAATTAATTACTTTTGAAGGGATACATAAGTAAAGTTTGTTTGGTAGATTTAAACAGAAATTCTCCTTCAAGTAGCGTGTGATTAGGGGTCCCGCTGGGGCAGAGATTGATGTGGAAGTTCAATGGCCGCTTTGAAGCGCCGCAGAGTATGTTGGAGCTATGTAAATGAATAGTAACTGTTGATCGTAATATGCAAGCCCAGCGCAGTAAGTAAATTGGATGTATTCCTATATATTCTCTAATTAATGCCGGGTGTCTCCGGATCTGCCGTTTAATCACCTACTCTGCCTCTCCCTTGATGTCGGAGCTGTGCGTGTAGCGTGTGCATGCAGCTTATGTGCTGCCTTCATTAGTCTCGGGTGAATATAAACTTTTTCGCACCACCAACATTTTCCTAAACTTTTCTGTGTATTTGGGAAAATAAGAACTGTCGCGAAAATCTTAAAATTTAAAACGCATACAAATAAGAAGTACATTTTTCCCAGAGTAAAATGAGCCATAAATGACTTTTCTCCTATGTTGCTGTCACTTACAGTAGGTAGCAGAAATCTGACATTACCGACAGGTTTTGGGCTAGTCCATCTCCTCATGGGGGATTCTCAGCATGAGCTTTATTCTTTATAAAAACATTCCCTGAAAACGATTTATACAAAGATGCTGGCCAGCCTCCCTGCTTGCTGCACTCTGTTTTGGCTGTTAGACGGAGCAACTGCCATTCACTAAGTGCTTTTAAAAATAAAGAAAACCCTGAGAACCTCCCTATGAGAAGATGGACTAGTCCAAAATCTGTCTGTAATGTCAGATTTCTACTACTTACTGTAAGTGACAGCAACATAGGAGAAAAGTAATGTATGGCTCATTTCACTCTGGAAAAATGTACTTATTTGTATGTGTTTTACATATTAAGAATTTCGCGACAGTTCCTCTTTAAGTATTCCTCCGGATTTCGCCTCCTCCATGGTCACCCACATCGTTTGTGTAATGGTGTCGTCGGCTTTTCCGATGGTCAGCGTATCAGCTCTACCCATCCTGCACTGCAGTGCTCAATCGGGGAGCAATCGCTATTCCACCTGTAGACGCTGTTTCGGCTGCCGCCGCTCCAGACCACTCGCTGGCCATGGGATTTGCACCCTCCCATCGACGTGTTGCACCCGCCCACTTGGCCTTCAGGGAACACCGCGTTAGTGCTCCCTGTCTGGCCACCAGCCAAGCAGGAAATGATGCGTGCTTGTGGTCACTTCCTGCTTGGTCACTTCCTGCTTGTGGAAGTGCATGGAAGCGTATTGGAAAAATATGCTTCTGCGCATGCGCGTGGCGGCATCAAGTTTTTTTAAAAAAAATCCACGTCGCCTTAGACTAACATGACTTCTGGGCCAATGCAGGTCGCCGCGGATCGCGCACTGTAACGTAGTTCTGCGCTAGAGTTAGAATAGGGACTTCCGGGACTCATTCTGACGCACCGCTCCAGTGTAAAAGAACCCTCAATCCTACCCTGAACCGAGGTCTTGTCTCCAGTAGCAATCACCACTAGGCAGCCGTCAGAGGCGGGGTCACACGGCCTGCGATGCCGGCGTTCCTCGCCTCAGTACCGCTTCCAGCCGTGCGGACGTCGATAGGATTATTCAGGCCCAGCCACAAAGCATTGTCGTCTGAAAGTCATCGTTTGTTCAGCGCTTGGAAACGGGGCTGTTAGACAATGAACAAAGCGCGTTCTCATTAGGTGGCAGAATATCGCTGGCGAGCAGATGGATGGAGATTAATTAGCAATAAAAGGAGTAATATTAGGCTGTGTAGTTTATATGTATTAAAGTGATGACGTGCGGCGCAATACACATGTCAAAGCTGTGACTGTGTGGAGGCTTCTGGGTAAATATTTGTACAATCGGGAGACACTTGTGTTAAGTGCGTGCGATGTATGGGATGTGTCATCGCCGCCTATGTCGCTATACAGAATCGGCTCATTCTAGTGTCTGTTAAACCGACGTGACATGCAGGGAGCTCTCGGATTACGTGTTTAAAGCAAAGAAGAAGTGAAAGTTTAAAGTCAAAATAAACATAACACGTCATACTTACCTCCCGTGGAGTCTACTCATCAATCTCTTTCTCCTCTCCTGCGTCCTGTTTGTCCCCTGTGATCAATGGAATTCTCCATCCTCCATTATGAAAATTGCCATTACCCCGGGTCAGCACACTGCTAAACTGTATTATCGCCCACTTGAGCCATAGGGAAACATGGACATTACCTTGCACATCAGTTGTCCTTTTAGTTACTGACAGAAACTGATATATTTCAGCTCTGACAAAAGGAATCGTTGTTAGAAGAAAATGGTGAGCTTCTGAGAGGAACTGATGGTGAGTTTAGTATGTAATATTCATTTGTAGGTTCAGTGGGATGAGAAAGTTTGGGCAACCTTGTTAATCGTCATGATTTTCCTGTATAAATCGTTGGTTGTTACGAAACTAAATGTCAATTAAAGGGGCACTATGGCGAAAAATTTAAAATATGTGCAAACATAAACAAATAAGAAGTACGTTTTTTCCAGAGTAAAATGAGCCATAAATTACTTTTCTCCTATGTTGCTGTCACTTACAGTAGGTAGTAGTAGTAAGTAGTTGGCGCTTTGAGTCCGCCAGGAGAAAAGCACGATATAAGTGTTTGTCTTTAGTAGAAATCTGACAGAAGCGACAAGTTTTGGACTAGTCCATCTCTTCCTGGGGGATTCTCAGGGATTTATTTATTTTCAAAAGCACTTAGTGAATGGCAGTTGCTCTGTCCAACTGCCAAAAAAACTGTGTAGCGAGCAGGAAATTTCGGCAAAACACTCAAACGCTAGCGCTGTTGAAAGCACTAGTGTAATAAAACCCTATGGGCCTGCTCTTACAAAATCGCGAAACGCAAACGCGTAGCCTGCACCATTTTCATGCGATTTCCCGGCGATCGCGTTTCAGTGCTATAGAAGCGGTAAACGTGATCGCATAGAAATCGCTGCACTGTCCAATGATTTTTTCCACGTGATATTGCGGAATAATCACTCCCGCAAAAATCGCCGGCGTTTTGCCCTTTCAAATGTGAATGAGCCCTATAGGCTCTTGTGCAATGATATGTGAGTGTTCACATATGAGCGTTTTGATTGCATTCCGCTTCCAAAAGCGCTGCCTCTTCTATTTTCAGAGCGCTTTGCCTCAATGGAAGGTGTAGGGAAATCGCTAAGCGCTTTGTATAGCAATTTCCTGAGCAGTTTTAAGAACAAATACATTGTGTTTATTATTTTCCGGGTCAAAGAGTTCACTTCCTGATCTCAGGAAGTTAAAATCTCAATCGCTCATCAAAAGCGCTTAGAAAAGCGATTAGTCGATGCTCATAAATTGCCGGGAATCGCTTGAAAAAATTGTGCACAAAACCACTGAGCGCTTGCGATCGCGCAATTTATAATGTGAGCAAAACCTAAATCTTGAATTGAAATGAAATGTAAAATTACAGCAGTTAAAGGGAAACTGTGTATGACAAGTTAGGGCAGGAGAGGTGGAAGAGGAAAGATGAGGAATGACGTGGGAGGGTGCAGGAGAAGGAGAGAGCTCAGGTGAAAATTGGGGACTGTGTGCAAAGACTAGGCTGCCTGGTGAACGAGAGCGAAGTCCTCCCTCCCACCTTGCAGAGTTGTGTATGTAGCGGTGTACATTTCTACCTGTTCCAGCAGTGTCGGGTCTCCTCCACCTCCTGGCAGCTGCACGCTCTATGCTGCATACCCGCTGCATGTCATTTGATTGGCAGGTGGGTAGGCAATATTATTTCTTTAAAATGGATAAAATGATGTAGGTAGCGGTGGACTTACCCCTCCAAAACAGACACAAAAAATTGCTGTTTTAAAGAGAACCCGAGGTTGGGTTTGAAGAATATTATCTGCATACAGAGGCTGGATGTGCCTATACAGCCCAGCCTCTGTTGCTATCCCAAACCCCCCTAAGGTCCCCCTGCACTCTGCAATCCCTCATAAATCACAGCCACGCTGCTGACAAACAGCTTGTCAGAGCTGGCTGTGTTTATCTCTATAGTGTCGGTCTGCTGCTCTCCCCGCCTCCTGCAGAACTCCAGTCCCCGCCTGTATCCCTTCCCTCCCTGCTGATTGGAGGGAAGGGACGGGGGCAGGGACCGGAGCTATGCAGGAGGCGGGGGAGCAGCTGAGACTGACACTACAGATGTAAACACAGCCTCACAGCACGGCTGTGATTTATGAGGGATTGCAGAGTGCAGGGGGACCTTAGGGCCTGTTCACACTAGACGCGTTTCCAGCCGCGTTTTGGAAACGCGTGCGGGTGGCCCGACACGCACGACATCAGACAGTGCATAGAGTGCACTGTCTGATGTTCACACTGCATGCGTTCCGGACCTGTGCGGTCCGGAAAAACATGCTGCACGCAGATTTTACAAAAACGCGCGGCTGTCCCATTCACTTTTCAGTGATGGGATCAGCCACGCAACGCATACGAACGCGGATGGCGTGCGTTCGTACGCGTTGCGTTCTGCATGCGTGGCCGTCCGCGTTTTGCAGTGGGGTTTGGGATAGCAACAAAGGCTGGGCTGTATAGGCAGATCCAGCCTCTGTATGCAGATAACATTCTTTAAACACACCTCGGGTTCTCTTTAAGCAAAAATCTGTTTATTTACATACTCCGAACAAGGTGCAATGCGTCTGCGGGTATATCCCACTTCCTCAGGCAATAAATAGGAGCATATCACCAATGCGGTCTGGTACAAAGCCTGGCGCCTCTGTCACAGAGGCGCCAGGCTATGTACCGGACAGAGGCACCAGGCTATGTACCGGACAGAGGCGCCAGGCTATATACCGGACAGAGGCGCCAGGCTATGTACCGGACAGAGGCGCCAGGCTATGTACCGGACAGAGGCGCCAGGCTATGTACCGGACAGAGGCGCCAGGCTATGTACCGGACAGAGGCGCCAGGCTATGTACCGGACAGAGGCGCCAGGCTATGTACCGGACAGAGGCGCCAGGCTATGTACCGGACAGAGGCGCCAGGCTATGTACCGGACAGAGGCGCCAGGCTATGTACCGGACAGAGGCGCCAGGCTATGTACCGGACAGAGGCGCCAGGCTATGTACCGGACAGAGGCGCCAGGCTATGTACCGGACAGAGGCGCCAGGCTATGTACCGGACAGAGGCGCCAGGCTATGTACCGGACAGAGGCGCCAGGCTATGTACCGGACAGAGGCGCCAGGCTATGTACCGGACAGAGGCGCCAGGCTATGTACCGGACAGAGGCGCCAGGCTATGTACCGGACAGAGGCGCCAGGCTATGTACCGGACAGAGGCGCCAGGCTATGTACCGGACAGAGGCGCCAGGCTATGTACCGGACAGAGGCGCCAGGCTATGTACCGGACAGAGGCGCCAGGCTATTTACCGGACAGAGGCGCCAGGCTATGTATCGGACCGCATTGGTGATATGCTGATTTTTGCTTAAAACAGCAATTTTTTGTGTCTGTTTTGGAGGGGTAAGTCCACCGCTACCTACTTCATTTTATCCATTTTAAGGAAATATTGTTTTTACCCTGTTGGCGCCTCTGTACTACTATTGCAGTTGTTTCCACCCCTGGTGGAGGGGGATTCTTCCTTTTTCCCCGATCTACAGAGAGCGACTTCTTAATCCTGAATGGGGACAGGTCTAATCTCCTCACCTGCCCTCATAGTGGTTAAAGAGAGTCTGAAGCGAGAATAAATCTCGCTTCAGACCTCATAGATAGCAGGGGCATGTGTGCCCCTGCTAAAACGCCACTATCCCGCGGCTTAACGGGGGTCCCTTCACCCCCAAATCCCCTTGTTTCAGCGGGGGAGCGCTTCCTGGTTGGGGCAGGGCTAACCGCCACAGCCCTACCCCACGCGCGTCTGTCAGCGCGTATCTCCGCCTCTCCCCCGCCCCTCTCAGTCTTCCTTCACTGAGAGGGGTGGGGGAGAGGCGGCGATGCGCCGCTGATAGATGCGACTGGAGGCAGGGCTGCAGCTGTTAGCCCTGCCTCCAGGAGCGACCAAGTCTGCGACCAAGTGTCGCAGTGGGGGGTTTGGGGGTGAAGGGACCCCTGTTTAGCCGCGAGATAGCGGCGTTTTAGCAGAGGCACACATGCCCCTGCTAACTATGAGCTCTGAAGCGAGATTTATTCTCGCTTCAGAGTCTCTTTAACTGGATGGTGACCTACCTATACTTACCTTCCATACCCAATTTACAGTACATACTACACTATACTGGGCTCTCGGCGTCTTCCCTTATAGTATAGATCGAGTGGCTGCTGGGAGGAAAAGTAGGCCTAATGCATCGCTGGGGCAGGTAAATAATGCTTACGGAAAAATCATTGATTTACGTGTTTTAAGTGTCTTATCGTGATGCAAACCCCCTGGTTTCAATAAGGCAAAATTGTACCATGCAAATATCACTTTGTAGGGATTTAGCTCCGATGGCGATTTGCTCACCCCGTTCTGGTTCCAGCAGGACAGAAAGTGATGTGACGGGGGTAGTAGCTTTCCCATGCCTGTCCCCTCTACTCCGGTACAAACACGTACTAGGCCTCTTTCCCATGCCTGTCCCCTCTACTCCGGTACAAACACGTACTAGGCCTCTTTCCCATGCCTGTCCCCTCTACTCCGGTACAAACACGTACTAGGCCTCTTTCCCATGGCTGAGACGTCTCTGGCACCCGGCTAGTGTGACAGGTGGGAGTGAGCAGAGACTGGGAGAGTCCCGCTAGCGTGAAATTCCAGAACTGACATCACTGGTTGTACTTAACAGTCACCCCTTTTTATCGTTTATTTTCTGGGAACCAGACCCCTTCTTCGGCCCTCGACATAGCAACTAATCTGTCACAATTATATAGCCGGAGAAGGCGAGAGTTTGTCTGATGTAGATCATCAAAACATCACGTAGGATGAGCATGACAGCCAGTAAATTAGCGGGATGTTTAGTAGCTGATAACCCTTACTGCCAGGGCCGGATTTACCTATAGCCACTGTAGGCTTGCGCCTACAGACGGCCCATTTTTAAGAGGCGGCTCACTGGCCACCCAGAGTGCTTCTCCCTCTTTTGCTCAAGGGGTGTGGCCTGTGTTAAGGGGCGGGATTTAGGGCACCAGGATTTATGTGCCTATAGGTTCCTGTGCTGTAAATCTGGCCCTGCTTACTACTACAAAAAAAACAACTTTCATTTTGTAGGAGAAATGTTTTGGGGGTTTGTACGGAGATATCCTCTGCACTGGACCTGGCATAAAGGTTGGTATATATCATCAATGGACAGATGGGTAGTTACTGTGAAGTTACTCCACTTTTTATCATTTATTATTATTTATATAGTGTCACCAATTTCTGTGGCCCTGTACAAAGTAATGTTAGGTACACACCATGCAATTTCCTGTCAGACCGACGTGTCGAACTGATAATTTCTGACATGTCTTATGTGCTTCCGATCAATAACGGGATTGATTTTCAGTTAACAACTGTAAAAAAAATTGATCGAAAACAGATCGAACATGTCTTATCGGTTCAACCTGTCAATCTGATGGGAAATAGTATTGTGTGTACCTAGCATGAGGAACATACATGGCCCTGACAGTTTCCTGTCTGAGAACCTCGATGGATTGCCTGCCAACTGCCAAGCTTACAGTATCTCCCTCTATGCCTACAAATAGACAAGACCAGACACAGAACATTTAAATCATGCTTTTCTCCTGGCAGACTCAAAGCGCCAGAGCTGCAGCCACTAGGGGCGCTCTATAGGCAGTAGCAGTGTTAGGCCAGAGCTGCAGCCACTAGGGGGCGCTCTATATGAGTAGCAGGGTTAGGCCAGAGCTGCAGCCACTAGGGGCGCTCTATAGGCAGTAACAGTGTTGGGCCATAGCTGCAGCCACTAGGAGGTGCTCTATAGGCAGTAGCAGTGTTAGGCCAGAGCTGCAGCCACTAGGGGGCACTCTATAGGCAGTAGCAGTGATAGGCCAGAGCTGCAGTCACTAGGGGGCGCTCTATAGGCAGTAGCAGTGTTAGGCCAGAGCTGCAGCCACTAGGGGGCGCTCTATAGGCAGTAGCGGTGTTAGGCCAGAGCTGCAGCCACTAGGGAGTGCTCTATAGGCAGTAGCGGTGTTAGGCCAGAGCTGCAGCCACTAGGGAGTGCTCTATAGGCAGTAGGAGTGTTAGGCCAGAGCTGCAGCCACTAGGGGGCGCTCTATAGGCAGTAGCAGTGTTAGGCCAGAGCTGCAGCCACTAGGAGGCGCTCTATAGGCAGTAGCAGTGTAAGGCCTGAGCTACAGCCACTAGGGGGCGCTCTATAGGCAGTAGCAGTGTTAGGCCAGAGCTGCAGCCACTAGGGGGCGCTCTATAGGCAGTAGCAGTGTTAGGCCAAAGCTGCAGCCACTAGGGGGTACTCTATAGGCAGTAGCAGTGTTAGGCCAGAGCTGCAGCCACTAGGACGCGCTCTATAGGCAGTAGCAGTGTTGGAGAGTCTTGCCCAAGGTCTCCTTACTGAATAGGTGCTGGCTTACTGAACAGGAAGAGCCGAGACCTGTGTTAGAGGAGATCTGGGATAGATAGATAGATAGATAGATAGATAGATAGATAGATAGACAGTAAAGATGCTGACCTGCAGGGTCAAGCTGGATCAAACAACATGAACAAATTACATGATAAGTATACATCATTTCTTGATCTAATCTTCTACTTTTTAACTTCTCACTTTGTAATGTATTGGTTCATTTTTTCCCCCTACTACTAACTTTCAGTGAAGTTCCTCTAAATTAGGGCGCACACTGGCATTTCGGTAGCATCCTGAGCGAGAAGCTGTGTATGTTCTTGAGCTGCAGATGTCAGGAGCTGGTTAGGGAGCGTGGAATAGATGAGAGAGGAAACCTCAGGAATGGGTCAGCCCCTGGCTGTTGTAGGGTTATTGGCACACTCAAGACAGAAGCCTGATTGTCAATTGATAGACAAGGAAGCAATCAAATCTGCACTGCGGCCGGATCCAGATGGTTTGGTACCGGATATTTTGATAAATGATCTATAGGGGACTGTCCTATTCCGTTATGATTACGTCCTTTTATTACCACACAGCAGGTGGGGAACAATACCTGCTACACATCCTGGTGTGGTGTGACAGGATCGGGGAATACAGGCGGTGACAGATTGAGGGTTAGCAATGAGCCAACGTCGTAACTTTCAAGTCAAGAACTGGCAATGTGTTTTATTCTTCTTGTGACCGCAATGACAAACTGCTCAGTGTTTTGCAATAACCCGTCACAGCCAATAAGGGTTCGTCCCGCACAGGTAAAAAGGCTCTAATTACTATAGTATAATATTGGTAATTTTTACTGATATTTTACTATCCCCTTACCTGATCATTCTCACTTGAACCCTTTAACCACTCTAGGAAAATTCAAAATATATGATTACTGTTGCGCTCCTCACACCTGTGCCTTCAACTTTGCAATAAAACTTTATCCTTGACCTGCAAAAAAAGCTTCACATAGGGTGATACCGTTCTGTAACATTAAATCTCTTCACTTTGCATGCACGTTAGCCCAAGTGACAATTCACATCCGTGTCAGGTGCTCTCATTCAGTGCTCATTCCGTGACAGTCCCCGACTAATACATGCCAAAACGCTCACCAGATGTAGCCCATCTCGAATTGCAGGTGGAGAAATCACTTTTGGCCCACTGCCAGTAAATCCCATAACACCAAATCGTCATAAGTCTTCATTTATTCCAATATAAAACAGCTGGGCTGTCCAGGCCGATCACCTCGCCGCTTTCTTCTCTTCCTCTCCTTCCAGGCTGCAGTTCGTGCGCCCCCCAGTCACCAGTCCGTGCTCCGTTGCCCTCACTTTAACCACTCTGCGACCGCCTAACGCCAATTGGCGACCGCAGAGGGGCTCCTTCAGGACCACGTAACGCCGAAAGGCGTCAAGTCCTGGGGGAGGAGATTAGCAGGGATCAAGCACATGGATTTGCGTGCATCCCGCGTTGTACAGCGCTGCGATCTACCACAGCGCTGCACTGGGGACAGCCCTGTTGCTTGGCTGTCCCGTGGAGACACAGACAAAGCTTATGAGAGACAATCGCAGGGATTGGCTGTCGGGGGTGGGGGGGATAAATTATAACGAAAATAAACGTTTAAAATAAAATACAACTAAACTCATTAAAAAAAATACTATCAACAGTAGGGATCCGGGGGGGGGGGGGGGGGGGGGCGTCTATTGAGGGGCTGTCTGTAAAGGGAAAGGTCCGGGGGCTGTCTATCGAGGGTAAAGAGTGGTGAAAGCTGTGTATGGAGGGTAATGAACCGGGGGGGCTGTCTATCGAGGGTAAGGAATCGGGGGGCTGTCTATCGAGGGTAAGGAATCGGGGGGGCTGTCTATAGGGGGTAAGGAACTGGGGGGCTGTCTATAGGGGGTAAGGAACTGGGGGGCTGTCTATAGGGGGTAAGGAACTGGGGGGCTGTCTATAGGGGGTAAGGAATCGGAGGGCTGTCTATCGAGGGTAAGGAATCGGGGGGCTGTCTATCGAGGGTAAGGAATCGGGGGGGGCTGTCTATAGGGGGTAAGGAACTGGGGGGCTGTCTATAGGGGGTAAGGAACTGGGGGGCTGTCTATAGGGGGTAAGGAACTGGGGGGCTGTCTATAGGGGGTAAGGAACTGGGGGGCTGTCTATAGGGGGTAAGGAACTGGGGGGCTGTCTATAGGGGGTAAGGAATCGGGGGGCTGTCTATCGAGGGTAAGGAACTGGGGGGCTGTCTATTGAGGGTAAGGAACTGGGGGGCTGTCTATAGGGGGTAAGGAACTGGGGGGCTGTCTATAGGGGGTAAGGAGCTGGGGGGCTGTCTATAGGGGGTAAGGAACTGGGGGGCTGTCTATAGGGGGTAAGGAACTGGGGGGCTGTCTATAGGGGGTAAGGAACTGGGGGGCTGTCTATAGGGGGTAAGGAACTGGGGGGCTGTCTATAGGGGGTAAGGAACAGGGAGGCTGTCTATAGGTGGTAAGGAACTGGGGGGCTGTCTATAGGGGGTAAGGAACTGGGGGGCTGTCTATAGGGGGTAAGGAACTGGGGGGGCTGTCTATAGGGGGTAAGGAACTGGGGGGCTGTCTATCGAGGGTAAGGAATCGGGGGGCTGTCTATCGAGGGTAAGGAATCGGGGGGGCTGTCTATAGGGGGTAAGGAACTGGGGGGCTGTCTATAGGGGGTAAGGAACTGGGGGGCTGTCTATAGGGGGTAAGGAACTGGGGGGCTGTCTATAGGCGGTAAGGAACTGGGGGGCTGTCTATAGGGGGTAAGGAACTGGGGGGCTGTCTATAGGGGGTAAGCAACTGGGGGGCTGTCTATAGGGGGTGAGGAATCGGGGGCCTGTCTATCGAGGGTAAGGAATCGGGGGGCTGTCTATCGAGGGTAAGGAATCGGGGGGGCTGTCTATAGGGGGTAAGGAACTGGGGGGCTGTCTATAGGGGGTACGGAACTGGGGGGCTGTCTATAGGGGGTAAGGAACTGGGGGGCTGTCTATAGGGGGTAAGGAACTGGGGGGCTGTCTATAGGGGGTAAGGAATCGGAGGGCTGTCTATCGAGGGTAAGGAACCAGAGGGGGGGCTGTTTGTCCAGGGTAAGGAACCGGGGGGCTGTCTATCAAGCAAGAGTAGGGAACCGGGGGGCTGTCTATCGAGGGAAAGGAACAGGGAGGCTGTCTATAGGGGGTAAGGAACTGGGGGGCTGTCTATAGGGGGTAAGGAACTGGGGGGCTGTCTATAGGGGGTAAGGAACTGGGGGGCTGTCTATAGGGGGTAAGGAGCTGGGGGGCTGTCTATAGGGGGTAAGGAACTGGGGGGCTGTCTATAGGGGGTAAGGAACTGGGGGGCTGTCTATAGGGGGTAAGGAACTGGGGGGCTGTCTATAGGGGGTAAGGAACTGGGGGGCTGTCTATAGGGGGTAAGGAACAGGGAGGCTGTCTATAGGGGGTAAGGAACTGGGGGGCTGTCTATAGGGGGTAAGGAACCGGGGGGCTGTCTATAGGGGGTAAGGAACCAGGAAGCTGTCTATAGGGGGTAAGGAACTGGGGGGGCTGTCTATAGGGGGTAAGGAACTGGGGGGCTGTCTATAGGGGGTAAGGAACTGGGGGGCTGTCTATAGGGGGTAAGGAACTGGGGGGCTGTCTATAGGGGGTAAGGAGCTGGGGGGCTGTCTATAGGGGGTAAGGAACCGGGAAGCTGTCTATTGAGGTTAAGGAGCTGGGGGGCTGTCTATAGGGGGTAAGGAACTGGGGGGCTGTCTATAGGGGGTAAGGAACTGGGGGGCTGTCTATAGGGGGTAAGGAACTGGGGGGCTGTCTATAGGGGGTAAGGAACTGGGGGGCTGTCTATAGGGGGTAAGGAGCTGGGGGGCTGTCTATAGGGGGTAAGGAACCGGGAAGCTGTCTATTGAGGTTAAGGAGCTGGGGGGCTGTCTATAGGGGGTAAGGAGCTGGGGGGCTGTCTATAGGGGGTAAGGAACCGGGGGGCTGTCTATAGGGGGTAAGGAACTGGGGGGCTGTCTATAGGGGGTATGGAACCGGGGGGCTGTCTATCGAGTGTAAGGAACTGGGGGATATCTATAGGGGTTAAGAACCGGGGGGCTGTCTGTCGAGGGTAAGGATCCGGGGGGGGGGGGGGGCTGTCTATCGAGGGCAAGAACTTTGGGGGCTGTCTATTGAGGGTGAGGAACTGGGGGGAGGGGCTGTCTATGGAGGGTGAGGAACTGGGGGGGAGGGGGGTCTGTCTATTGAGGGTAAGGAACCGGGGAGGTGGGGCTGTCTATCAAGGTCAAGTACTTTGGGGGCTGTCTATGGAGGGTGAGGAACCAGGGACTCTCTATCTGCAGACAGCCTCCTTAGTTAGGAGAGGGGGGGGGGTCCCAGTCTTCGGGATTTGGCTTTTGTAGCGTTCCTAAGCCTCTGCAGTCGCACGGCTCCCTCATAGCCTTCTGATCCTTAGACTTCAAATCAAGCAGAGCGCATCTGATTCGTGCTGCTTCATCCGGAATAGCTGGTGTCGGAGCAGGACGCGGTTCCCAGCCCCGAGTGAGAAGAACGGCACAGCGGCGCGGCATGCCTCCCGGCTGTGCTTTGTGGAGCGCCTCAGATTGGGGATGTGTACCCAGAACAGATACTTGGTTGGGATGTACAGTATAGTGCCTGAGGGGCCGTCCTCATCGCTCTCATGTGCGTACCCTGTGCCTTTCCACTTTGCTTCAGTCCTGTTATGTTTGTGTGTTCTTTTTTAATATTTGTGCTGCCTTGTATTTTGCTTATCTTTTTGTTGCCATGGATACAGATATACTGTAAACATGTTTCTAGCCATTGGCGCACCATTTGCAAGGATGATCATTGTCATCTGGAAGCCCCCTTTCCACCGATGCAAATCGATTTTTATGCAAACGCGCCGCATATACCAAGCATGCGATTTTCTTGCATCTTCCTGTTTATATATTTTTTTTATTCCTTTTCGCACAGAATCCTTTTTATAACGTGTTCGCATGCTCACCTGTCACTCCTCATCCCCCTCCCCTCTCTGTAGACCTGAACACGCTGCTCCACTATAATGAAGTGATGATGTGTGTACAGCCACTGGGAATGCTCTCTCTAATGATCATTTCAGGTGACAGTAATTGTGTTTCTGTATGAACGTTGAAAACCTTTGCTCTTGGTAACTTTAGAAAAACAAAAATGTTTCAAATGATTCATTCCATGTTATTCATTATATTAGTACTAAACTAGCTGCAGTGTGTGCTGATCTCTGCTAACCCCCAGTATGTACAGTGTAAGCTGTAACTGTGTGCCTGTACTGATAGTAAACTAGCTGCAGCGTGTGCTGATCTCTGCTGCCTCCAGACAGTATGTACAGTATAAGCTGTTACTGTGTGCCTGTACTGATAGTAAACTAGCTGCAGTGTGTGCTGATCTCTGCTACTTCCAGTATGTACAGTATAAGCAGTTACTCTGTGCCTGTACTGATGGTAAACTAGCTGCAGTGTGTCCTGATCTCTGCTGCTTCCGGTATGTACAGTATAAGCTGTTACTCTGTGCTTACATTAATAGTAAACTAGCTGCAGTGTGTGCTGATCTCTGCTACCCCCAGTATGTACAGTATATGCTGTTAATCTGTACCTGTACTGATAGTAAACTAGCTGCAGTGTGTGCTGATCTCTGCTACCTCCAGTATGTACAGTATATGCTGTTAATCTGTACCTGTACTGATAGTAAACTAGCTGCAGTGTGTGCTGATCTCTGCTGTCTCCAGTATGTACAGTATAAGCTGTTACTCTGTGCCTGTACTGTGTGTGCGGATCTCTGCTACTTCCAGTATGTACAGTATATGCTGTTACTCTGTATCTGTACTTATAGAAAACTAGCTGCAGTATGTGCTGATCTCTGCTGCCTCCAGTATGTACAGTATAAGCTGTTACTCTGTGCCTGTACTGATGGTAAACTAGCTACAGTGTGTGCTGATCTCTGCTCCTCCAGTATGTATAGTATAAGCTGTTACTCTGTGTCTGTACTGATACTAAACTAGCTACAGCGTGTGCTGATCTCTGCAACCCCCAGTATGTACAGTATAAGGTGTTACTCTGTGCCTGTACTGATAGTAAACCAGCTGCAGTGTGTGCTGATCTCTGCTGCCTCCAGTATGTACAGTATAAGCTGTTACTCTGTGCCTGTACTGATAGTAAACTAGCTGCAGTGTGTGCTGATCTCTGCTACCCCCAGTATGTACAGTATAAGCTGTTACTCTGTGCCTGTACTGATTGTAATCTAGCTGCAGTGTGTGATGATCTCTGCTGCCTCCAGTATGTACAGTATAAGCTGTTACTCTGTGCCTGTACTGATAGTAAACTAGCTGCAGTGTGCGATGATCTCTGCTGCCTCCAGTATGTACAGTATAAGCTGTTACTCTGTGCCTGTACTGATAGTAATCTAGCTGCAGTGTGTGCTGATCTCTGCTACCTCTAGTATGTACAGTATAAGCTGTTACTCTGTGCCTGTACTGATAGTAAACTAGCTGCAGTGTGTGCTGATCTCTGCTACCCCCAGTATGTACAGTATAAGCTGTTACTCTGTGCCTGTACTGATTGTAATCTAGCTGCAGTGTGTGATGATCTCTGCTGCCTCCAGTATGTACAGTATAAGCTGTTACTCTGTGCCTGTACTGATAGTAAACTAGCTGCAGTGTGTGCTGATCTCTGCTGCCCCCAGTATGTACAGTATAAGCTGTTTCTCTGTGCCTGTACTGATAGTAAACTAGCTGCAGTGTGTGCTGATCTCTGCTACCTCCAGTATGTACAGTATAAGCTGTTACTCTGTGCCTGTACTGATAGTAAACTAGCTGCAGTGTGTGCTGATATCTGCTACCCCCAGTATGTACAGTATAAGCTGTTACTCTGTGCCTGTACTGATAGTAAACTAGCTGCAGTGTGTGCTGATCTCTGCTACCTCTAGTATGTACAGTATAAGCTGTTACTCTGTGCCTGTACTGATAGTAAACTAGCTGCAGCGTGTGCTGATCTCTGCTACCCCCAGTATGTACAGTATATGCTGTTACTCTGTGCCTATACCGATAGTAAACTAGCCACAGCGTGTGCTGATCTCTGCTACCCCCAGTATGTACAGTATATGCTGTTACTCTGTACCTGTGCTGATAGTAAACTACCTGCAGTGTGTGCTGATGTCTGCTGCCTCCTCTGATTTACGTTCTGAAATATATCACAGGTGGTGACTTCTTTGGCCCTGTCAGGTACAGCTCTGCGGAATGTTTGTTTCTGAGAATTCTGAAGCCAGTACAAATAATACCTGGTTTCCCAGAATGCTCTGGGAGGAGAATTCCACATAGCTAAATAGCCTAGGCTGTGACATTACTGGGAAGGCAGGACTACATACTAATATACAGCAATATTAGATGTAGGAAATGTTTCTGATGGTGAATCCAGAAGAGTTACCATAAAAGTGGGTGTCCTGAATCATAATAATAAATAATACTATTTGTCACTACAGGGCCTCTTTACGTTGACAGAGTATAGGGGCCTTAAGTTAGTCTGGGCAACCATTATCTGGCGTTAATGGCAATCAACAACTTCACATGAACGAAAACTGTATATCCATTGTAAACCTTTGACCTTTAACCCCGCTGAAGTGACGTCCCAATCTCCGCCCACCTTACTTTAAAATCTGCCGATAACTGCGTAGCTATGTAATTTGATCTAATTGCCGTGGAAGATCGCTGCCGATCCGCCCCCTTTGCAATGAGCTGGTTCATTATTTGAGAATAGCTAGAAAAGGCTTCTTCTTCTTTCTATATGTAGCGTATAATTAGCTTATAAATAGCATATCCTTGAATACATACTTTTTATAAAAAAGAGATATCGTGAGCTAAAAAAAAGTGATAATAACATGAGACTGCGATGATTTTTAGTGTTCTCAGCATGTGTGTAACTATAACCTGCTACCCCACAACTCCTACGGTGATGTGATTGTCGCCACTGCGTTCGCCATCTGCGTTCTTTGCATCATGTGTCATTAGATCTGCCAGTGACTTCAAAGCGAGAGCGCCACAGATCGTCGGCCCCGTCATTCCGAATGTGCGAATTGTTGGCAGCAACCCAACTCGCGGACTAGTGGTGACTAAACCGGGAGGCGGAGCAACGGTAAACTACGCTGAAATCTACGAAAATACAGTTTGACGTGTATGGTAGGAATCAATCGCTATCCGACTAACTCCTTCCAACCCCTTAAAGTGTATTCTGTATTACGTTGTATATTTAATTTAAAGCGGACCTGAACTCAGAACTTCCTCTCTGCTCTAAAAAAAAGCAATAGCATAATAACCTTTAAAGAAAAACCTTTCTTTGTTACAGCTGATACAAATCCCTCAGTGTATTTACTTCCTGCTGTCATGGAGGCAGACATTTTGTTGACATCCTGTGCTTTCAAACTGGCTTCTCGGCAGTCAGCTAACACAGCTGAGGGATCGAATTACAACTTGGAATTAGACACAGATAAGGGAGAATTAGACAGGCTAAACTCTCTACCCTGTGCAAGAATTCAGGTGCACTTTAATTGTCTTTTCCTATTTACAGTACTAGTAATAATGGTGTGCTTTTTTAGTAGAATCTGGTACCATTGTAGGTTCTGCTTTAGGGCTGGTTCAGACGGACGTTTGGAGGCGTTGCGTTTGCTGGCGTCGCGTTCAGCAGCGTTCGTGTGCGTTTGGATGCGGTCGCGTTTTTTCTTCCCCTAGGGGGACATTAGCCGTCGCGGTTAACCTCCCCTGGAAGCTACATGTAGCTTCCAGGGGCTCCTTGAACGCAAGGGAAAATCGGGACCCAAACGCCGCATTTGTGTAAACGCGCTTGAAAGCTTGGTACAAATGCTCCCATTCACTTGAATGGGAGCATTTAACACCAAGCCCTGAACGCTGGCTGTAAACGCTCTGCAAACGTCCGTCTGAAC
The DNA here is from genome assembly GCF_040937935.1 of Hyperolius riggenbachi. Taxonomy (NCBI): domain Eukaryota; kingdom Metazoa; phylum Chordata; class Amphibia; order Anura; family Hyperoliidae; genus Hyperolius; species Hyperolius riggenbachi. Next base: position 252,942,083 of record NC_090656.1, read on the forward strand.
CAGCCCTTACTCTCAGGTCTCCTTCCTGCAGCAGACATGGAAGAGAGGGCTGTGTCCAGAATTGCATGCTGGGGTATGTTGCTCAATTGCATGTGTTCTGTTCAGTGCAAACATGTAGTTCAGTTGCATACTAGCGAGTGGGGAGCCTCGGATATCGTTTCCGTCTTGGTCCTCCTAATCTATAAAAGATCACGCTACCAACCGCTTTGTAGCTGTAGCAGAGCAGGAAGTGGCTGGGGAGACATATGAAAGTGGAGTTGGAGTGTTAGCAGGAGCAGAGTGGAGCAGGGCAGCAGTAGCAGAGCAGGGAGTGGCTGGGGAGACATATGAAGGTGGAGTTGGAGTGTTAGCAGGAGCAGAGTGGAGCAGGGAAGCAGTAGCAGAGCAGGAAGTGGCTGGGGAGACATATGAAGGTGGAGTTGGAGTGTTAGCAGGAGCAGAGTGGAGCAGGGCAGCAGTAGCAGAGCAGGGAGTGGCTGGGGAGGCATGAAGGTGGAGTTGGGGTGTTAGCAGGAGCAGAGTGGGGCAGGGAAGCAGTAGCAGAGCAGGGAGTGTCTGGGAGACATATGAAGGTGGAGTTGGAGTGTTAGCAGGAGCAGAGTGGGGCAGGGAAGCAGTAGCAGAGCAGGGAGTGGCTGGGGAGACAGATGAAAGTGGAGTTGGAGTGTTAGCAGGAGCAGAGTGGGGCAGGGAAGCAGAAGCAGAGCAGGGAGTGTCTGGGAGACATATGAAGGTGGAGTTGAAGTGTTAGCAGGAGCAGAGTGGAGCAGGGAAGCAGTAGCAGAGCAGGGAGTGGCTGGGGGACATATGAAGGTGGAGTTGGAGTGTTAGCAGGAGCAGAGTGGAGCAGGGAAGCAGTAGCAGAGCAGGGAGTGTCTGGGAGACATATGAAGGTGGAGTTGAAGTGTTAGCAGGAGCAGAGTGGAGCAGGGAAGCAGTAGCAGAGCAGGGAGTGGCTGGGGGACATATGAAGGTGGAGTTGGAGTGTTAGCAGGAGCAGAGTGGAGCAGGGAAGCAGTAGCAGAGCAGGGAGTGGCTGGGGAGACATATGAAGGTGGAGTTGGGGTGTTAGCAGGAGCAGAGTGGAGCAGGGAAGCAGTAGCAGAGCAGGGAGTGGCTGGGGAGACATATGAAGGTGGAGTTAGAGTGTTAGCAGGAGCAAAGTGGAGCAGGGAAGCAGTAGCAGAGCAGGGAGTGGCTGGGGAGACAGATGAAGGTGGAGTTGGAGTGTTAGCAGGAGCAGAGTGGAGCAGGGCAGCAGTAGCAGAGCAGAGAGTGGCTGGGGAGACATATGAAGGTGGAGTTGGAGTGTTAGCAGGAGCAGAATGGAGCAGGGCAGCAGTAGCAGAGCAGGGAGTGGCTGGGGAGACATATGAAGGTGGAGATGGAGTGTTAGCAGGAGCAGAGGGGAGCAGGGTAGCAGTAGCAGAGCAGGAAGTGGCTGGGGAGACATATGAAGGTGGAGTTGGGGTGTTAGCAGGAGCAGAGTGGAGCAGGGAAGCAGTAGCAGAGCAGGGAGTGTCTGGGAGACATATGAAGGTGGAGTTGAAGTGTTAGCAGGAGCAGAGTGGAGCAGGGAAGCAGTAGCAGAGCAGGGAGTGGCTGGGGGACATATGAAGGTGGAGTTGGAGTGTTAGCAGGAGCAGAGTGGAGCAGGGAAGCAGTAGCAGAGCAGGGAGTGGCTGGGGAGACATATGAAGGTGGAGTTGGGGTGTTAGCAGGAGCAGAGTGGAGCAGGGAAGCAGTAGCAGAGCAGGGAGTGGCTGGGGAGACATATGAAGGTGGAGTTAGAGTGTTAGCAGGAGCAAAGTGGAGCAGGGAAGCAGTAGCAGAGCAGGGAGTGGCTGGGGAGACAGATGAAGGTGGAGTTGGAGTGTTAGCAGGAGCAGAGTGGAGCAGGGCAGCAGTAGCAGAGCAGAGAGTGGCTGGGGAGACATATGAAGGTGGAGTTGGAGTGTTAGCAGGAGCAGAATGGAGCAGGGCAGCAGTAGCAGAGCAGGAAGTAGCTGGGAAGACATATGAAGGTGGAGTTGGGGTGTTAGCAGTAGCAGAGTGCAGCAGGGAAGCAGTAGCAGAGCAGGAAGTGGCTGGGGAGACATATGGAGGTGGAGTTGGAGTGTTAGCAGGAGCAGAGTGGGGCAGGAAAGCAGTAGCAGAGCAGGGAGTGGCTGGGGAGACATATGAAGGTGGAGTTGGAGGGTTAGCAGGAGCAGAGTGCAGCAGGGCAGCAGTAGCAGAGCAGGAAGTGGCTGGGGAGACATATGAAGGTGGAGTTGGAGTGTTAGCAGGAGCAGAGGGGAGCAGGGAAGCAGTAGCAGAGCAGGGAGTGTCTGGGAGACATATGAAGGTGGAGATGGAGTGTTAGCAGGAGCAGAGTGGGGCAGGGAAGCAGTAGCAGAGCAGGGAGTGTCTGGGAGACATATGAAGGTGGAGTTGGAGTGTTAGCAGGAGCAGAGTGGGGCAGGGAAGCAGTAGCAGAGCAGGAAGTGGCTGGGGAGACATATGAAGGTGGAGTTGGGGTGTTATCAGGAGCAGAGTGGAGCAGGGAAGCAGTAGCAGAGCAGGGAGTGTCTGGGAGACATATGAAGGTGGAGTTGGGGTGTTAGCAGGAGCAGGGTGGAGCAGGGAAGCAGTAGCAGAGCAGGAAGTGGCTGGGGAGACATATGAAGGTGGAGTTGGGGTGTTAGCAGGAGCAGAGTGGAGCAGGGAAGCAGTAGCAGAGCAGGGAGTGTCTGGGAGACATATGAAGGTAGAGTTGGAGTGTTAGCAGGAGCAGAGTGGAGCAGGGAAGCAGTAGCAGAGCAGGGAGTGTCTGGGAGACATATGAAGGTGGAGTTGGAGTGTTAGCAGGAGCAGAGTGGAGCAGGGAAGCAGTAGCAGAGCAGGGAGTGTCTGGGAGACATATGAAGGTGGAGTTGGAGTGTTAGCAGGAGCAGAGTGGAGCAGGGAAGCAGTAGCAGAGCAGGAAGTAGCTGGGAAGACATATGAAGGTGGAGTTGGGGTGTTAGCAGTAGCAGAGTGCAGCAGGGAAGCAGTAGCAGAGCAGGAAGTGGCTGGGGAGACATATGGAGGTGGAGTTGGAGTGTTAGCAGGAGCAGAGTGGGGCAGGAAAGCAGTAGCAGAGCAGGGAGTGGCTGGGGAGACATATGAAGGTGGAGTTGGAGGGTTAGCAGGAGCAGAGTGCAGCAGGGCAGCAGTAGCAGAGCAGGAAGTGGCTGGGGAGACATATGAAGGTGGAGTTGGAGTGTTAGCAGGAGCAGAGGGGAGCAGGGAAGCAGTAGCAGAGCAGGGAGTGTCTGGGAGACATATGAAGGTGGAGATGGAGTGTTAGCAGGAGCAGAGTGGGGCAGGGAAGCAGTAGCAGAGCAGGGAGTGTCTGGGAGACATATGAAGGTGGAGTTGGAGTGTTAGCAGGAGCAGAGTGGGGCAGGGAAGCAGTAGCAGAGCAGGAAGTGGCTGGGGAGACATATGAAGGTGGAGTTGGGGTGTTATCAGGAGCAGAGTGGAGCAGGGAAGCAGTAGCAGAGCAGGGAGTGTCTGGGAGACATATGAAGGTGGAGTTGGGGTGTTAGCAGGAGCAGGGTGGAGCAGGGAAGCAGTAGCAGAGCAGGAAGTGGCTGGGGAGACATATGAAGGTGGAGTTGGGGTGTTAGCAGGAGCAGAGTGGAGCAGGGAAGCAGTAGCAGAGCAGGGAGTGTCTGGGAGACATATGAAGGTAGAGTTGGAGTGTTAGCAGGAGCAGAGTGGAGCAGGGAAGCAGTAGCAGAGCAGGGAGTGTCTGGGAGACATATGAAGGTGGAGTTGGAGTGTTAGCAGGAGCAGAGTGGAGCAGGGAAGCAGTAGCAGAGCAGCGAGTGTCTGGGAGACATATGAAGGTGGAGTTGGAGTGTTAGCAGGAGCAGAGTGGGGCAGGGAAGCAGTAGCAGAGCAGGGAGTGTCTGGGAGACATATGAAGGTGGAGTTGGAGTGTTAGCAGGAGCAGAGTGGGGCAGGGAAGCAGTAGCAGAGCAGGGAGTGTCTGGGAGACATATGAAGGTGGAGTTGGAGGGGTAGCAGGAGCAGAGTGGAGCAGGGAAGCAGTAGCAGAGCAGGGAGTGGCTGGAGAGACATATGAAGGTGGAGTTGGAGTGTTAGCAGGAGCAGAGTGGAGCAGGGAAGCAGTAGCAGAGCAGGGAGTGGCTGGGAAGACATATGAAGGTGGAGTTGGAGTGTTAATAGGAGCAGAGTGGAGCAGGGAAGCAGTAGCAGAGCAGGGAGTGGCTGGGGGACATATGAAGGTGGAGTTGGAGGGTCAGCAGGAGCAGAGTGGAGCAGGGAAGCAGTAGCAGAGCAGGGAGTGGCTGGGGAGACATATGAAGGTGGAGTTGGAGGGGTAGCAGGAGCAGAGTGGAGCAGGGAAGCAGTAGCAGAGCAGGGAGTGGCTGGGGAGACATATGAAGGTGGAGTTGGAGTGTTAGCAGGAACAGAGAGGAGCAGGGCAGCAGTAGCAGAGCAGGGAGTGGCTGGTAAGACATATGAAGGTGGAGTTGGAGTGTTAGCAGGAGCAGAGTGGAGCAGGAAGCAGTAGCAGAGCAGGAAGTGGCTGGGGAGACATATGAAGGTGGAGTTGGAGTGTTAGCAGGAGCAGAGTGGAGCAGGGAAGCAGTAGCAGAGCAGGAAGTGGCTGGGGAGACATATGAAGGCGGAGTTGGAGTGTTAGCAGGAGCAGAGTGGAGCAGGGAAGCAGTAGCAGAGCAGGAAGTGGCTGGGGAGACATATGAAGGCGGAGTTGGAGTGTTAGCAGGAGCAGAGGTGAGCAGGGAAGCAGTAGCAGAGCAGGGAGTGGCTGGGGAGACATATGAAGGTGGAGTTGGGGTGATAGCAGGAGCAGAGTGGGGCAGGGCAGCAGTAGCAGAGCAGGAAGTGGCTGGGGAGACATATGGAGGTGGAGTTGGTGTGTTAGCAGGAGCAGAGTAGAGCAGGGAAAAAGTAGCAGAGCAGGGAGTGGCTGGGGAGACATATGAAGGTGGAGTTGGGGTGTTAGCAGGAGCAGAGTGGAGCAGGGAAGCAGTAGCAGAGCAGAAACTGGCTGGGGAGACAAATGAAGGTGGAGTTGGGGTGTTAGCAGGAGCAGGGTGGAGCAGGGAAGCAGTAGCAGAGCAGGAAGTGGCTGGGGAGACATATGAAGGTGGAGTTGGAGTGTTAGCAGGAGCAGAGTGGAGCAGGGAAGCATTAGCAGAGCAGGAAGTGGCTGGGGAGACATATGAAGGTGGAGTTGGAGTGTTAGCAGGAGCAGAGTGGAGCAGGGAAGCAGTAGCAGAGCAGGGAGTGGCTGGGGAGACATATGAAGGTGGAGTTGGACTGTTAGCAGGAGCAGAGTGGAGCAGGGCAGCAGTAGCAGAGCAGGGAGTGGCTGGGAGACATATGAAGGTGGAGTTGGGGTGTTAGCAGGAGCAGAGTGGAGCAGGGAAGCAGTAGCAGAGCAGGGAGTGTCTGGGAGACATATGAAGGTGGAGTTGGGGTGTTAGCAGGAGCAGAGTGGAGCAGGGAAGCAGTAGCAGAGCAGGGAGTGTCTGGGAGACATATGAAGGTGGAGTTGGAGTGTTAGCAGTAGCAGAGTGCAGCAGGGAAGCAGTAGCAGAGCAGGAAGTGGCTGGGGAGACATATGGAGGTGGAGTTGGTGTGTTAGCAGGAGCAGAGTGGAGCAGGGAAGCAGTAGCAGAGCAGGGAGTGGCTGGGGAGACAGATGAAGGTGGAGTTGGGGTGTTAGCAGGAGCAGAGTGGAGCAGGGAAGCAGTAGCAGAGCAGGGAGTGTCTGGGAGACATATGAAGGTGGAGTTGGGGTGTTAGCAGGAGCAGAGTGGGGCAGGGAAGCAGTAGCAGAGCAGGAAGTGGCTGGGGAGACATATGAAGGTGGAGTTGGGGTGTTAGCAGGAGCAGAGTGGAGCAGGGAAGCAGTAGCAGAGCAGGAAGTGGCTGGGGAGACATATGAAGGTGGAGTTGGGGTGTTAGCAGGAGCAGAGTGGAGCAGGGAAGCAGTAGCAGAGCAGGGAGTGTCTGGGAGACATATGAAGGTGGAGTTGAAGTGTTAGCAGGAGCAGAGTGGGGCAGGGAAGCAGTAGCAGAGCAGGGAGTGTCTGGGAGACATATGAAGGTGGAGTTGGAGTGTTAGCAGGAGCAGAGTGGGGCAGGGAAGCAGTAGCAGAGCAGGAAGTGGCTGGGGAGACATATGAAGGTGGAGTTGGGGTGTTAGCAGGAGCAGAGTGGAGCAGGGAAGCAGTAGCAGAGCAGGGAGTGTCTGGGAGACATATGAAGGTGGAGTTGGGGTGTTAGCAGGAGCAGGGTGGAGCAGGGAAGCAGTAGCAGAGCAGGAAGTGGCTGGGGAGACATATGAAGGTGGAGTTGGGGTGTTAGCAGGAGCAGAGTGGAGCAGGGAAGCAGTAGCAGAGCAGGGAGTGTCTGGGAGACATATGAAGGTGGAGTTGGAGTGTTAGCAGGAGCAGAGTGGGGCAGGGAAGCAGTAGCAGAGCAGGGAGTGTCTGGGAGACATATGAAGGTGGAGTTGCAGTGTTAGCAGGAGCAGAGTGGGGCAGGGAAGCAGTAGCAGAGCAGGGAGTGTCTGGGAGACATATGAAGGTGGAGTTGGAGTGTTAGCAGGAGCAGAGTGGGGCAGGGAAGCAGTAGCAGAGCAGGAAGTGGCTGGGGAGACATATGAAGGTGGAGTTGGGGTGTTAGCAGGAGCAGAGTGGAGCAGGGAAGCAGTAGCAGAGCAGGGAGTGTCTGGGAGACATATGAAGGTGGAGTTGGGGTGTTAGCAGGAGCAGGGTGGAGCAGGGAAGCAGTAGCAGAGCAGGAAGTGGCTGGGGAGACATATGAAGGTGGAGTTGGGGTGTTAGCAGGAGCAGAGTGGAGCAGGGAAGCAGTAGCAGAGCAGGGAGTGTCTGGGAGACATATGAAGGTAGAGTTGGAGTGTTAGCAGGAGCAGAGTGGAGCAGGGAAGCAGTAGCAGAGCAGGGAGTGTCTGGGAGACATATGAAGGTGGAGTTGGAGTGTTAGCAGGAGCAGAGTGGAGCAGGGAAGCAGTAGCAGAGCAGGGAGTGTCTGGGAGACATATGAAGGTGGAGTTGGAGTGTTAGCAGGAGCAGAGTGGGGCAGGGAAGCAGTAGCAGAGCAGGGAGTGTCTGGGAGACATATGAAGGTGGAGTTGGAGTGTTAGCAGGAGCAGAGTGGGGCAGGGAAGCAGTAGCAGAGCAGGGAGTGTCTGGGAGACATATGAAGGTGGAGTTGGAGGGGTAGCAGGAGCAGAGTGTAGCAGGGAAGCAGTAGCAGAGCAGGGAGTGGCTGGAGAGACATATGAAGGTGGAGTTGGAGTGTTAGCAGGAGCAGAGTGGAGCAGGGAAGCAGTAGCAGAGCAGGGAGTGGCTGGGAAGACATATGAAGGTGGAGTTGGAGTGTTAACAGGAGCAGAGTGGAGCAGGGAAGCAGTAGCAGAGCAGGGAGTGGCTGGGGGACATATGAAGGTGGAGTTGGAGGGTCAGCAGGAGCAGAGTGGAGCAGGGAAGCAGTAGCAGAGCAGGGAGTGGCTGGGGAGACATATGAAGGTGGAGTTGGAGGGGTAGCAGGAGCAGAGTGGAGCAGGGAAGCAGTAGCAGAGCAGGGAGTGGCTGGGGAGACATATGAAGGTGGAGTTGGAGTGTTAGCAGGAACAGAGAGGAGCAGGGCAGCAGTAGCAGAGCAGGGAGTGGCTGGTAAGACATATGAAGGTGGAGTTGGAGTGTTAGCAGGAGCAGAGTGGAGCAGGAAGCAGTAGCAGAGCAGGAAGTGGCTGGGGAGACATATGAAGGTGGAGTTGGAGTGTTAGCAGGAGCAGAGTGGAGCAGGGAAGCAGTAGCAGAGCAGGAAGTGGCTGGGGAGACATATGAAGGCGGAGTTGGAGTGTTAGCAGGAGCAGAGTGGAGCAGGGAAGCAGTAGCAGAGCAGGAAGTGGCTGGGGAGACATATGAAGGCGGAGTTGGAGTGTTAGCAGGAGCAGAGGTGAGCAGGGAAGCAGTAGCAGAGCAGGGAGTGGCTGGGGAGACATATGAAGGTGGAGTTGGGGTGATAGCAGGAGCAGAGTGGGGCAGGGCAGCAGTAGCAGAGCAGGAAGTGGCTGGGGAGACATATGGAGGTGGAGTTAGTGTGTTAGCAGGAGCAGAGTAGAGCAGGGAAAAAGTAGCAGAGCAGGGAGTGGCTGGGGAGACATATGAAGGTGGAGTTGGGGTGTTAGCAGGAGCAGAGTGGAGCAGGGAAGCAGTAGCAGAGCAGAAACTGGCTGGGGAGACATATGAAGGTGGAGTTGGGGTGTTAGCAGGAGCAGGGTGGAGCAGGGAAGCAGTAGCAGAGCAGGAAGTGGCTGGGGAGACATATGAAGGTGGAGTTGGAGTGTTAGCAGGAGCAGAGTGGAGCAGGGAAGCATTAGCAGAGCAGGAAGTGGCTGGGGAGACATATGAAGGTGGAGTTGGAGTGTTAGCAGGAGCAGAGTGGAGCAGGGAAGCAGTAGCAGAGCAGGGAGTGGCTGGGGAGACATATGAAGGTGGAGTTGGACTGTTAGCAGGAGCAGAGTGGAGCAGGGCAGCAGTAGCAGAGCAGGGAGTGGCTGGGAGACATATGAAGGTGGAGTTGGGGTGTTAGCAGGAGCAGAGTGGAGCAGGGAAGCAGTAGCAGAGCAGGGAGTGTCTGGGAGACATATGAAGGTGGAGTTGGGGTGTTAGCAGGAGCAGAGTGGAGCAGGGAAGCAGTAGCAGAGCAGGGAGTGTCTGGGAGACATATGAAGGTGGAGTTGGAGTGTTAGCAGTAGCAGAGTGCAGCAGGGAAGCAGTAGCAGAGCAGGAAGTGGCTGGGGAGACATATGGAGGTGGAGTTGGTGTGTTAGCAGGAGCAGAGTGGAGCAGGGAAGCAGTAGCAGAGCAGGGAGTGGCTGGGGAGACAGATGAAGGTGGAGTTGGGGTGTTAGCAGGAGCAGAGTGGAGCAGGGAAGCAGTAGCAGAGCAGGGAGTGTCTGGGAGACATATGAAGGTGGAGTTGGGGTGTTAGCAGGAGCAGAGTGGGGCAGGGAAGCAGTAGCAGAGCAGGAAGTGGCTGGGGAGACATATGAAGGTGGAGTTGGGGTGTTAGCAGGAGCAGAGTGGAGCAGGGAAGCAGTAGCAGAGCAGGAAGTGGCTGGGGAGACATATGAAGGTGGAGTTGGGGTGTTAGCAGGAGCAGAGTGGAGCAGGGAAGCAGTAGCAGAGCAGGGAGTGTCTGGGAGACATATGAAGGTGGAGTTGAAGTGTTAGCAGGAGCAGAGTGGGGCAGGGAAGCAGTAGCAGAGCAGGGAGTGTCTGGGAGACATATGAAGGTGGAGTTGGAGTGTTAGCAGGAGCAGAGTGGGGCAGGGAAGCAGTAGCAGAGCAGGAAGTGGCTGGGGAGACATATGAAGGTGGAGTTGGGGTGTTAGCAGGAGCAGAGTGGAGCAGGGAAGCAGTAGCAGAGCAGGGAGTGTCTGGGAGACATATGAAGGTGGAGTTGGGGTGTTAGCAGGAGCAGGGTGGAGCAGGGAAGCAGTAGCAGAGCAGGAAGTGGCTGGGGAGACATATGAAGGTGGAGTTGGGGTGTTAGCAGGAGCAGAGTGGAGCAGGGAAGCAGTAGCAGAGCAGGGAGTGTCTGGGAGACATATGAAGGTGGAGTTGGAGTGTTAGCAGGAGCAGAGTGGGGCAGGGAAGCAGTAGCAGAGCAGGGAGTGTCTGGGAGACATATGAAGGTGGAGTTGCAGTGTTAGCAGGAGCAGAGTGGGGCAGGGAAGCAGTAGCAGAGCAGGGAGTGTCTGGGAGACATATGAAGGTGGAGTTGGAGTGTTAGCAGGAGCAGAGTGGGGCAGGGAAGCAGTAGCAGAGCAGGAAGTGGCTGGGGAGACATATGAAGGTGGAGTTGGGGTGTTAGCAGGAGCAGAGTGGAGCAGGGAAGCAGTAGCAGAGCAGGGAGTGTCTGGGAGACATATGAAGGTGGAGTTGGGGTGTTAGCAGGAGCAGGGTGGAGCAGGGAAGCAGTAGCAGAGCAGGAAGTGGCTGGGGAGACATATGAAGGTGGAGTTGGGGTGTTAGCAGGAGCAGAGTGGAGCAGGGAAGCAGTAGCAGAGCAGGGAGTGTCTGGGAGACATATGAAGGTAGAGTTGGAGTGTTAGCAGGAGCAGAGTGGAGCAGGGAAGCAGTAGCAGAGCAGGGAGTGTCTGGGAGACATATGAAGGTGGAGTTGGAGTGTTAGCAGGAGCAGAGTGGAGCAGGGAAGCAGTAGCAGAGCAGGGAGTGTCTGGGAGACATATGAAGGTGGAGTTGGAGTGTTAGCAGGAGCAGAGTGGGGCAGGGAAGCAGTAGCAGAGCAGGGAGTGTCTGGGAGACATATGAAGGTGGAGTTGGAGTGTTAGCAGGAGCAGAGTGGGGCAGGGAAGCAGTAGCAGAGCAGGGAGTGTCTGGGAGACATATGAAGGTGGAGTTGGAGGGGTAGCAGGAGCAGAGTGGAGCAGGGAAGCAGTAGCAGAGCAGGGAGTGGCTGGAGAGACATATGAAGGTGGAGTTGGAGTGTTAGCAGGAGCAGAGTGGAGCAGGGAAGCAGTAGCAGAGCAGGGAGTGGCTGGGAAGACATATGAAGGTGGAGTTGGAGTGTTAACAGGAGCAGAGTGGAGCAGGGAAGCAGTAGCAGAGCAGGGAGTGGCTGGGGGACATATGAAGGTGGAGTTGGAGGGTCAGCAGGAGCAGAGTGGAGCAGGGAAGCAGTAGCAGAGCAGGGAGTGGCTGGGGAGACATATGAAGGTGGAGTTGGAGGGGTAGCAGGAGCAGAGTGGAGCAGGGAAGCAGTAGCAGAGCAGGGAGTGGCTGGGGAGACATATGAAGGTGGAGTTGGAGTGTTAGCAGGAACAGAGAGGAGCAGGGCAGCAGTAGCAGAGCAGGGAGTGGCTGGTAAGACATATGAAGGTGGAGTTGGAGTGTTAGCAGGAGCAGAGTGGAGCAGGAAGCAGTAGCAGAGCAGGAAGTGGCTGGGGAGACATATGAAGGTGGAGTTGGAGTGTTAGCAGGAGCAGAGTGGAGCAGGGAAGCAGTAGCAGAGCAGGAAGTGGCTGGGGAGACATATGAAGGCGGAGTTGGAGTGTTAGCAGGAGCAGAGTGGAGCAGGGAAGCAGTAGCAGAGCAGGAAGTGGCTGGGGAGACATATGAAGGCGGAGTTGGAGTGTTAGCAGGAGCAGAGGTGAGCAGGGAAGCAGTAGCAGAGCAGGGAGTGGCTGGGGAGACATATGAAGGTGGAGTTGGGGTGATAGCAGGAGCAGAGTGGGGCAGGGCAGCAGTAGCAGAGCAGGAAGTGGCTGGGGAGACATATGGAGGTGGAGTTGGTGTGTTAGCAGGAGCAGAGTAGAGCAGGGAAAAAGTAGCAGAGCAGGGAGTGGCTGGGGAGACATATGAAGGTGGAGTTGGGGTGTTAGCAGGAGCAGAGTGGAGCAGGGAAGCAGTAGCAGAGCAGAAACTGGCTGGGGAGACATATGAAGGTGGAGTTGGGGTGTTAGCAGGAGCAGGGTGGAGCAGGGAAGCAGTAGCAGAGCAGGAAGTGGCTGGGGAGACATATGAAGGTGGAGTTGGAGTGTTAGCAGGAGCAGAGTGGAGCAGGGAAGCATTAGCAGAGCAGGAAGTGGCTGGGGAGACATATGAAGGTGGAGTTGGAGTGTTAGCAGGAGCAGAGTGGAGCAGGGAAGCAGTAGCAGAGCAGGGAGTGGCTGGGGAGACATATGAAGGTGGAGTTGGACTGTTAGCAGGAGCAGAGTGGAGCAGGGCAGCAGTAGCAGAGCAGGGAGTGGCTGGGAGACATATGAAGGTGGAGTTGGGGTGTTAGCAGGAGCAGAGTGGAGCAGGGAAGCAGTAGCAGAGCAGGGAGTGTCTGGGAGACATATGAAGGTGGAGTTGGGGTGTTAGCAGGAGCAGAGTGGAGCAGGGAAGCAGTAGCAGAGCAGGGAGTGTCTGGGAGACATATGAAGGTGGAGTTGGAGTGTTAGCAGTAGCAGAGTGCAGCAGGGAAGCAGTAGCAGAGCAGGAAGTGGCTGGGGAGACATATGGAGGTGGAGTTGGTGTGTTAGCAGGAGCAGAGTGGAGCAGGGAAGCAGTAGCAGAGCAGGGAGTGGCTGGGGAGACAGATGAAGGTGGAGTTGGGGTGTTAGCAGGAGCAGAGTGGAGCAGGGAAGCAGTAGCAGAGCAGGGAGTGTCTGGGAGACATATGAAGGTGGAGTTGGGGTGTTAGCAGGAGCAGAGTGGGGCAGGGAAGCAGTAGCAGAGCAGGAAGTGGCTGGGGAGACATATGAAGGTGGAGTTGGGGTGTTAGCAGGAGCAGAGTGGAGCAGGGAAGCAGTAGCAGAGCAGGAAGTGGCTGGGGAGACATATGAAGGTGGAGTTGGGGTGTTAGCAGGAGCAGAGTGGAGCAGGGAAGCAGTAGCAGAGCAGGGAGTGTCTGGGAGACATATGAAGGTGGAGTTGAAGTGTTAGCAGGAGCAGAGTGGGGCAGGGAAGCAGTAGCAGAGCAGGGAGTGTCTGGGAGACATATGAAGGTGGAGTTGGAGTGTTAGCAGGAGCAGAGTGGGGCAGGGAAGCAGTAGCAGAGCAGGAAGTGGCTGGGGAGACATATGAAGGTGGAGTTGGGGTGTTAGCAGGAGCAGAGTGGAGCAGGGAAGCAGTAGCAGAGCAGGGAGTGTCTGGGAGACATATGAAGGTGGAGTTGGGGTGTTAGCAGGAGCAGGGTGGAGCAGGGAAGCAGTAGCAGAGCAGGAAGTGGCTGGGGAGACATATGAAGGTGGAGTTGGGGTGTTAGCAGGAGCAGAGTGGAGCAGGGAAGCAGTAGCAGAGCAGGGAGTGTCTGGGAGACATATGAAGGTGGAGTTGGAGTGTTAGCAGGAGCAGAGTGGGGCAGGGAAGCAGTAGCAGAGCAGGGAGTGTCTGGGAGACATATGAAGGTGGAGTTGCAGTGTTAGCAGGAGCAGAGTGGGGCAGGGAAGCAGTAGCAGAGCAGGGAGTGTCTGGGAGACATATGAAGGTGGAGTTGGGGTGTTAGCAGGAGCAGAGTGGAGCAGGGAAGCAGTAGCAGAGCAGGAAGTGGCTGGGGAGACATATGAAGGTGGAGTTGGGGTGTTAGCAGGAGCAGAGAGAAGCAGGGAAGCAGTAGCAGAGCAGGGAGTGGCTGGGGAGACATATGAAGGTGGAGTTGGAGTGTTAGCAGGAGCAGAGAGGAGCAGGGAAGCAGTAGCAGAGCAGGAAGTGGCTGGGAGACATATGGAGGTGGAGTTGGAGTGTTAGCAGGAGCAGAGTGGAGCAGGGAAGCAGTAGCAGAGCAGGAACTGGCTGGGGAGACATATGAAGGTGGAGTTGGAGTGTTAGCAGGAGCAGAGAGGAGCAGGGAAGCAGTAGCAGAGCAGGGAGTGGCTGGGGAGACATATGAAGGTGGAGTTGGAGTGTTAGCAGGAGCAGAGTGGAGCAGGGAAGCAGTAGCAAAGCAGGGAGTGGCTGGGAAGACATATGAAGGTGGAGTTGGAGTGTTAGCAGGAGCAGAGTGGAGCAGGGAAGCAGTAGCAGAGCAGGGAGTGGCTGGGAAGACATATGAAGGTGGAGTTGGAGTGTTAGTAGGAGCAGAGTGGAACAGGGAAGCAGTAGCAGAGCAGGGAGTGGCTGGGGAGACATATGAAGGAGGAGTTGGACTGTTAGCAGGAGCAGAGAGGAGCAGGGAAGCAGTAGCAGAGCAGGGAGTGGCTGGGGAGACATATGAAGGTGGAGTTGGAGTGTTAGCAGGAGCAGAGTGGAGCAGGGAAGCAGTAGCAGAGCAGGGAGTGGCTGGGAAGACATATGAAGGTGGAGTTGGAGTGTTAGCAGGAGCAGAGTGGAGCAGGGAAGCAGTAGCAGAGCAGGAAGTGGCTGGGGAGACGTATGAAGGTGGAGTTGGAGTGTTAGCAGGAGCAGAGTGGAGCAGAGCAGCAATAGCAGAGCAGGGAGTGTCTGGGAGACATATTAAGGTGGAGTTGGAGTGTTAGCAGGAGCAGAGTGGAGCAGGGAAGCAGTAGCAGAGCAGGAAGTGGCTGGGGAGACATATGAAGGTGGAGTTGGAGGGTTAGCAGGAGCAGAGTTGAGCAGGGAAGCAGTAGCAGAGCAGGGAGTGGCTGGGAAGACATATGAAGGTGGAGTTGGGGTGTTAGCAGGAGCAGAGTGGAGCAGGGAAGCAGTAGCAGAGCAGGAAGTGGCTGGGGAGACGTATGAAGGTGGAGTTGGAGTGTTAGCAGGAGCAGAGTGGAGCAGAGCAGCAATAGCAGAGCAGGGAGTGTCTGGGAGACATATTAAGGTGGAGTTGGAGTGTTAGCAGGAGCAGAGTGGAGCAGGACAGCAGTAGCAGAGCAGGGAGTGGCTGGGGAGACATATGAAGGTGGAGTTGGAGTGTTTAGCATGAGCAGAGTGGAGCAGGGAAGCAGTAGCAGAGCAGGGAGTGGCTGGGGAGACAGATGAAGGTGGAGTTGGAGTGTTAGCAGGAGCAGAGTGGAGCAGGGAAGCAGTAGCAGAGCAGGAAGTGGCTGGGGAGACATATGAAAGTGGAGTTGGAGTGTTAGCAGGAGCAGAGTGGAGCAGGGAAGCAGTAGCAGAGCAGGGAGTGGCTGGGGAGACATATGAAGGTGGAGTTGGGGTGTTAGCAGGAGCAGAGTGGAGCAGGGAAGCAGTAGCAGAGCAGGGAGTGGCTGGGGAGACATATGAAGGTGGAGTTGGAGTGTTAGCAGGAGCAGAGTGGAGCAGGGAAGCAGTAGCAGAGCAGGGAGTGGCTGGGGAGACAGATGAAGGTGGAGTTGGAGTGTTAGCAGGAGCAGAGTGGAGCAGGGCAGCAGTAGCAGAGCAGAGAGTGGCTGGGGAGACATATGAAGGTGGAGTTGGAGTGTTAGCAGGAGCAGAATGGAGCAGGGCAGCAGTAGCAGAGCAGGAAGTAGCTGGGAAGACATATGAAGGTGGAGTTGGAGTGTTAGCAGGAGCAGAGTGGAGCAGAGCAGCAATAGCAGAGCAGGGAGTGTCTGGGAGACATATGAAGGTGGAGTTGGGGTGTTAGCAGGAGCAGAGTGGAGCAGGGTAGCAGTAGCAGAGCAGGGAGTGGCTGGGGAGACATATGAAGGTGGAGTTGGGGTGTTAGCAGGAGCAGAGAGGAGCAGGGCAGCAGTAGCAGAGCAGAGAGTGGCTGGGGAGACATATGAAGGTGGAGTTGGAGTGTTAGCAGGAGCAGAATGGAGCAGGGCAGCAGTAGCAGAGCAGGAAGTGGCTGGGGAGACATATGAAGGTGGAGTTGGATAGTTAGCAGGAGCAGAGTGGAGCAGGGAGGCAGTAGCAGAGCAGGGAGTGGCTGGGAAGACATATGAAGGTGGAGTTGGGGTGTTAGCAGTAGCAGAGTGCAGCAGGGAAGCAGTAGCAGAGCAGGAAGTGGCTGGGGAGACATATGGAGGTGGAGTTGGAGTGTTAGCAGGAGCAGAGTGGGGCAGGAAAGCAGTAGAAAAGCAGGGAGTGGCTGGGGAGACATATGAAGGTGGAGTTGGAGGGTTAGCAGGAGCAGAGTGCAGCAGGGCAGCAGTAGCAGAGCAGGAAGTGGCTGGGGAGACATATGAAGGTGGAGTTGGAGTGTTAGCAGGAGCAGAGGGGAGCAGGGAAGCAGTAGCAGAGCAGGGAGTGGCTGGGGAGACATATGAAGGTGGAGATGGAGTGTTAGCAGGAGCAGAGTGGAGCAGGGAAGCAGTAGCAGAGCAGGGAGTGGCTGGGGAGACATATGAAGGTGGAGTTGGGGTGTTAGCAGGAGCAGAGTGGGGCAGGGCAGCAGTAGCAGAGCAGAGAGTGGCTGGGGAGACAGATGAAGGTGGAGTTGGGGTGTTAGCAGGAGCAGAGTGGAGCAGGGAAGCAGTAGCAGAGCAGGGAGTGGCTGGGGAGACAGATGAAGGTGGAGTTGGAGTGTTAGCAGGAGCAGAGTGGAGCAGGGAAGCAGTAGCAGAGCAGGAAGTGGCTGGGGGAAACATATGAAGGTGGAGTTGGAGTGTTAGCAGGAGCAGAGTGGAGTAGGGCAGCAGTAGCAGAGCAGAGAGTGGCTGGGGAGACAGATGAAGGTGGAGTTGGGGTGTTAGCAGGAGCAGAGTGGAGCAGGAAGCAGTAGCAGAGCAGGAAGTGGCTGGGGAGACATATGAAGGTGGAGTTGGAGTGTTAGCAGGAGCAGAGTGAAGCAGGGCAGCAGTAGCAGAGCAGGAAGTGGCTGGGGAGACATATGAAGGTGGAGTTGGAGTGTTAGCAGGAGCAGAGTGGAGCAGGGAAGCAGTAGCAGAGCAGGGAGTGGCTGGGGAGACAGATGAAGGTGGAGTTGGAGTGTTAGTAGGAGCAGAGTGGAGCAGGGAAGCAGTAGCAGAGCAGGAAGGGGCTGGGGAGACATATGAAGGTGGAGTTGGAGTGTTAGCAGGTGCAGAGTGGAGTAGGGCAGCAGTAGCAGAGCAGGAACTGGCTGGGGAGACATATGAAGGTGGAGTTGGAGGGGTAGTAGGAGCAGAGTGGAGCAGGGAATCAGTAGCAGAGCAGGAAGCGGCTGGGAAGACATATGAAGGTAGAGTTGGGGTGTTAGCAGGAGCAGAGTGGAGCAGGGCAGCAGTAGCAGAGCAGGGAGTGGCTGGGGAGACATATGAAGGTGGAGTTGGAGTGTTAGCAGGAGCAGAGTGGAGCAGGGCAGCAGTAGCAGAGCAGGGAGTGGCTGGGGAGACATATGAAGGTGGAGTTGGAGTGTTAGCAGGAGCAGAGTGGAGCAGGGAAGCAGTAGCAGAGCAGGAAGTGGCTGGGGAGACATATGAAGGTGGAGTTGGAGGGGTAGCAGGAGCAGAGTGGAGCAGGGAAGCAGTAGCAGAGCAGGGAGTGGCTGGGGAGACATATGAAGGTGGAGTTGGAGTGTTAGCAGGAGCAGAGTGGAGCAGGGAAGCAGTAGCAGAGCAGGGAGTGGCTGGGGAGACATATGAAGGTGGAGTTGGAGTGTTAACAGGAGCAGAGTGGAGCAGGGAAGCAGTAGCAGAGCAGGGAGTGGCTGGGGGACATATGAAGGTGGAGTTGGAGGGTCAGCAGGAGCAGAGTGGAGCAGGGAAGCAGTAGCAGAGCAGGGAGTGGCTGGGGAGACATATGAAGGTGGAGTTGGAGGGGTAGCAGGAGCAGAGTGGAGCAGGGAAGCAGTAGCAGAGCAGGGAGTGGCTGGGGAGACATATGAAGGTGGAGTTGGAGTGTTAGCAGGAACAGAGAGGAGCAGGGCAGCAGTAGCAGAGCAGGGAGTGGCTGGTAAGACATATGAAGGTGGAGTTGAAGTGTTAGCAGGAGCAGAGTGGAGCAGGAAGCAGTAGCAGAGCAGGAAGTGGCTGGGGAGACATATGAAGGTGGAGTTGGAGTGTTAGCAGGAGCAGTGTGGAGCAGGGAAGCAGTAGCAGAGCAGGAAGTGGCTGGGGAGACATATGAAGGCGGAGTTGGAGTGTTAGCAGGAGCAGAGTGGAGCAGGGAAGCAGTAGCAGAGCAGGAAGTGGCTGGGGAGACATATGAAGGCGGAGTTGGAGTGTTAGCAGGAGCAGAGGTGAGCAGGGAAGCAGTAGCAGAGCAGGGAGTGGCTGGGGAGACATATGAAGGTGGAGTTGGGGTGATAGCAGGAGCAGAGTGGGGCAGGGCAGCAGTAGCAGAGCAGGAAGTGGCTGGGGAGACATATGGAGGTGGAGTTGGTGTGTTAGCAGGAGCAGAGTAGAGCAGGGAAAAAGTAGCAGAGCAGGGAGTGGCTGGGGAGACATATGAAGGTGGAGTTGGGGTGTTAGCAGGAGCAGAGTGGAGCAGGGAAGCAGTAGCAGAGCAGAAACTGGCTGGGGAGACATATGAAGGTGGAGTTGGGGTGTTAGCAGGAGCAGGGTGGAGCAGGGAAGCAGTAGCAGAGCAGGAAGTGGCTGGGGAGACATATGAAGGTGGAGTTGGAGTGTTAGCAGGAGCAGAGTGGAGCAGGGAAGCATTAGCAGAGCAGGAAGTGGCTGGGGAGACATATGAAGGTGGAGTTGGAGTGTTAGCAGGAGCAGAGTGGAGCAGGGAAGCAGTAGCAGAGCAGGGAGTGGCTGGGGAGACATATGAAGGTGGAGTTGGACTGTTAGCAGGAGCAGAGTGGAGCAGAGCAGGGAGTGGCTGGGAGACATATGAAGGTGGAGTTGGAGTGTTCGCAGGAGCAGAATGGAGCAGGGAAGCAGTAGCAGAGCAGGGAGTGGCTGGGGAGACAGATGAAGGTGGAGTTGGAGTGTTAGTAGGAGCAGAGTGGAGCAGGGAAGCAGTAGCAGAGCAGGAAGGGGCTGGGGAGACATATGAAGGTGGAGTTGGAGTGTTAGCAGGTGCAGAGTGGAGTAGGGCAGCAGTAGCAGAGCAGGAACTGGCTGGGGAGACATATGAAGGTGGAGTTGGAGTGTTAGCAGGAGCAGAGTGGAGCAGGGAGGCAGTAGCAGAGCAGGAACTGGCTGGGGAGACATATGAAGGTGGAGTTGGAGGGGTAGTAGGAGCAGAGTGGAGCAGGGAAGCAGTAGCAGAGCAGGAAGTGGCTGGGGAGACATATGAAGGTGGAGTTGGAGGGGTAGCAGGAGCAGAGTGGAGCAGGGAAGCAGTAGCAGAGCAGGGAGTGGCTGGGGAGACATATGAAGGTGGAGTTGGAGTGTTAGCAGGAGCAGAGTGGAGCAGGGAAGCAGTAGCAGAGCAGGGAGTGGCTGGGGAGACATATGAAGGTGGAGTTGGAGTGTTAACAGGAGCAGAGTGGAGCAGGGAAGCAGTAGCAGAGCAGGGAGTGGCTGGGGGACATATGAAGGTGGAGTTGGAGGGTCAGCAGGAGCAGAGTGGAGCAGGGAAGCAGTAGCAGAGCAGGGAGTGGCTGGGGAGACATATGAAGGTGGAGTTGGAGGGGTAGCAGGAGCAGAGTGGAGCAGGGAAGCAGTAGCAGAGCAGGGAGTGGCTGGGGAGACATATGAAGGTGGAGTTGGAGTGTTAGCAGGAACAGAGAGGAGCAGGGCAGCAGTAGCAGAGCAGGGAGTGGCTGGTAAGACATATGAAGGTGGAGTTGAAGTGTTAGCAGGAGCAGAGTGGAGCAGGAAGCAGTAGCAGAGCAGGAAGTGGCTGGGGAGACATATGAAGGTGGAGTTGGAGTGTTAGCAGGAGCAGAGTGGAGCAGGGAAGCAGTAGCAGAGCAGGAAGTGGCTGGGGAGACATATGAAGGCGGAGTTGGAGTGTTAGCAGGAGCAGAGTGGAGCAGGGAAGCAGTAGCAGAGCAGGAAGTGGCTGGGGAGACATATGAAGGCGGAGTTGGAGTGTTAGCAGGAGCAGAGGTGAGCAGGGAAGCAGTAGCAGAGCAGGGAGTGGCTGGGGAGACATATGAAGGTGGAGTTGGGGTGATAGCAGGAGCAGAGTGGGGCAGGGCAGCAGTAGCAGAGCAGGAAGTGGCTGGGGAGACATATGGAGGTGGAGTTGGTGTGTTAGCAGGAGCAGAGTAGAGCAGGGAAAAAGTAGCAGAGCAGGGAGTGGCTGGGGAGACATATGAAGGTGGAGTTGGGGTGTTAGCAGGAGCAGAGTGGAGCAGGGAAGCAGTAGCAGAGCAGAAACTGGCTGGGGAGACATATGAAGGTGGAGTTGGGGTGTTAGCAGGAGCAGGGTGGAGCAGGGAAGCAGTAGCAGAGCAGGAAGTGGCTGGGGAGACATATGAAGGTGGAGTTGGAGTGTTAGCAGGAGCAGAGTGGAGCAGGGAAGCATTAGCAGAGCAGGAAGTGGCTGGGGAGACATATGAAGGTGGAGTTGGTGTGTTAGCAGGAGCAGAGTGGAGCAGGGAAGCAGTAGCAGAGCAGGGAGTGGCTGGGGAGACATATGAAGGTGGAGTTGGACTGTTAGCAGGAGCAGAGTGGAGCAGGGCAGCAGTAGCAGAGCAGGGAGTGGCTGGGAGACATATGAAGGTGGAGTTGGAGTGTTAGCAGGAGCAGAGTGGAGCAGGGAAGCAGTAGCAGAGCAGGAAGTGGCTGGGGAGACATATGAAGGTGGAGTTGGGGTGATAGCAGGAGCAGAGTGGGGCAGGGCAGCAGTAGCAGAGCAGGAAGTGGCTGGGGAGACATATGGAGGTGGAGTTGGTGTGTTAGCAGGAGCAGAGTAGAGCAGGGAAAAAGTAGCAGAGCAGGGAGTGGCTGGGGAGACATATGAAGGTGGAGTTGGGGTGTTAGCAGGAGCAGAGTGGAGCAGGGAAGCAGTAGCAGAGCAGAAACTGGCTGGGGAGACATATGAAGGTGGAGTTGGGGTGTTAGCAGGAGCAGGGTGGAGCAGGGAAGCAGTAGCAGAGCAGGAAGTGGCTGGGGAGACATATGAAGGTGGAGTTGGAGTGTTAGCAGGAGCAGAGTGGAGCAGGGAAGCATTAGCAGAGCAGGAAGTGGCTGGGAAGACATATGAAGGTGGAGTTGGAGTGTTAGCAGGAGCAGAGTGGAGCAGGGAAGCAGTAGCAGAGCAGGGAGTGGCTGGGGAGACATATGAAGGTGGAGTTGGACTGTTAGCAGGAGCAGAGTGGAGCAGGGCAGCAGTAGCAGAGCAGGGAGTGGCTGGGAGACATATGAAGGTGGAGTTGGGGTGTTAGCAGGAGCAGAGTGGTGCAGGGAAGCAGTAGCAGAGCAGGGAGTGTCTGGGAGACATATGAAGGTGGAGTTGGGGTGTTAGCAGGAGCAGAGTGGAGCAGGGAAGCAGTAGCAGAGCAGGGAGTGTCTGGGAGACATATGAAGGTGGAGTTGGAGTGTTAGCAGTAGCAGAGTGCAGCAGGGAAGCAGTAGCAGAGCAGGAAGTGGCTGGGGAGACATATGGAGGTGGAGTTGGTGTGTTAGCAGGAGCAGAGTGGAGCAGGGAAGCAGTAGCAGAGCAGGGAGTGGCTGGGGAGACAGATGAAGGTGGAGTTGGGGTGTTAGCAGGAGCAGAGTGGAGCAGGGAAGCAGTAGCAGAGCAGGGAGTGTCTGGGAGACATATGAAGGTGGAGTTGGGGTGTTAGCAGGAGCAGAGTGGGGCAGGGAAGCAGTAGCAGAGCAGGAAGTGGCTGGGGAGACATATGAAGGTGGAGTTGGGGTGTTAGCAGGAGCAGAGTGGAGCAGGGAAGCAGTAGCAGAGCAGGAAGTGGCTGGGGAGACATATGAAGGTGGAGTTGGGGTGTTAGCAGGAGCAGAGTGGAGCAGGGAAGCAGTAGCAGAGCAGGGAGTGTCTGTGAGATATATGAAGGTGGAGTTGGAGTGTTAGCAGGAGCAGAGTGGAGCAGGGAAGCAGTAGCAGAGCAGGGAGTGTCTGGGAGATATATGAAGGTGGAGTTGGAGTGTTAGCAGGAGCAGAGTGGGGCAGGGAAGCAGTAGCAGAGCAGGGAGTGTCTGGGAGACATATGAAGGTGGAGTTGGAGTGTTAGCAGGAGCAGAGTGGGGCAGGGAAGCAGTAGCAGAGCAGGGAGTGTCTGGGAGACATATGAAGGTGGAGTTGGGGTGTTAGCAGGAGCAGAGTGGAGCAGGGAAGCAGTAGCAGAGCAGGGAGTGTCTGGGAGACATATGAAGGTGGAGTTGAAGTGTTAGCAGGAGCAGAGTGGGGCAGGGAAGCAGTAGCAGAGCAGGGAGTGTCTGGGAGACATATGAAGGTGGAGTTGGAGTGTTAGCAGGAGCAGAGTGGGGCAGGGAAGCAGTAGCAGAGCAGGAAGTGGCTGGGGAGACATATGAAGGTGGAGTTGGGGTGTTAGCAGGAGCAGAGTGGAGCAGGGAAGCAGTAGCAGAGCAGGGAGTGTCTGGGAGACATATGAAGGTGGAGTTGAAGTGTTAGCAGGAGCAGAGTGGGGCAGGGAAGCAGTAGCAGAGCAGGGAGTGTCTGGGAGACATATGAAGGTGGAGTTGGAGTGTTAGCAGGAGCAGAGTGGGGCAGGGAAGCAGTAGCAGAGCAGGAAGTGGCTGGGGAGACATATGAAGGTGGAGTTGGGGTGTTAGCAGGAGCAGAGTGGAGCAGGGAAGCAGTAGCAGAGCAGGGAGTGTCTGGGAGACATATGAAGGTGGAGTTGGGGTGTTAGCAGGAGCAGGGTGGAGCAGGGAAGCAGTAGCAGAGCAGGAAGTGGCTGGGGAGACATATGAAGGTGGAGTTGGGGTGTTAGCAGGAGCAGAGTGGAGCAGGGAAGCAGTAGCAGAGCAGGGAGTGTCTGGGAGACATATGAAGGTGGAGTTGGAGTGTTAGCAGGAGCAGAGTGGGGCAGGGAAGCAGTAGCAGAGCAGGGAGTGTCTGGGAGACATATGAAGGTGGAGTTGCAGTGTTAGCAGGAGCAGAGTGGGGCAGGGAAGCAGTAGCAGAGCAGGGAGTGTCTGGGAGACATATGAAGGTGGAGTTGGAGTGTTAGCAGGAGCAGAGTGGGGCAGGGAAGCAGTAGCAGAGCAGGAAGTGGCTGGGGAGACATATGAAGGTGGAGTTGGGGTGTTAGCAGGAGCAGAGTGGAGCAGGGAAGCAGTAGCAGAGCAGGGAGTGTCTGGGAGACATATGAAGGTGGAGTTGGGGTGTTAGCAGGAGCAGGGTGGAGCAGGGAAGCAGTAGCAGAGCAGGAAGTGGCTGGGGAGACATATGAAGGTGGAGTTGGGGTGTTAGCAGGAGCAGAGTGGAGCAGGGAAGCAGTAGCAGAGCAGGGAGTGTCTGGGAGACATATGAAGGTAGAGTTGGAGTGTTAGCAGGAGCAGAGTGGAGCAGGGAAGCAGTAGCAGAGCAGGGAGTGTCTGGGAGACATATGAAGGTGGAGTTGGAGTGTTAGCAGGAGCAGAGTGGAGCAGGGAAGCAGTAGCAGAGCAGGGAGTGTCTGGGAGACATATGAAGGTGGAGTTGGAGTGTTAGCAGGAGCAGAGTGGGGCAGGGAAGCAGTAGCAGAGCAGGGAGTGTCTGGGAGACATATGAAGGTGGAGTTGGAGTGTTAGCAGGAGCAGAGTGGGGCAGGGAAGCAGTAGCAGAGCAGGGAGTGTCTGGGAGACATATGAAGGTGGAGTTGGAGGGGTAGCAGGAGCAGAGTGGAGCAGGGAAGCAGTAGCAGAGCAGGGAGTGGCTGGAGAGACATATGAAGGTGGAGTTGGAGTGTTAGCAGGAGCAGAGTGGAGCAGGGAAGCAGTAGCAGAGCAGGGAGTGGCTGGGAAGACATATGAAGGTGGAGTTGGAGTGTTAACAGGAGCAGAGTGGAGCAGGGAAGCAGTAGCAGAGCAGGGAGTGGCTGGGGGACATATGAAGGTGGAGTTGGAGGGTCAGCAGGAGCAGAGTGGAGCAGGGAAGCAGTAGCAGAGCAGGGAGTGGCTGGGGAGACATATGAAGGTGGAGTTGGAGGGGTAGCAGGAGCAGAGTGGAGCAGGGAAGCAGTAGCAGAGCAGGGAGTGGCTGGGGAGACATATGAAGGTGGAGTTGGAGTGTTAGCAGGAACAGAGAGGAGCAGGGCAGCAGTAGCAGAGCAGGGAGTGGCTGGTAAGACATATGAAGGTGGAGTTGGAGTGTTAGCAGGAGCAGAGTGGAGCAGGAAGCAGTAGCAGAGCAGGAAGTGGCTGGGGAGACATATGAAGGTGGAGTTGGAGTGTTAGCAGGAGCAGAGTGGAGCAGGGAAGCAGTAGCAGAGCAGGAAGTGGCTGGGGAGACATATGAAGGCGGAGTTGGAGTGTTAGCAGGAGCAGAGTGGAGCAGGGAAGCAGTAGCAGAGCAGGAAGTGGCTGGGGAGACATATGAAGGCGGAGTTGGAGTGTTAGCAGGAGCAGAGGTGAGCAGGGAAGCAGTAGCAGAGCAGGGAGTGGCTGGGGAGACATATGAAGGTGGAGTTGGGGTGATAGCAGGAGCAGAGTGGGGCAGGGCAGCAGTAGCAGAGCAGGAAGTGGCTGGGGAGACATATGGAGGTGGAGTTGGTGTGTTAGCAGGAGCAGAGTAGAGCAGGGAAAAAGTAGCAGAGCAGGGAGTGGCTGGGGAGACATATGAAGGTGGAGTTGGGGTGTTAGCAGGAGCAGAGTGGAGCAGGGAAGCAGTAGCAGAGCAGAAACTGGCTGGGGAGACATATGAAGGTGGAGTTGGGGTGTTAGCAGGAGCAGGGTGGAGCAGGGAAGCAGTAGCAGAGCAGGAAGTGGCTGGGGAGACATATGAAGGTGGAGTTGGAGTGTTAGCAGGAGCAGAGTGGAGCAGGGAAGCATTAGCAGAGCAGGAAGTGGCTGGGGAGACATATGAAGGTGGAGTTGGAGTGTTAGCAGGAGCAGAGTGGAGCAGGGAAGCAGTAGCAGAGCAGGGAGTGGCTGGGGAGACATATGAAGGTGGAGTTGGACTGTTAGCAGGAGCAGAGTGGAGCAGGGCAGCAGTAGCAGAGCAGGGAGTGGCTGGGAGACATATGAAGGTGGAGTTGGGGTGTTAGCAGGAGCAGAGTGGAGCAGGGAAGCAGTAGCAGAGCAGGGAGTGTCTGGGAGACATATGAAGGTGGAGTTGGGGTGTTAGCAGGAGCAGAGTGGAGCAGGGAAGCAGTAGCAGAGCAGGGAGTGTCTGGGAGACATATGAAGGTGGAGTTGGAGTGTTAGCAGTAGCAGAGTGCAGCAGGGAAGCAGTAGCAGAGCAGGAAGTGGCTGGGGAGACATATGGAGGTGGAGTTGGTGTGTTAGCAGGAGCAGAGTGGAGCAGGGAAGCAGTAGCAGAGCAGGGAGTGGCTGGGGAGACAGATGAAGGTGGAGTTGGGGTGTTAGCAGGAGCAGAGTGGAGCAGGGAAGCAGTAGCAGAGCAGGGAGTGTCTGGGAGACATATGAAGGTGGAGTTGGGGTGTTAGCAGGAGCAGAGTGGGGCAGGGAAGCAGTAGCAGAGCAGGAAGTGGCTGGGGAGACATATGAAGGTGGAGTTGGGGTGTTAGCAGGAGCAGAGTGGAGCAGGGAAGCAGTAGCAGAGCAGGAAGTGGCTGGGGAGACATATGAAGGTGGAGTTGGGGTGTTAGCAGGAGCAGAGTGGAGCAGGGAAGCAGTAGCAGAGCAGGGAGTGTCTGGGAGACATATGAAGGTGGAGTTGAAGTGTTAGCAGGAGCAGAGTGGGGCAGGGAAGCAGTAGCAGAGCAGGGAGTGTCTGGGAGACATATGAAGGTGGAGTTGGAGTGTTAGCAGGAGCAGAGTGGGGCAGGGAAGCAGTAGCAGAGCAGGAAGTGGCTGGGGAGACATATGAAGGTGGAGTTGGGGTGTTAGCAGGAGCAGAGTGGAGCAGGGAAGCAGTAGCAGAGCAGGGAGTGTCTGGGAGACATATGAAGGTGGAGTTGGGGTGTTAGCAGGAGCAGGGTGGAGCAGGGAAGCAGTAGCAGAGCAGGAAGTGGCTGGGGAGACATATGAAGGTGGAGTTGGGGTGTTAGCAGGAGCAGAGTGGAGCAGGGAAGCAGTAGCAGAGCAGGGAGTGTCTGGGAGACATATGAAGGTGGAGTTGGAGTGTTAGCAGGAGCAGAGTGGGGCAGGGAAGCAGTAGCAGAGCAGGGAGTGTCTGGGAGACATATGAAGGTGGAGTTGCAGTGTTAGCAGGAGCAGAGTGGGGCAGGGAAGCAGTAGCAGAGCAGGGAGTGTCTGGGAGACATATGAAGGTGGAGTTGGGGTGTTAGCAGGAGCAGAGTGGAGCAGGGAAGCAGTAGCAGAGCAGGAAGTGGCTGGGGAGACATATGAAGGTGGAGTTGGGGTGTTAGCAGGAGCAGAGAGAAGCAGGGGAAGCAGTAGCAGAGCAGGGAGTGGCTGGGGAGGACATATGAAGGTGGAGTTGGAGTGTTAGCAGGAGCAGAGAGGAGCAGGGAAGCAGTAGCAGAGCAGGAAGTGGCTGGGAGACATATGGAGGTGGAGTTGGAGTGTTAGCAGGAGCAGAGTGGAGCAGGGAAGCAGTAGCAGAGCAGGAACTGGCTGGGGAGACATATGAAGGTGGAGTTGGAGTGTTAGCAGGAGCAGAGAGGAGCAGGGAAGCAGTAGCAGAGCAGGGAGTGGCTGGGGAGACATATGAAGGTGGAGTTGGAGTGTTAGCAGGAGCAGAGTGGAGCAGGGAAGCAGTAGCAAAGCAGGGAGTGGCTGGGAAGACATATGAAGGTGGAGTTGGAGTGTTAGCAGGAGCAGAGTGGAGCAGGGAAGCAGTAGCAGAGCAGGGAGTGGCTGGGGAAGACATATGAAGGTGGAGTTGGAGTGTTAGTAGGAGCAGAGTGGAACAGGGAAGCAGTAGCAGAGCAGGGAGTGGGCTGGGGAGGACATATGAAGGAGGAGTTGGACTGTTAGCAGGAGCAGAGAGGAGCAGGGAAGCAGTAGCAGAGCAGGGAGTGGCTGGGGAGACATATGAAGGTGGAGTTGGAGTGTTAGCAGGAGCAGAGTGGAGCAGGGAAGCAGTAGCAGAGCAGGGAGTGGCTGGGAAGACATATGAAGGTGGAGTTGGAGTGTTAGCAGGAGCAGAGTGGAGCAGGGAAGCAGTAGCAGAGCAGGAAGTGGCTGGGGAGACGTATGAAGGTGGAGTTGGAGTGTTAGCAGGAGCAGAGTGGAGCAGAGCAGCAATAGCAGAGCAGGGAGTGTCTGGGAGACATATTAAGGTGGAGTTGGAGTGTTAGCAGGAGCAGAGTGGAGCAGGGGAAGCAGTAGCAGAGCAGGAAGTGGCTGGGGAGACATATGAAGGTGGAGTTGGAGGGTTAGCAGGAGCAGAGTTGAGCAGGGAAGCAGTAGCAGAGCAGGGAGTGGCTGGGAAGACATATGAAGGTGGAGTTGGGGTGTTAGCAGGAGCAGAGTGGAGCAGGGAAGCAGTAGCAGAGCAGGAAGTGGCTGGGGAGACGTATGAAGGTGGAGTTGGAGTGTTAGCAGGAGCAGAGTGGAGCAGAGCAGCAATAGCAGAGCAGGGAGTGTCTGGGAGACATATTAAGGTGGAGTTGGAGTGTTAGCAGGAGCAGAGTGGAGCAGGACAGCAGTAGCAGAGCAGGGAGTGGCTGGGGAGACATATGAAGGTGGAGTTGGAGTGTTTAGCATGAGCAGAGTGGAGCAGGGAAGCAGTAGCAGAGCAGGGAGTGGCTGGGGAGACAGATGAAGGTGGAGTTGGAGTGGTTAGCAGGAGCAGAGTGGAGCAGGGGAAGCAGTAGCAGAGCAGGAAGTGGCTGGGGAGACATATGAAAGTGGAGTTGGAGTGTTAGCAGGAGCAGAGTGGAGCAGGGAAGCAGTAGCAGAGCAGGGAGTGGCTGGGGAGACATATGAAGGTGGAGTTGGGGTGTTAGCAGGAGCAGAGTGGAGCAGGGAAGCAGTAGCAGAGCAGGGAGTGGCTGGGGAGACATAT